>NW_012148408.1:3025167-3027947 GCF_000956105.1 Propithecus coquereli | reverse complement strand
AAAATTTTTTTTGAGAGCAATTTTTGTGAAACCATGGATAAGTCAAAAATTCATGTTATTTTTGAATATGAGTTCCATCATGGAATCAATGCAGCGCAGAAAGCTCCAAATATCAATGAAGTGTTTGGGAAGGATGTGGCTAATGAACACACATATGTCGATGGTTTGAGAAGTTCCATTCTGGTGATTTTAATCTTCAAAACAAGCCATGTGGGTGACCTGAGATCTAAGTAGATAATGATGAGCTAAAAGCTGTAGTGGAAGCAAATCCATCTCAACCTACCCATGAATTAGTAGCAAGGTTTGATGTTACTATTCCAACAATATTGGATCATTTCAAACAAATGGGCAAGGTAAAGAAGCTGGATAGATGGGTATCACCACATGAATTAAACGGGCATCAGAAATCATCTCGAAGCTTGCCTTTCTTTGCTGTCATGACATAAAGGCGAACCATTTCTACACCATATTGTTGCATGTGATGAAAAATGCATTCTTTTTGACAATCTCAAGTGTTCGACACAATGATTGGATAAAGATGAAGTGCCAAAACACAGTCCAAAACCGAATATTCATGAAAAAAAGCTAATGTGTCTGTTTGGTGGTGCAGCGCTGGTAATATCCACTACAGCTTCATGAAACCTGGTCAGTTGATTACAACGGATGTCCACTGCAACCAATTGGACAAAATGATGAGGATTCTTGTGATGAAGCAGCTGAGGTTGGTCAACAGAGACAGGCCAATCCTCTCACAAGACCACATGTTGCACAAAACTACAGAAGCTGGACTTGGAAACTTTCTGTCATCCACCATATTCACCAGACCTTGCACCAATTGACTACCACTTCTTCCAGGCTTTGGACCACTTCTTGCAAGGAAAAATATTTAATTCTCAACAAGCTGTGGTAAACACCTTTCACAATTTCATCCACATTTGCTTTCCAGGCTTCTTTGCTGCTGGCACAAGCAAGCTACCGTTAAGATGGCAAAACTGTATCGATAGTTTAGGCACATACTTTGATTAATTGTACTGCTTCCTGTTTGAGATATAACAAACAACTTTTGATTCAAAATCGGACATTTCATATTTAATGACCTAATAACAAAACAACTGGAAGTAATTACATGCTGTTTGCCAGATACTGTGCTAGATGTTATACATTTAGCATCTCACTTAATCCCATTTTAAAGATAAGGAAATCTAGGCTTAGAGGTTGACTAACTTGCCCAAGCTCACATAGCAAGCATGTGATGCTGACATTAGAACTCCAAACTGTTCCAGGACTGAAAATCCTAACCACCATGCATACTGCCTCTAGCAAGGGAGGTAAAACATAAAAATCTAATTATTTAAGGTGAAAAAGGAAAAAAGCTGTAGATAATTAAGGACATTCTTCTAAGTGGATAAGTGAGAAATGGCTTTGTGAAGCAAGTGATATTTGCACAAATTTTTGTGGGATGCATACGATCTGGTTGTACAGAGAAAGGAAATGAAGGACAAGGTGTAAGAAGTATGGGGTGGTGGAAGGCAGATTACATTGGAAGCTGGAAGATCTGCTTCAAGCTTTACTCCTCTATTCCTTAACCACATGACAAGATGCAAGCAACTTACCTCTCTAGGCTTCAGTTTTTTTCTTCAGTTAAATGTCCAGTTTGGTTCCATTAATAAAATACAGACACTAGACACAGGAAGATATTCTAAACAAAATCATTTATAAAAGTAAACTCTAGGAAACAATGTAAGTGATCAATAATCAAGAAATAGGTAAATAACTGATTATCATGAAGACTTTCTGACAGTCATTGTGGAGATTATAGCAATATAGAAAAATGTAACATTACGAAACTATGTGCATTATTACAAATATACATATGAGCAAACACTAAAGGATAATATACAGAAATAAAATTTGAAAAATCAAAAATACATACGCCTGATCTGTTCCCCATACCTCTTGAAGTAAAAAAACCCTAGAGTTAAGACCTCAAACGTAGACACACGCCAAGAAAAGATTACAGAAATATACAGGGAATAGCAGTTAGTTTGGGGTAACTCCACCATTCGATATATCAAAGAGAGCATCGAGACAGGAATAGGCCAAGGAGGAATTTGGATGTTATGCTGCAGGCTGTAGATCATCTTCTGAGACAATAAGTAACATAGAGACAGCAGCACCATCTCTCTGGAACCTATAGTCTTATTAGCAGCCTTGGGGCTTCTGGTTTCTGTTCATGCCCCTAATCTTCTCATGAGGGCAATCTAAGACAGCTCTTAGGGATAGCGGTGATGTCCATTACCTGGCATATGAGATAATACTCTATTCTCCCTTACCTGAGGCAGACATCACTAATCAGTCACAGTACTCTTTCCCAATGAGCCTAGTTGCCTCAGAATATTTCTCAACATAGTCCTCCAAGAAGCCACTGTACCCGAGAAATTGCAGATATTTACCATCTCCCTTCTCTTGAGCCTTAGGACCAGGACCTATCTCTTCAATCTAGCTAAAGAGTACTCCAAGGGCCAGGCACCAAGGCTCATATCTGTAATCCCAGCATTTGGGAGGATCGCTTGAGCTGAGAAGCTCGAGACCAGCCTGGGCGACATAGTGAGACCCCATCTCTTACAAAAAATTTAAAAATTAGCTAGATGTAGTGGTGCATGCCTGTAGTCCTAGCTACTCAGAAGGCGAGGCAGCAGGATCACTTGGTCCCCAGCGACAGAGCAAGATCCCACTTCTTAAAAAAAAAGAAAGAAAAGTACTCCAAGGTTGGATAGAAA
>NW_012148408.1:3024538-3025117 GCF_000956105.1 Propithecus coquereli | reverse complement strand
AAAAACAACAAAAGGAATCTACTCCAGATCCAAATTTCTTAGTCAAGTTAAAACTAAGAGATTTGTTACTAAATTACAAAAACAAATCCATGCACAATCAACTAAACAATAAATGTTGCCTCACACCAACTCCAAAAAATAAAATTTTCATGGGTTGGCCTCACAAAAGTTGTGTCTAAACCAGAAATGCCCAGTTAGGATATACACAATCCCAAAATGGTGGATTTTGAGTGGTTAAGCAACATGGACAAGATATTAGCTAGTTAGGATGGCTGACAACAAGGTGAGTTCGAATTATTGTCTAGAAGGGTTCCAGCAGTGTCATAATAAACATATAGTCAGGTCCTGTTATAAACCAATCATTATTTTAAGTATGTGAGAAAGATTACATACCTCAAATATTAACTTTGTTCATTTACCAAATATTTATTGAGTTCAAACTATGTACCCAAAGACTGTATTAAGTGCAAGTTCTGGTTCTTAAGGAACTTGCCATGAATTAATAAAAACAATAGTATTAGGTTATTAAGTATGGAATGTCCAGATTTCCTTAAGTAATAAGTTTGACAGTTGATATCT
>NW_012148408.1:3023202-3023720 GCF_000956105.1 Propithecus coquereli | reverse complement strand
AAGAGAGAACTGCAAGTATTAAAAAAAAAAATCATATGAAAACACAAACAAGTCAGTTTATCTATACAGGAAAAAAAAAAAGCTGACTTTGGTCTCCTTCTCATTAACACTAGATTCCAATAGGTACAAAACTTACAGATTATTGACAGGAATTCTTTATTCAGCCTAATTGTTGGCCACGTTTGAAGGCAACAAAAAACATTTTCAAATATGCAAATATTCAAAAAATACATCACCTATATACCCTTTCTTAAAAATGTACCTGAAGAAATCAGAGAGACAGAAAGCAGACAGGTGGTTGCCAAGGATAAGGGGGAGGGAGGAATAGGGAGTTATTGTTTAATGAGTATAAAAGTTGTTTTACAAGATGAAAAGAGTTATAGAAATGGATGGTGATGATGGCTGCACATTATGTATATATCTAACACCACTGAACTGTACACTTAAAAATGGTTAAGAAGGTAAATGTGGGCCGGGCGCGGTGGCTCACGCCTGTAATCCTAGCACTCTGGGAGGCC
>NW_012148408.1:3018567-3020822 GCF_000956105.1 Propithecus coquereli | reverse complement strand
GGAAGAAGAAGGAAGGAGGAGGAGAGGGAGGAGGAGGGGGAGGAGGAAGGGGAGGAGAGGGTGGAGGAGGAGAAAAAGAAGAAGAGATAAACAAACTCTGGTGCATCAGATAATGAAGTACTATGCAACAGTGAAAATGAATGCAGTGGGGCCACACAAACAAGGATGAATCTCAGTATGATTTAGCATGATTCCAATTTTACAAAGCTGAGAAACAAGCAGAACTAAACAATAGATTGTTTAAGTTGGGTGTAGTGGCATGATCCTGTAATCCCAGCTACTTGGGAGGCTGAGGTGGGAGAATTACTTGAGCCCAGGAGTTAAAGACCAGCCTTGCAACACAGAGAAACCCCATCTCAAAAAGTATGATAAACATGTCTCATATATTCTTTTTTTATCAAATATTATGTTAAAGAAAGTTAAATAAGAAAAAAATCGGACCTCACTTTGGATTTGATCATATGTATCATTCAATGTGAACACTATTCTTTTATGATTTCCATGTTGAAATTAAGTGAATGCTTTTTAAAATATTAGTGCTAAAAATAAAAATTTTTAAAAACTGTCTTAGGCCTCTGACTTAAAGCTAATCATATTTTACTAACAACTGTATTCCCTAAATGTAGCATGTCTTCGATAAATATATATCTACTCAATGAATGATAAATGATAAACAATCGAAGCACTATTAATAAAAGTAGTTAACCTTTATTGAATAGGAGCTGTATTAAACACTTCACATGAAGTGTCTCATTTAACCTTCACAATCATCTAATGCAGTAGGTCCTATTATTATTCTTACTCATGAAAGTACTACAAAGTTCCAAGAAAATACAAAGGAGAGAGCACCCATCTCAGCCCAGGATAGTGAAAGCTTGTATTGAATAACATGTCCTGGATATGAGTATATGAGTATAGAACAATTGAACTTACATGAACATAACTTTCAATACAATTTAAAGTTTTGAAGTTATATGCAACACTTTTTTCCTTTCACACCTTTAGATATAGTCTGTCAGCAATAAAATTAAGGCAAATGTTTTGGCTGGGTTCACATAAAATTTCTAAATTGTATCGGGTACCCTTTACTAATCATATTTAACGTCAGTAAAACGTGTAAAAAGTATACCACTAGTTGAGTTGGAGAAAAGAAAGGAAATTACAAGCAAGATGATATAGATTGCATACTTGTCCCCTTCAAATCTCATGTTGAAATTTGATCCCCAGTGTTAGAGGAAGGGCCAAGTAAGAGGTGTTGGAGTTATAAGGGCAGAGCCCCTCATGAATGGCTTGGTGCCCTCCCCTTAGTAATGAGTGAGTTCTATTAGTTCCTATGAGAGCTGGTTATGTAAAAGAGCCTGGCACCAGCTCCTCCCCTGCTGCCCTCCCTCCTGCCATGTGACACGCCTGCTCCCCCTTTGTCTTTTGCTTTGATTGGAAGCTCCCTGAAGCCCTCTCCAAAAGCAGGTGCTGGTGTCATACTTCTTGTACAGTCCGTAGAACCATGAGCTAGATAAACCTCTTTTCTTTACAAATTATGCAGCCCCAGGTATTCCTTCATAGCAACACAAAACAAACACACAAGACATTTGGTTAAATCTAATAAATTACTAGTAAATAAGCTGAAGATGTAAAGTAAAATTGGGAATGTAAGAGTTTTCAGGAGGATAGGAAATTCTTGATAAAATGCTGATGCACAAAAATTTAAGGAAAACTTCTAAAATGAAATGGGAATTAATAATTTGATTGTGATAACTGAATATTTTATAAATTTGAATTATGAATCCCCAGTGTAAAGATGAAAAATGTTCTATCACCATTGGAAGCCTATTGCCTTCACTTCTAAAAAGATTTTCAAGTAAACAAGACCAAAAAGTGAGAAATGTATGTATCTATGTTTATCAGTCAAGAGGGAAAAAGTCCTATTGTTAAAGAAACTGTAGCCTAAGATGCCAAATTTACAAAGAACTAAGTATTTGCTGCTTCGGGGTTACAGGTTCTAATTTGCCCTACCCTATAGCTGTCCCAAACAATTTCTCTCTCTGCATCTCTACAAAATGAGATTAAACTAGACCTTTAAGGCAACTTTTAATTCTAATATATTATGGCTCTACAAAGACAGTAATTTTAAGTAGGTTTTAAAAATTCCAGTCTTGAGCTGGGTGCGGTGGCTCACTCCTATAATCCCAATACTTTGGGAAGCCAAGGCGGGAGGATCACTTGAGGCCAGGAATTTGAGACCAGCCTGGGAAACA
>NW_012148408.1:3016790-3018517 GCF_000956105.1 Propithecus coquereli | reverse complement strand
CCAGCTACTCATGAGGCTGAGGCAGGAGGATCGCTTGAGCCCAGGAGTTTGAGGTTGCTATGAGCTAAGATGACGCCACGGCACTCTAGCCCGGGAAACACAGTGAGACTCTGTCTAAAAAAAAAAAAAAAAGAAAAAGAAAAAAAAAAACGCTTCTGATTTAGAATTTGTGATGTGAAAGGATTAACAGTTAATAAACATTTTAAGGTATATAAGTTTTGTAATTATGACTACAATGCAGAATGTAAATATGCTACAATTCATGAATAAAGCCACAATAACCTTTCACATATTCATGTAAAATTATTACAAATTATATTATTACAATATTATTACAAAAAAGTAACCACTAATAAAGTAAAAAGAGTCTACCACACAACTTACCAAAAGATGGGGGAAATGTCAAAAGGTGCATAGAGAAATGTGTAGAAGAACCTGCATCAAAATGTTTACATGGTTGTCTCTGGATGGTTGAATCAAGGGTGAATTCTGCTTTCTTCTTCTTCTTTAATTTTCACCAAAGCTTGTTCCCAACCTTATGGCCTTTGGACTTGCTGCTCCTACTGTCTGAAACACCTTTTCCCCTGTCTTCTTCACATGGCTGGCTCCTTTTCATCACTTAAGATACAGCTCGCATAGAATTCATTTCCTCAGACACACCGTCCTTGATCACACAATCTACAGGAGTCCTACCTCCACCAACCACTATTATTTTACCCTGTTTTATTGTCTTCATGGCACTTTATCAGTATCTGAAATTAAAAATTGCAATTTATTTGTTTTATGTTAATCTCCCCCACTAGAATGGAAGCTCCATGAGGGGAGGGCCTTGTCTTTGTTCCACTGATGTATCTTCATAGGACCTTGAAACATACCATGGCCCAGGTTGAAAAATGAATATGTATGTGCTAATTTTGTAATGAGAACAAAAAAGAAAAAAACCCAAACTATTTTCATTTGAGAATAAAGAAAAGGAGAGAGAATAACTTAGTTGAAAAAGTGAAAGATGAGGCCGGTGGCTCAAGCCTATAAACCTAGCACTCTGGGAGGCCGAGGCGGGAGGATTGCTTGAGCTAAGGAGTTCGAGACCAGCCTGAACAAGAGCAAGATCCTGTTCTCTACTATAAATAGAAAGAAATTAGCCAAACAACTAAAAATAGAAAAAATTAGCTGGGCACGGTGGCGTGTGCCTGTAGTCCCAACTACCCGGGAGGCTGAGGCAGGAGGATCGCTGGAGCCCAGGAGTTTGAGGTTGCTGTGAGCTAGGCTGATGCCATGGCACTCTAAACTAGGCAAGAGAGTGAGACTCTGTCTCAAAAAAAAAAATAAAATTAAAAAATAAGAAAAAGTGAAAGATGAGACCATAAGATATCATTTTATGCAGACCTAACTGCAAAACATGTAAAAATGTGAGACCCCTAAATGTTAGAGAGGATATGAATCAATGAGAACTCTTACATATTGTGGGTGGGATATAAATCGATTCAGGTACTTTGCAAAACAATTTGACATTCTCTTATAAAGTTTATCATATGCATATTACCCAGCAATTTCACTCCTAGAAAAACTCTTTCACATATGCACCAGAAGACAAAGGCTGTAAATGTTGAAAGCAGAATTGTTTGTAAAGCTAAAGACTGGAAACCCAAATGTCCTTCAAAAGCAGAATGGGGGCCGGGCGCGGTGGCTCACGCCTGTAATCCTAGCACTCTGGGAGGCCGAGGCGG
>NW_012148408.1:2986715-3013353 GCF_000956105.1 Propithecus coquereli | reverse complement strand
GGAGGCTGAGGCAGGAGGATCGCTCGAGCCTAGGAGTTTGAGGTTGCTGTGAGCTAGCCTGACGCCACGGCACTCTAGCCCGGGCAACACAGTGAGACTCTGTCTCAAAAAAAAATAAAATAAAATAAAACCACTTCCTCTCAGTGTAGCTGCTCTTTTTGAACCTGTCCACCGTCTTTCCCGAGTGTACTTTCACTTTCAATAGCTTTTGCTTGCTTGGCTTACATACTGCATCCTGAAATTCTTTCCTGCAACAAACACGAAGAATCTGGGAAAAACCTCCACTCACAGGCCAGTGACAGTGGGACACCCTGGTAGTCCTAGGTACTCAGGAGGCAGAGGCAGAGGATCGCTTGAGCCCACAAGTTCAAGGCTGCAGTGAAGTTATGATCACAGCACTGCACTCCAGCCAGGGCAATGTAGCAAGACCCTGTCTTAAAAAAAGATTCCAGTCTTTAAACCAGACGCAGTTCTTTTTCTTTTTGACAGTCTCACTCTGTTGCCCTGGCTAGAGTGCAGTGGTATCATCACAGCTCACTGCAACCTCAAACACCTGGGCTCCAGCGATCCTCCTGCCTCAGCCTCCCTCCTGAGTAGCTAGGACTATAGGCACATGCCACTATGTCCAGCTAATTTTTCTATTTTTGTAGAGACAGGGTCTCACTCTTCCTCAGGCTGGTCTCAAACTCCTGGCCTCAAGTAATCCTCTCACCTTGACCTCCCAAAATACTAAGATTACAGTTGTGAGCCACCACACCAGGCCTTTTTTTTTTTTTTCCTAACAGTTTCTTGCTGCGTCACCCAAGCTGGAGTACAGTGGCACCGTCCTTGAATTCCTGGGCTCAAAAGATCATCCAACCTCAGCCTCCTAAATAGCTGGGACTACAGGCACTACACACCAGACCTGGCTCACAGGCAGTAGAATTCAGATCCTTAAACCCTGCTAGGGTAAACAAAAATACAAGCTTAAGTATCTCCTTCTCCTGGTGGGAAGTTAGGAAGAATCAATTCAGTGTCTTGGGTTTCCAGGACTAGGATTTTCCCACCACTAGGGTAGTGAACAGAGATTTTTTTTTTTTTTTAATCAATGCCTCATTAACAAAGTTGAGTCAGAGAAGGTCGTGTGCAAAGAGGATTGAGAGCACAGAGCAAACAGTGGCAGTCTGGATAAAGATCCAAGTGAATTTCCAAAGAGAGTTCACTTCGTAGATAGTCTCCTGATTATTTCATCCCTTTTAACTACTTCCTACCCATGTAAGGTCTTAGAACATATTCCCCATGGATAAGGGGGGGGACTACTGTAATTTACTTTAAATTACTTCCACCATATACAGTGTGGTATAATGTATTATTTAGGTTAAGCTATAACCCAGGTGCCATCAAGAGTCCCAGCGTGGTCTACTGGTATTCTAAACAGGAAACACATAACCACAAGCAGCACCTACAAGTCAATCTGATAAGACACTTCCCACTCATGCAGAACAGGTTGGATAAGAATCCTGTGAGGGTTATCTTTTATTCTTAATTCTGTAGGATAAATCCCCAAAACATCCTCTAACAGTGAATCCTGGTTTGTTTACCCAACACTTGCTATAAAAGGGAAGGTCCTGCCTCTGAAATCTATTTCCTTTGAGTTCAATTTTCATGCCAGATAGTGGTTGGATTACCTAAAGGACAGAGAGCTGGGACTTCCTAGAGTCATGCATGACCAAATTGCTTAGATCAATTTTCTTCTTTCATTTGGACATTGAGGATAAATGTTTGCCATGCAAACACTGGCCTTTACAACATGTTCTCTCTGCAATGAATTACCTTTATCCCACTTTACCCACTGTCCAACAAATTCCAACTCAGAGAGTCAGGTCATTTCTATACAGTCTTCTCTCTTCAACCCCACCACCACCAGGCAGAGAAGTACTCCATTTCTCTTTTTACAGCCCTTTGCACACTCCTCTATTATCGCAGATTTTATACCACTAAAACTGTTTAGCTGTTTCTCCCACTGGACTGGATGCTCTGTGAGAACATGTGCTAATTTCTTAATTATCAAATATTTAAAACATGTATAGCACAGTCACATACCTACCTCCTAGCTTTAGCATTTTGCCATATTTGCTACAGACCTTTAAAAAATAAAACATGACAGATACAACAAAAGCACTTTGTATAACTTTTCCCCTCATGAGACGTAATCTCTACTCTAAATTTGGTATTTATCATTCCTGCAAAAATCTTCATACTTTTGTTACATACATGTATGCTTAGTGTTGTGTTGCATGTTTTCCAATACTATTTAAGTGCTACTGTATCATACAATGTAACTTGCTTTTTATAACACAATGTTAATATTTATCCATGTTGATATATCTTAGTTCATTTTAACTATTTTTCATTTATTTATATATATTTAAATTATCCATTTCTCTACTAACATTTAGGTTGTTTCCAATCTTTCAGTTACAAATAATATTGCAATAATGATTTTTATTTCCTTGTATTTCTTGTTTTTCTAAGATATATATTTAGAAGTGGAATTGGTGAATTTAGGTTTAAGCACACCTTCAACTTTACTAACTTTTGCCAAATGCTCTCTGAAGTGGTTGAACTATTGTTTATTCTTTGTGGTAACTTCTGCTAAGAGTTCCAAAATATTAATTCTACCCTTCTTCCATCAATAATAGTTCCTCCAAATTTTAGATGGGCACCTAGACTACTGGAATAAATATTACCATTTCCCATCATCCTTTGCAACGATCTGTGACCATGTGCCCAAGGTCTGGTCAATGGCATATTTGTAGAGGTTAAACTGGGCCACTTCTGAGATACAGCCTTAAAAAGAAATGGACCTTCTCCTTGCTGGCTGGTATATGGATATGATGGTAGTTGCTAGAGTAGCTCCAAGGAAACCAAAGAATGAAAATGTCTATTAAAGTTGGCAGATCCTCTAGGGATTAGGGGGATGGGGTAGGGGGTAAACCAGCAACTAAAGGACACAGGGAGTATTGTAGGGGGGAAGGGAATGCCTCTAACCCTCACTTGGGGGAGGCAAAGACATAAAGTGTAACCACAATGTTTGTACCCTCATAATACCCTGAAATAAAAAATAAATAAATAAAGTTGGCAGATCAACAAATTAAAAGGAACTTGTGTCCCAGTGACCATATTAGCCTTATGTTGCCTATTCTAGTACAAGAGAATAAAGTTTCACTTTATTAAACCATGTTATAGTTGAATCTCTGTTAAAACAGCCAGAATGCATACCCTAACAAAAGCATATCCCATTGATGACGCAAAGAGTTGTTGCATATCTTTGCCAACATTTTCATCATCAGACTTTAGTTTTTGTCAAATTGAGATTTTTGAAATGGTTTTGTTGTTTTAACTTGCATTTTCCTGACTAGTGAAGTTCAGTCACCTTTTTACAATTATTGGCCGCTCTAGTCTTCTTTTGTGAACTGATATAAACCAGTTGACATCCATCCCTTGCCCATTTTTCTATTGGGTGATATATTTCTTGTCAATTAAAAACGTTATATATTATGAAAATTTCTTCCTGCCTTAACTTCATTGTTGGGACCTAATCTGTTTTCTTAACTTGCAAACAAGGAGGGTCACATAATTTTGTAGGACCTGTCCTTTGAGAGGAGGTGGTAAGCCTAATTCTCAGTTCTGAATATGGAGACAACTTTCAGCAAGCATTCAGGATTTGCAAACAAACTCCAATACTACAAGATGAATTTTTCTTATAAAAGGCACACAATAAATCAAATGAGGCATTCCAGAGGTTTTAACACTGTCCTTGAAAAACAGAACTAAAGGATGTAATAACAGTAGGCAAAGTGAGAGAGAGTCTGACTCCAGGAAAAAGCAGCTTTACTAGAGAGGAAATGTTATCACATTACTTTTCTTGTCCTTTTGAGTAATATTTACAATCAAAACTAAGAAGCTTGGCCAGGCGTGGTGGCTCAAGCCTGTAATCCTAGCACTCTGGGAGGCCGAGGCGGGCAGATTGTTTGAGCTCAGGAGTTCAAAACCAGCCTGAGCAAGAGCGAGACCCCATCTCTACTAAAAATAGAAAGAAATTAATCAGACAACTAAAAACATATAGAAAAAATTAGCCGGGCATGGTGGCGCATGTCTGTAGTCCCAGCTACTCGGGAGGCTGAGGCAGAAGGATTGCTTGAGCCCAGGAGTTTGAGGTTGCTGTGAGCTAGGATGACGCCATGGCACGCACTCTAGCCCGGGCAAAAGAGTGAGACTCTGTCTCAAAAAAAAAAAAATAAAAAAAACTAAGAAGATTTTCTTGATTTCCAATTTAAAAATCAGTTTAAAATAAAACACATAATTATGTTTACAGAAAAAATGTAAATGTCTCACCCTTCATATCACAAAACATATAAATGTTCAAGTAAGAAGTGAAAGGTGAAAAAGAACAAAGCAGTAAAGGATGATAGTATGTGTAATTTATCAAGCTGAGATGCCATCTTTAATTGATGGAACAAGGAATTAAGATATAACTTACAGATGTAACAGCACAACAAACACAATGATATATAAAGAGGGATGGTGCGGTAGAAACAGAGTAAGTGAGCTAAATCCTTACCTAAGATAGCGGAAATCAACAGATGTTAGTATTTATAACTCAGTAATGGAAGGATGTTATTTAAATATACTGAGGTGAAGCCAAAACAAATGGAGTTGAAAGTATAGTCAGCCCTCTGTATGCTGGATTCTCCATCTGTGGATTCATCCAACCATGAATCAAAAATAATTGGGGAAAAAATGCACCTATTATGAACATGTACTATTTTTCTTGTCACTCTTATTTCATACAGTGTAACAACTATTTTCATAACATTTACATTGTATTTGGTATTATAGGTAATCTAGAGATGATTTAAGCTACACACAAATGTGTGTAGCTTATATGCAAATACTATGCCATTTTCTAGCATGGGCTTGAGCATTGGTGAATTCTGGTATCTGAGGGAGGTCCTAGAAACAATCCTCTACGGATAACAAGGGAAGACTGTTCTTCCTGGGGACTGTGACTGGGGGTGGGGTAGAAAACTATTGCTTTTTTGTTTGATCCACATTAAACTTTTTAAATGACAGGCAATACTTTAAACATTAAAAAAATTACTTTTTAGAAAAGGAACAGTATGAAATTTGTACAAATTTCCAGGAAACAGGTTAAAGAATGCATATTCTTGGTAACTACTGGAGTTAAATACTTTGCCTGTTTGTCTCACCACTATTTACTAATTGAGAAATTGAGGACTGATGTATGCTTTGCCAACACCCTGACCGTTATCATAGCTTTCTTTGATTTGAAGATGATATCGAGATGAACCTACTCAATATAACATTTATTGCCTAGTGGGTGCCAAGCACTATGAATCAGAAGCAGAATAACCTCTTTCAAATTCCACAGTAATAAACTTAGTTACGTATTATTCCTATTTCCAAGATACACCGACCCATCCAAAATTGTTAACTGATTGTTTTGAAATTTTATTTTTGTGATCTCAATCCTTCTAGGGTACTGCGTTGCCCAAAGTCCTCTAGAAATGAAATTCTGAGGCTGAACACTAATTTCTGTATTTATTCACACCGACAACCTACAGTTGCATCACAGTGGCCAATTACTGATTCAATTGCACCATTCTATTCAGTGTCTTTTCCCCCAACATCATACTCTATCATGGTTAACAGATCATCTGCCTCTTGTCCATTAAGAAACCTTCCTCTCGGGAACTGTTTTCCCTCCTGTTGATATAAATTTCCACAAATATCAGCTTTCATCCAAGAAATCCCACACTGGTGACCCACAAGTATAAGTGGCCTGCAGATGTGTTTCGCTCATACTGTAAGCCTCACCTCTATTAGGGTCACAAGCTCACCACTGCCCATTTGGTTTGTTTCACTAATCTTCATTACCTGTATAGTTCTTGTAGACATTTTAATTTGCAATCTTTGGTCTAGCCCTGTGGTCAGTCCCCAACACCCACTAGTGTGTGGCCTGTTTAGAACAAGGCTGCACAGCAGGAGGTAAGGAGCAGAGGGAGCTAAGATTCATCTGTATTTACAGCCACTCCCCATCACTCACATCACCGCCTGAGCTCCACCCTCCTGTAAGATCAACAGCATTAGATTCTGCTTTATGGTGAGGTTTATAATTATTATATATTACAAAGTAACAATGATAAAATAAAATGCATGATAAATGTAATGTGCTTGAATCATCCTGGAACTATCCCTTCCTCCCCTCAGTCCGTGGAAAAATTGTCTTCCATGAAACCAGTCCCAGGTGCTACAAAGTTTGGGACTGCTGGTCTAGCCTCCATCTATTCCAAACTACAGCTAATCTTTCACAATTAAGGAAACAAAAACTTTTTATTCTTGTAGACATTCCACAGGACAAGTTACTTTACAAAAATCCTTCCATTCTTCCTGTACAAACACAAATTTTATTGTTTTGTTTTGTTTTGAGAATAGCTCTGTCCAAGAGACCTTTGTTATTATTGCAAAGAGTTATTCTTTAGCCAATCACTAAGTACATGTTTAAAGATCATGCTCAAAAGAACAGCATGACTGAGTTGGATTTAAATTGCATAATGTTCAAATAGAGAAAGGCACCTCTCTCAGCAGCTCTAGTCTGTCTTGATGAACTCGATTAACCCTCACTGGCAATTTAGTTGAACCTAACAATTACTAATGCCTATTTTTAAGTGTCATGCAGCATGCTAGATTTTAGGAATGCAATGAACAAGGCACTCCAGTACAAACAGGCAACACTTATGGTTAAGTACACAGTCCAATGAAAGCACATGACACTTTTAACTCTTGACTCAAGCATTACAAAAGCAATCCGTGTAACGAAAAACATTTATACCCCATAATACTTTGAAATTAAAAAAAAACACATATGAAGGTCATCATAGAGGCTCAGGGATTTATCAGAGGGAACTGTCTCTAAACTAGTACTTGGTAGATGTGGGGAAGTTACCCAAGTCAAAGTAGTAAGGGGAGGAAGGTAAGGTCTTCAGGCAGAGAATTAAGAGCTTAAGCTGAGTACTAAGGGGGGATGGCAAGAAATAAAGTTGGAAAGACAAGCAGAGGTCAGATTATGAAGGTCTTTAAGCCAAAAGAAGTAAAGTTTCAAGGTAAAACTTTAGTCTCACTCTTGACTCCTACCTCTTACATGTCACTTCCAACCATCCAAACTTTATCCTAGGAAAAAGGAGTCATTAAAAGAATGAGAAATAGGATAGGAAACCGAAGAAACACAAAAGGAAACAATTATGAGACCACTAAGGCAGCAGGAGTGGATGGGATTCCAGAGCACAGCAGAAAGGATTACCATATGGAATGATTACCTGGGGCCAGGCACAGTGGCTCATGCCTGCAATCCTAGCACTTTAGGAGGCCAAGGCAGGACCCCATTTCTACGAAAAAAATAGAAAAATTAGCTGGGGGTGGTGCTGTGTGCCTATAGTCCCAGCTACTTGGGAGGCTGGGACAGGAAAGGAGGATCACTTGAGCCCAGGGGTTTGAGGTTGCAGTGAGCTATGATGATGGCACTGCACTCCAGGCCTGGACCAGTCAGACCCTGTTGAAAAGAGAAGAAAAAAAAGATCTCCAATGTGATAAAAGGGTGCAAATACAGATTACTCTAGATATGGTAGGTATCTAGAAAGGCTTGGCTTTTACTCTTTATGAATTAGAAAGTAAAGCCATCAGACAAGTGTGTGTATGAGGGCAAGGGGTGGTGATGGAAGAGGACAAGAATCTGAAGGGCAGAGATGTGGAACAGCCAGTGAAGTGAAAACGGTGACTCTATCTTTACAACAGCATTGTTTCACAGTACCACGGGCCTAGCAAAGGTTGAAATGTATGGTTATACTTTGCACATTTCCATTATACATGGTTATACATTATACATCTACAATGTATGATTATAGATTGAGACACCAATTTGCAAGTTTGTCTTCAGTAGTACAGCTATAACCACTCTTCTTCAGAGAAAGCGTATTAATCATTCATTCGAAGTATTCATTGAGCACCTAGTACAAACATAATGTACAAAACTTCACTGAAGGGAAACCTCCAAGAATCAGTAGATCAAAGCAGTGAATAGTAGCAAAATACTTCACGAAGCCAAATGGAGGTTTGTTTATTTATAAATGATGGCCTGATTTACCTTAGGTAATGAGCTCACAGATGCTCTCAAACTCCAGGTACAAATAATCTTGAAGAATGACTAATATTCACTTAAAACTGTTAGAAAGTATACCCTTTTAGAGAATTGGGTTTCAGGAAGGTTCTACAAAATTCGCAGGGGATGGAAATTACGTGGGCATAATAGAAAAGTTTTGGAGGGAGGTGAGCAACATCCTACAATTGGGGGGAAATGGCAGAAAAACTGAGGCACCTAGTTTGGAAAGTGACCAAAGAAAACAATGGTCTTAAGTATAAAGCTGGCCTTGGTGAACACAAGAGACACTAGTTTCAATTCACCAAGTCAATGGAAGTCAGGCCCAATTATGTTTGCTGCATCTTATTATTCCACATCACTAGGACAATAGTGGTGGAAATAGTGGCAGCCTCAGGTGACACACTTTGGATGCTTCTGAAGACTTTAAGAGCCCAAAACCACCACTCTAGTTAGTTATTTTTATAATAAAAATCAAACGCACTCCAATTCTTAGACGAACTGTGTATCCCTAATGTGGTATAAAGGATGTTTTAACCTAAAATGACCTTACCACATTCTTTACAACTTTCCCTTACACACCTCCATACTGTTGGGTTTTCCAGTCTTTCTCCTAACACTTTCGACAATTTGTCCAAATCCTAAAAGTCCTTTAAGACCTACTTCAAAAGTCACTTTCCCTCCTGACACCATGCAAGCGGAATCGCCTTTCTTCAAATTTTACTTAAGAGGGATTTTCACTTTCTTGTTACTACTGATGTACTTATCCTTAAGGAGAAGGACCGGTTATTTATTTTTGCCTCTCAATGTCTTACATCTTCAATAAACCGCTGCTAAATGTAAGTTTTATAAATCAGGTGTGTACTAAATCAGGTGTTTGAAAAACTTCATTTCCAATCTTTCCTTTTTCTTTTTTGTGCTTCTCACATTAAGGAGAAGCACATCTAATTTCTCCAATTATCACCAAGAATAATTCATCACACGAGTTATTCTTGAATTGTTTTGGAGCAGGTTCTTATTGCTCCACTGGTCCTTAACCTACCCACCAACCCACCTTGCCCCACCAACAACCAACTTTTAATCACAAACTATATATTACTCACCAGCTGCAAGTCCTCCAAAGGCTTCATCAGAGTAAAATTCTAACCATGTGGTCCAGCGTGATTTTGTCCATCTACCTCTCCAATCCACTCTCATTACATAAACACACCGCTCCCATCCACCACTCATATCATTTTTCATTCCTCCAAGACCCTATGCCTTCCCATCTCATGGTCTCTGCAACTACTCTATCTTCTGCCTGAAATACTGTTATCCAACAAGACTTTTTACAAAGGTTGACTTTTTTTGGTTTGAGACAGTCTCGCTGTTGCTAGAGTGCAGTGGCATCATTATAGCTCACAGCAACCTCCAACTCCTGCACTCAAGTGATTCTCCTGCCTCAGCCTCCCAAGGAGCATGGACTACAGGAACATGCCACCACATATGCCTAATTTTTGTATTTTTTGTAGAGACCGGGTCTCACTCTTGCTCAGGCTCTTCTCGAACTCCTGAGCTCAAGCGATCCTCCTGCCTCGGCCTCCCAGAGTGCTAGGATTATAGGCATTGAGCCACTGTGCACCAGCCAAGAAAGGCTTCTTAAATCTTCAGTTTCTAAGTTCCTTTTCAGATGTATTTCCTGTCTATCTGTAGAAAGGCTAATAGCCAAGCACATACTAGACATTCTTCGTATGTATTTACACAACAAAATTTTTTAGGTTTTCTCTGCCTGTCCCAACATCACTTCACTGGTCTGACAATGTTAGTTCCTTCATGTAAACATACAAAAAAATAGTGAGCACTTATAAAGTGCTAGCCCATATTCTAAGTTATTTTTACATGTAACAACTTGTTTCTCACAAACCTAGGAAACTTAATGACTATCAGTTGAGAAGTAACTTGCTCAAGGTCATATAACCGGTAAATGACGGGAAAGCAAAAATTTGCTCTGATTTTATGCTTACTTTAAACCACTATGCTACTTCTGACTCATCTACCTATCCAACCTGAACACGTACCCCATACTCACATTATCTAAGTATGCTCTTTTACCCCTTACTTTCTCCCTATAGACATTCTATATTTAATAAAAACAATTTTCTTATTGTTCCCAGGGCACACAGAAAACTGCTCAGGACAGCTGATGCATGTCATAATTCATTCTGAATATAAACTGTTCTGGATATAAATCAATAAATGGGCTCAGACAAGTTACATAAATAATAAATAAAGATTTTATTTCTCTTTGTAGATAACAGGCACTCAAAAGTTTGTTAATGAATGAAGCAGACACTCAACCATCTACTCCTAACAAAAAGACACTGACTTTTTTTTTTTGGAGACAGTGTCTTGCTCTGTTGCCCAGGCTAGAGTGCAACGGTGTCATCATAGTCCACTGAAAACTCAAACTCCCGGGCTCAAGCGATCCTCCTGCCTCAGCCTACTGAGTAGCTGGGACTACAGGCATATGCCAACACACCTGGCTAATTTTTCTATTTTTTTTTTGTAGAAACAGGGTCTTGCCATGTTGCTCAGGCTGGTCTCGAGCGAGGCTCCCACCTCACCCTCCCAAAGTGCGAGGATTACAGGTGTGAGCCACTCCGCCCCGCCAAGGCTGGCTTTTCATAATGCAGATGCAAAAATCTTTGAACTTTTAGATTAAAACAAATTAAAAATTGCTTCAGATATGAAAATAAAGCACCATTTTTCATATGGTAGTTTGACCTTATTTAAAGCATAGTAAACACCCTCAAGACCACCTGAAAAAGACAAAACACTTCAATGCCCTTTTGAGTCCTAGTTATATGGTTACATACTCTAGGAAACATCTCCATCTCCAAACTCTACTAGCAGAAAAAAATTAAACATGTATATATGTAAACGTGGTCCTCCATTTCACTTGTTTTGCACAAGCTTCCAGCTACATTTTAACCACGTAAGAAATCGTAGTGACAAGATGCACTAACATTATCCTTGTAAAAACTGTTTAAAAAACCCCCACAAAATCAAAAGTATTAATTATAGTTTTAATTATGGTAAATAAACCAACATTAAAAGTTAGTATTCAATTACAACGTTTACATTAGTGAGTTCATTTACTTCCATAAAAATTCAGCTAATAGACTTTTTTTTTTTTTTAGCTAGACCATTTTATGTATACATGGGCTAGCCATTTAGCATCCCTTGTGTGCTTTGTTCAGGGCCTTCTTAAAATCCTATCCCTTATATGAACTGTTTTTCACTTAACTCCTTGCCAGTATAAACGAAGCCTGAAGATTGACTTGAGACCAGCTTCCTCTTTCCTACTGTTTAGGATCTTGTACCACTTTACAAAACAATGCTAGACTACAGTTTGGAAAGGAATGGACCTATTTCTCGGAAATAAATCATCTTTCATGGCATAGCAATTAAACACTTTACACTTTAATCTTCATTTATTACCATCTTATTATTAATACAATATCCCAGGGAGTTAGGGAGACTCTAAATTAAGGGATTTTTTTCTCTCTTATTTTAAAAAGACTGCTTCCATGTAAATTAAGTATTGGCTTAATACCATTTTACTATTATGCACTGATCCCTATAATATGCCAGGAAAGAGCACATAACTTTTTCCATTTTTGATCAGCTACCTATTCTCAGTTCTAACTGGAGCTGAAAAATGGAAAACTTAATATACTGAAAAGTCATCATTTAATTTTAAAAAGGGACTCTTAGATAATTCTTCTTGAAGATCTTTAACAGCCACTTATTTCTACCCTGAAAAAAGCTTGAAATAAAATTAGTATTTAAAGCACCATACAAAATTAAAAGGAAAAAAAACAAAGGAGTAATGTACATTTCAATTTAATCATTATGTGAAGAAATCTGTAAAAATGAGACACATATACATTGTTGCAAAGGAGATTCAAGCATTCTTATTCACTTATAAATACCTTAAACTATGGAAATTTGGCTACACACTCTCATCACTATTACATGCATTTAAAGTTACATACTTACCAAATTTTCAGTCTGTTTATCCCTGCTAAGAAAGGACACAGTTCCTTAGAAATTTACTTCAGTTTAAATCTTAAAGACAAAGAGGGTCCATACTTTGTTTAGTGCTTATCTAGAAGAATATATTACTACATCACACACTCAGATACCCATTTTCAGATTTTAGAAAACTATCTGCTCATACTAAAAAGCATCAGAGTTGACCACTCATTCATTGTTGGTTCACAAAGACCACAGCAGGAAATATAATGGGAAAACACCCTTAGCATATACTGACATCTAGGATATACCTAAAACCTAGAGGGAAAAAAATCCATGTGTTAACACTGAGGCTAAGCACAAAACAAAGCATAAAGTAATTAGAAATATACTCAGAGGCTAATTTTAACTGGTATGCACTGTCTCAGAAATCACTATCTGACCTATGTTTTTCAAGCAGGGTTAGAGTGACTTAACACACTTGACATTTCAAGGCTCTCAAAGAAAACCCTGTAAGCAGTTGGGCTGCATGACCAATTTCAGTAAGCCCTTCCACCCTAACTCCACTTTAATCACTCTTGAATTACTGTAACAACTTTAAACAAGAACAGAAAGTAGTTCTCCTATTTTAATTTTACATCTATGCGATGTCTCAAAAGCATGAGAAAAATACTTTACCTGTCAACTAAAAAGAAAACCTAGGCCGGGCATGGTGGCTCATGCCTGTAATCCCAGCACTCTGGAAGGAGGAGGCAGGAGAATCTCCTGAGCTCAGTTCAAGACCATCCTCACGCAAGAGCAAGACCCCCATCTCTACTAAAAATCGAAAAAATTAGCTAGGCATGGTGGCACATGCCTGTAGTCCCAGCTACTCAGGAGGATTGCTTGAGCTCAGGAGTTTGAGGTTGCTGTGAGCTAGAGCTAGGTTGATGCCACAACACTGTAGCCCGGGGAGAGAAAGAGACTCTATCTCAAAAAAATAAAAAAAGAAAACCTTAAGTGTTTAAAAAAATTTCTTAAATGCTAGAAAAGTTTAAGTAAAAACATTTATTCCAGGCCAGGCACGGTGGCTCACGCCTGTAATCCTAGCACTCTGGGAGGCTGAGGCGGGTGGATCACTCAAGGTCAAGAGTTTGAGACCAGCCTAAGCAAGAGCGAGACCCTGTCTCTACTAAAAATAGAAAGAAATTAGCCGGACAACTAAAAATATATATATAAAAGTATCTGGGCATGGTGGCACATGCCTGTAGTCCCAGCTATTCGGGAGGCTGAGGCAGTAGGATCGCTTGAGCCCAGGAGTTTGAGGTTGCTGTGAGATAGGCTGAAGCCATGGCACTCTAGCCCAGGCAACAGAGTGAGACTCTGTCTCAAAAAAAAAAAAAAAAAACCAAAAAACATTTATTCCATATCTTAGTTCAAATAATTTACATGTTAAAAATTTTTACATTTATAGTCCAGTAAGTGAAGGTCAAAAAAAACTGAACTAGCATTAATAGGGAAATGTCAGGCAGTAAAATAATCATCTTCTAATATTCCTGATTCAAATATCTAATGAGATGTAGAAATTCAGATTGCTCACCTCTTTGATCAAAGTGTCCCATTTCAGTTAATTTTAAAAAGTAAAACTGTGACGTATAAAAGTATAAAATAGTACTCACCAGAAAGGCTGCTTTAAAGAGATGGTTTTAAGGAAAACCATTTCCACTGTATGTACGCCATTTCATATACAGATTAAACTGTGAAAGGCAATGAAACCAAGCCCCTGGGCAATTTTATATTAAAAAAAACAAGTGGATATCTCATAATATATTTTATCATCAGTTGATAAATTTAGGTTTTCAATATTTAATGGAAGACACAATTTCCATATAAAGATCTGTTTTCACAAGGGCTAATCACTATCCAGTTCAACAGGAATACAAAATGAGCTAGTTTTATGGCTAGACAGTCTCAAATCAGATATCATTACACTTAAGGGGAAAAGGAGGAAACCATACATCCTAGTATCAGTGCTACAGATTAGAAGGATGGTTCGGGCTCACAGAAATTAAGTTGTATGCTTTATTCATCCTTCCTCAGTGCTTTAAGTTTACATTAACATAAAAGCACAATATTTAAAAGAAACCTCTCAAGAATGGTTCAAACAACAATGAACTCTGATAGAATGAAAAATAATAACAACAACCCATCTTCCACAACCCATTACATCCCTTCTGCCCCACAAAAGGATTACATGAAGAATCTGGCTAGATTGCTTGATGGGTAGTCAGTCAACTTTCATTTGAATATTAAAAATTTTATTATTTCAAAGTAAAATGAACCCACACTAGTACACCGACAGGTTATAGTTTATGAAAAAAGATGAACCAAAAAAATGAGTTCTGTTTACAAGTGTCACTAAAAACATTTAAGAACAAAAAAGTAGTATAAAAAATTTTCTAGCTTAAGATTATATACCATTTATCCTTCCTAGAGGTGAGGAAACTTGCCTTTTTTTAGGTTGATTCATACTGTAAAGTTAGAAGGTGAATAGGAGAACCATCATGGTGTAGCTTAAGTAAAAGACTCTGGACCAAAAGCCCTGGACTCCATCATATACCAACAAAGGTATAACCAATGGAAACTTTCACTGTCTTTTCCTTTAATGTATAATGTATCTACTTAGGTTCATCCACAACCAAATAATAAAGGAGCGGTATTACACCTCTATTACAATTCAGGTTAGCAAACCTAGATCTACTTGCTAGGCCCAAGTACTGAGTGTTTTAAAGTGTCCAGTGGATTCATTATTAGTTATACTCACATTCAAGTAACTGCACAGCTTTCTTCCTTGTGTGAGTTATATGGATATGTTTGAAAAAAATAGGAACATCAGGTACTTACAGATTAAACTAACCTGTACTGGCAGGGCTGTGGGATTTTTCTTCTCTACCAGTAAGTAGCAAATGCTGAAATTCTGCTGCTAGTTAACAAAAACACAAATTGTATTAAACTGAGGAGTCTAATCCATAGTTTAAAAAGTCAATGTGCATTAAATTTCCTCAGAGCCTGATACTAATACATTTAAAATTTTTCCCTGAGTTTTCCAAAAGTTACCTTGCATTGGCTATTAAATTTAAAGTGAACATATGTTCACTCTAATTAGAATACACTAATGACAATGAAAATCTCTTGGACACGTCTCAAAAGTTAATAAACTATGTATATTCCAATATGTGAACTGTGATGTAAATTTGGTTACCCCACAAAAATGGGGTGGACATACATCTTAAATGTGATAATTTCTAAATTTAAACTAATATTTAGACACACCCCCACAGAGGCAAGCAATTTTTAGTAATTTTTTATTTAATTTTCACAAAACTTGATTTCATTTTCTTTTATTAGAGATTCTCAATTTTAAAAACATGGACTCAAAAGCAGATCCCTTTGCTTCTCCTTGAAGTACATAAATAAGCTAATTGGTAAAAGAGGGGTTTTGCTGAATAACTAGATGCCTCTTATTTTTCTAACTCAAACTTACAGTGACTGTAGCAACTCTTCCCTTGGTCTACTTGGGTAGTTATGCAGCCTTGTTTTATTAATGGAGACTGGGAAACAATGCTGCAAATCTTATTTTGATCTCTGATTAACTGCTGAACTATTTATGAATAAAATTTAGTAAGAGGATATATTAAAATAAATCATATGGTGAAACCTCAATAACAAATGCAAACCACAAGCAGCAATGTTGTTAAGTCAAACAACACGATACAATGGTCTCTCTCTCAAATAATCACTATTGGTCTATGTGACTGGGGAAATAGCATTCTTCACTTTTATCCAATTTGGGCATCAATGAACTTCATGGCTAGTTCCTCAAATTTAACCAAAGGTGAAGACATACAGAATCTTTAACCATAATAATAGTAAAATACAAACCAACCCAGACATTTTAACAATGTCAGAGGGCTTAAAAGATACCAATATAGGACTTCACCTTTTTATGAACACAGCATTCCATAAATCCCTTACTAAATGCACAGCATATTACTGAAGCTGTATCATATCGCAACCTTACACACCATTACAGCCTTTAGAATTAAAGGGTGAGGTCCAAGTAATCGACTATTAAGACAGTTTATGCACATGTCTCTCCTCTGTAGTTAATTTGGTCAAAATTAGAATATACATATTCTAATAATTTATTTATTATATGCCTCCTAAAGAACCTATCCACGAAAGTTGCCACTAATGAGCCACTCTTGATTTATAATAGTGTTCAATTTGCTTCAAATAGAAATAAGTTCAAATTAGCGTCATTCAAGACCTCCTTGAGGCTACAAATTTCTGCCTTAATATCATTTCTGCATTCTGCTTAGTAAAATGACATTTTCCCCTGAGATAGATGGCATTAATTAACAGATTTAATGAAATGGTCCAAATTTTTCAAAGTAATTTAGTTTCAAACAAATTATTTTTCCAGAGTTGGGAAGAAATTGAAAAGCTTTTCCTTTTAAAACTATAATATTATGTAAGAATGTACAGAGACCAGAGCTAGGATAATGTTTACTAACAGCAATTCTCTTTTGAGCCTTACTGTATATTTATTAAATGCTACTTGGAAAAGTTGGATATATTTAATGTTATTAGAAAGCTCAAACTGAAGTCTTGGTTTCCCCATATCCTCTATGTTATTGGTTTGAATTAGATCCATAACAGGGATGCCTGAGAGCATGCCTAAGAACTTAATATAGTTTCAAAAATTCAGCATTAATTACAAAATTATGAATATCCATGACACTATACACAACATCATTAAAGAAAAGTGCTTCTCATTTTGCCAAGAAACATCACACAGAAAAATCAGATGATTTCTTTGCTATAAAAACAAAAGATTATTTAAATGATCTGGATGACAGAAAAACAAAACACTGAGAAAGAAGGGTCAAAAAAAGGAGTAAACTCACTGTCATGCAAGTGGAATTAAGTGAATGTTTACTTATAAAAATCTGCCCTATGGTCATCAGTCTTATAACTGAATCCCTCCTTTTAGAAGACACTTCCACAGAAGTTAAAATAAGAGAAATCGAATTTCACTGTGGAATAACATGCAAAGGTTACTCAATATTAGGTGGGTAAGTACCACCTTTTTTTAAAAAGACATACCTGGCTTATAAAAATTTTAGGGTACATTGTTCAGTATTTCTTTATCCCCTAACCAATACAAGTGTTATACATGTCTACTGTCATCAGCTTACACAAAATTTTCTCAGTAAAGAAATGACTTCAATATTTTCTTTCATTGATCATGTTTTACCAGTGGACGTAATAGACACCTAAAAATTACATAATTTTCAAAATCTTATTTGAAAGAGTCACAGAACTACAAAGATATCAAAGGAACTACATCTTAGTTATCTGTATCCCCTTCAGTGAATTATGTCACCATTAGTAAAGCCTTCCCACCCCCAGTACTCAAGCTGGTACGAGCCTGTTTCAATTACTTATTTCAATTATCACCATTAGAATTAGGACAAGCACCTTGAAGAGATTTCACTGTATCGGGGAATGATGTGTACAAAAGAAAACAGATCTCAATTAAGGAGTCTTACAATGTGTGCTGAGGTTATAAAATATTCCAATGGAACATTGTCATGGAAGTAACAAAAATTTTAAAAATATTTGCAGGGCGCAGTGGCACTCGCCTATAATCTCAATTACTCAAGAGACTGAGACAGGATGATTGCTTGTGCCGAGGAGTTCAAGGCCATCCTGGGAGACCCTGTCTCTAAAAAATAAAATACCAATACAAAATATAATATTTTAAATACAAAATATAATATTTTAAATAGCAAAACCCTTTTCTGTATTTCAATCATAGTAAAAAGCATTATGTTCTAATTAAGCAAATCAAAATCTGGAATTCATTTAATGCACAGGTTTTCTTTATGCTTCCAAGAATGAAAATCACACAGAAACAATTCCAGGTTTGCTAAATGCTATATTGTATGTTAATTGTTACTGTTCAAGAGGAAAATGCTCTCTGGAGTAGGGGTGGCTCAAATACACAGAACAAAAGTAATTGAGGTTTATGTTTTTGGTCTCTTTTCCAATTCCCTCTTTTATCCTCTACAACAAACACACATACATACAACTTTTCTCACCAAATAAGGGCAAATTTTAGTTGGAAACAAATGTGGATACTTTTCACGTGTGCATAAAACACTGTAAAGGCTAAAAATGAACCTCAAAATAATTACTCTAAAACCATAGTTTAACATGCTAATAACTTTACCACATGATCCAATTTCAGTTTGGCTACCTAAAAATTAGTCATCTATCCATGCCGGACAGGTCTGTAAATACTCGAACTCTTATTATATCAACTGTGTGGTATATATATACCCACACATACACACAAGCACACTCGTACACACCACCTTCCCATTCTTCACAGGGCTCTACATTAACATTTGCTCTAATGTGGTGAGGTTTTTTTCACATTAAAAAATCACAAGCATTTCCAGGTAACCTTTCAACCTTAACACTCAATGCTTAAGTTTGGGAATAAGAATGCAGATTTTAGGTATCCAGTGGCATTTCCAATGATTATACATATCCTTAACGTTAAATTCAATAGTTTGAGGAGAAAATAACCAGTAAGATTTTCCTAGAAGTGAAAGTGGATAAAACAATTCATGCCTCCAAATCAAGAAGGGCAAATTTTATAAATTTACTTTAGTTCAATATAGTAATACAAGCTTTAGCTGATGATTATTACATAACACAAATTATATAAAACTACATACGAAATACTTTTTATTTATGTTTGTTAACACCACAGTCAAACGTGAATATTAATATAGAGCCTTCTCTGCCAAAAGAGTATAAAAATCCTAAGTTTAATTAAATTTAGGGGCCTTCACCAAACTTGCTGCAAGTTTGGGGACATAAATATCCAACAGCTATAAAGCTGTGAAAGCCCCTATAAGGAATAAAATAAATCCCACTTGCCTCAGACTGAACAGGGCAACACTGAGACTCAGCCTCAGCCTGTCCTATGGCAGGGCTATAGGAAGAAGAAAATTTTAATTTTAGAAAAACATTACCCAATTAATTTAAAAGACATGCATTAAATTTTTTTTTTTTTAAAAATCCCAATGATCAAGCAAGCAACAGAAAAAGAGTAGCTCTTTTTTGTTTAACTATTGGGAACCCTCCACCCTCAACGCAAAGCCCCTATAAGGAATAAAATAAATCCCACTTGCCTCAGACTGAACAGGGCAACACTGAGACTCAGCCTCAGCCTGTCCTATGGCAGGGCTATAGGAAGAAGAAAATTTTAATTTTAGAAAAACATTACCCAATTAATTTAAAAGACATGCATTAAATTTTTTTTTTTTTTTAAAATCCCAATGATCAAGCAAGCAACAGAAAAAGAGTAGCTCTTTTTTGTTTAACTATTGTCCACTACAATTCCATTCCAAGCCCATACTTATTTTGGTTGGGGATGCAACCCCCACCCCGAATAACTAAGTTTAATTAAGATGAGTTTATGTGGAACATATAACTTGATCAGTGGAATAAGAGTACACTAGGAATATTTTCCCCATACCTAATGGCAAATGTGTGAGAGATTAAGTATTCAAATAAAACAATTCCACCAACCACTCAAATGTTGGTTCTCACCTGCTGCTCTTGCTACTGTCGTACAGTAGTAAAACTTACACAATAGAAACTAGTGCCAGACAAAATGTTTTTGTTTTTCTAAAAAAGGTAGATACAAGCTAGACCCAAAGCTGCCAGCCCTATTAATCTTACAACTTCCTTAATTATAGCGATCATAATGCCTGCCTGAATGTATCAAGTCCCCAATGTCTTCTGTGAGAGCAACTGAGTTCACTTTGACTCAACTCCATCTATTACTTAAGGAAGCTTAAGTCAAAGTAAGAGTTAATTATTTCAACATATTTTCTTCCATCATGATCCAACCACACTATGGACCCCAGAAGCATTTAGGTAAAAAGTATTTTCTAGAAGCTTAATTATGCTTGGATACATGCAAAAATCACACATTAAGTATATTAAATGGGCACCACCTCTGAGCCACATAGCTATCAAGGAACTCATGCATTTAAGTGCCAATGCACAAATAACCCTTCCAATTAATTTTAAATCAGAGCTCTACCACTTATTTCTAAGTTATATTGTATCCCTTCATATCTGAAAGCAAAAAACTTTGCTATAAAATTATCAGTCCTCTTTGCATAAAACACAAATGGAGTTTTGGGTAATTTTTGAAACAAGTCTACTAATCCCCTGGCAGTTTGTTGGTAAGCCCGGGCACGAAATTCTTAAGAGACATTTGGTTTGTGAAAGCATCCCCTATTTAATCATTCCAAATTTAATCATGCCATTTTTATCTTAAATACTTTCAACACAGGTTTTTCTTTGGCAGGATAATAAATGTGCTGCCAAATCTAAGCATATATTAATTCCAAAACCATTTAGGTAGGCAGGCATTCAGTTGGGGAAGTGGTGCAGGACTCAGCTGCTGACAGAAGAAATGCATTCTTGATGATATATGGATGATTTCTTTTCAAACTATGGAATTTTTTTGCACCTCTATGGTACCACAGCACGGGAACTAAAAAAATCATTGGAGCAAAATATCAGACTTAAAATAGCATTCAGCTTTATAATACTTGCAATGTTTTGTTTCAAGGAATGACTTTTACTTGTCACTTCAATACAGACTCTTTTGTGATGGTTAAAAGATTTTTCAATACATCTTCCTTCAAATTTAAAGCCCTTTTTTCCTTACAACTTCAGATTTCACATCTTTAATCTATACCTTCACACAAGTTATAAAATGTCACCACTTTCTTAGAAGTCTTAACTTTATACTGAGAAAACTTCAAACTGAGTGCATTATATCAACAATTATTTTGTGTAGGTTATTTGATATTTAATCATAAAACTAACCTGCAAAAGTAAAGATCAGAAAAACTTGCCAAAATGTCAAGAGCTCCTATTTTAAGAGACCTGCAACACAATATACTGAATAGCAGTCATCCCTACAGGTAAGTTCTCTGTAAGAACACAGTAACATTCAAAATTTCCAAGGATGAAAAATTGAACAGTAAAGCCAGCGGCTTAATAACAGAAGGAACTCAATATATAATCAAATGAAAAATGTAATCTTCCAGAAATTTTCAATCCTTCTGTTAACCATCCTAACAGAGGCACATTTAGATTCTCAGCATTACACTTAGAATAATAATATACCAACCCATTAACAGCACAAGAAGCTATTACTGCATGCACCTAAGCTTCTAGAAGTTTGCACCTTAAAAGCTTCTGAGGTCCATGCAGTACTGAAGTCACAAAAATAATCAAAAGAAATGGGTCTGGCACTAGGCTCTAAACATCTAAACAGGAAGGAAAAGGTATTCAGGTTTACATATTAAAATGACATCTGACATGTACTGACACCAAAGAGGTGTGAAAGGTGAAATAATGAAAAGATTCCATACCTATATTATGTAAGACTCATATGTAGCTAAGCTTTTTGTTAACTGAAGCATTAACATACAATTCTACATATACTGTGAAGTTTAAAATATGCAAGTAAGGAATAACCTACAACTCAAAGACAGAATCCAATGATATATCAAAACTGCATTGGTAACTATGAATTTTATTATGTGGACATCTACTATGGCATGCATCTGTACAAACCTTTCGGGGAGTGGTCCACAGCTGGGTTATGAATAAAAAGGCATAATTTTTTCTCTCATTTTATTACAATGAAGTTTAACAGTACAGAAAAGTCACATGACCTTGGCAGGTCAGATTTCTTAAACCCTGCAACATGAGGAACTCTAAATACATTAAATATTGTTACACATTCAGACTTCCAATGTACAGGTACTTGGAAACAGTTACAGCCCTCACCAAGCTAGGTTGGGGACATGAAGTCCAACAGCATCTGAAATGCTGTGAAGGCATAACTTTACAAATAGCAATGTAAGCTTACAGAACTTGCCTTTATTAAGGTGGTATGTTCATGTAATTCCAGCGCCTTCACAATTTAACGAACCAAATTTACTATACTTCACTTCTAAAAACCTAGATGAAACATGAAAAAGAAGCCATACAGTATAAATTGCAACTTCAGGAAAAGTTCCTGCTTTTATTATTCCAAATAATTTTTCCCATGTAAAATAAATGTCCAATAGTTCCTGGTATGTGGGAAGATAATGTTTGTTAAAGTCACAATGAAGCCTTATTGACGGAAGCTTGGCTATATAAACAGCACAAGTTGAGAAAAGGTTTAATCTCCAAACCTATTAGACTGGATGAAGTAAGATCAGTAGCGGCCACCTTGCGACATTACAGGAGGTCTCATTCCCATCGGAGGTCGAGGAGGCCCACCTTGGTAAGGAGGCACCATTGGTGGTCCCTGCCCATATGGCGGCATAGCACCAGGAAGATAACCTGGCATGCCTTGATGATGACCACCATACTGACCTAAAAAAACACATTTAAAACACAAAAATAGATTGAGTTGTCTATGCATTGTACTTTTAAATGCAAAAATGCATTTTGCAGATAAATTTAACATGTTATGTGTATACTCAGAAAATCCACTAAATATAATAAACATAAAAAGAAGAATACCATGAGGTGGCATTGGGGGTCTCATTCCTTGTTGCTGTGGGATGCCTGGCTGTGGTGGCATCATACCTCCAATTGGTCCAACTGGTGGATTACCAATGGGGGCCTGTCCTGGTCGAGGAAGATTACGTTGATATTTAGGTAACTGTGCCCTTCTCTCTTCCTGGGAATAAAAATAAGCACAGTATTAAATGACTAAATGCAATAAAGTTCATTAAGCATAAAGGCACGCATCTAAAATCCTTATTTTTAGAGTCACAAGTAATTTTTAAAAATTTACCCTTATTCCCCAAGTAATTACTTCTGCCCCAAAAACCAGTACCACTATTTAAAATCTCAATGCCTTAAAAAAAAAATTTCACCCATTTTTATACTCCAAGCATGGCTAACCAACCTTCCAGGAATTATAAGTTGCTTAAGCAAGAAACTAGTAAAGTATTATCATCAAAATCCTAAATATTAACTTTATATCAAAATTAATTCCTTTACATGGGTTTCAAGGGAACTGCAGGATTCTATCTCATAATGTTTCTTCAATTAAAATATGTGAATTTATGTCTAACTAAAATGATTTTTAAGAGAGTAAGAGCCCAACTTACTGTCTTCTTTTAGAAAGTCTAGAGGAAGGAGAGGGAAAGCATCTAAAACCAAACATGCAATATTCATTCACTTTTAAGTATTTTGTGGTTCCTTAAAATTAAATCAAAATGGTAAAAACCATTTAGCATTAAATCATATCATAGACCATCTGCGTACAAATTAACACTTTCAAAGGGACAAATCTGCTTCAACAGTTTCGACTCAAATGCTGCTAGTAAAAAACTGAAAACAACTTACCAGTGATATATCCTCATCTGGATGGATCAACTTACTGGTTGCACTGGTTGTTGTAAGTGTAGCAGGCTTACTTGTTATTGAAGCTGCTGGTTTAGCTGCAGTACTATTTGTTGTACTAGTGGTTGAAGCTGTAGACTGTGTGTAAGCAGGGAATGTAGGCTTTGGGGGTTCTGTAGTTGTTGCAGGGGTACTATTTAAAGGCTTGAAATCTGTACCAACAGGTCCTTGGACAGCTGCCTGAGCCTGCAAAATATAATCCTTCATCAATGAAACTTCAAAACCCCAAATTATGCATGTATCTATGAAAAGTTTATCTTAAAAACAAGACACCAACATTAAATAATCAAACTTTAAACGAAATTAAAACAAAGTTCATATAAACACTCCACAAAATTCAAGATAACCCATAAGAATATCAAAAGATGCTAGGTTAAAGTCATGTCCAGTCCAAAACACCATAGTGGAAATAAGAAATAAGACTGTATATGTAACTTATCAGATGTCTTCTATCTCCTCACCAAAAGTCAAATTTACAGTGCTTTATATTTATTCCAAATTGCTAAAATACAGTGTAATAACAGTATAGCATGTGTTCTATTTTTATTGTTCTAAATTAGTTGTTTAAAGTAATTAATCTATTAAGTATCCCAAACCAAAAATATCCTATAGGATATGAGTTTAGATAAGCCCCAGTTACTAAATATAGTACTAACAATTATTATATACAAATGGTGACACATTAGAGACATGTCCTTTAAAAGCATTTCTATATTAATGTAATACCCTTTGAATTAACAATGGCTGGATAATTATCATGGAGGAAAGCGCTGATTTAGGAGAATCTTTTAAGTATTAAGTTACCACTAACAAATGTGTTACTTTTCATAACATGGAACACATCTAAAACAAGTAGACTAGCCCAACTTTAGAACCAAACGCAGAACGCTAAATTCTCTTACATTAAACGTGATGCATTAAACAGCATAAGTCAAAATAGCTTAATCATGCATCAGGCTAACCACTGGTCACTATAATGCATTTACTGCTTACATGCTTTTAACCCTTTAGAACCACAAGAGTTTAGGGTACTTTTTTTTGTTAGTATGAATTCAAATTTTCAAATACCATTTGACTTATATACCATTAATTTTACTTTAAAAAAATTAAACATAGTATAGTATATTTTTGGACAAAAATTTAGTTTTTAAGTAGGGTCCAAAGGGTTAAGTTATAAAGCCATTTTAACAATTTTAAACTGCAACTTCCTGCGTACTTGTGCTGTGCTAGGAAACAGAGCTTTAGAAGATGCAGACAGACTTTCTGAATTGGATGAAGCTGTACTTGAGCTTGTTACAGGTGTCCCCATCTGTAGCATAAAAGAAAGGAAACAATGAAAAGTCTCCAAACAAATGGGTGAATATAAGCCATGTGGTAGACTTTTTAGTATAGACTGCATTTTTGCAAATGCAAAATTTAATGCAATCGAATGTCATTTATTTAAAGAGGAAGGCAGTTAATGCATTTACAATAAACAAAAGGAAAGAATGAGCCTCAAAAAATTTTTTTCAATTCTACACCAATAAGCCTAGTTAATGTTAACCATACTTTCTTTTCTAAAACTAATGTTTTGCATTGTGATATTACAAGAATGATACCTTAAACTGAGAATAAAGGATATATAAACATTGACATTCCAATCCAATTCTTTATCAATGATTCTCCACAAAGTATTTTTGATTAAAAGTTCTACATCTCTCAATAAACAAAATCCCCATCTACTATAAAACCATAACATAATGTGCTTAAAGGGTATATAAAGGTATGCTTTTAATTTGGTACCCACAAATAAAAAAACTTAAAAAAAACAAAACATCTAAGGGATAATCGAAAAAAAATATTGAACATACATCCTGATCTTCTTAATTCTGAATGAATTAAATCTGAATCTGCTTAATTCTGAATGAACTGAAAAAACAGCAAAGGTTTTAACCATTATGTGCATACTATATATAACAGAAGCATCGTTCACTTAGGTTTTAGAAAAAGTTTTGAAAAAAGTCAAGACCAGTAGGAAATAAAAGTGTGACTAGGCCAAAAGTTATGAAATCATCATGCCCTTCTAGCAACAGTGTAGCACTGTACGTCACTGTTCTCAACTAGAGGAAGAGCCCAACAAATGATTTGCTAAGGTCCTAAGGACTTTCAACTTTAGCCTTGGTCTCATTCCACTCATAGTTCAATAGGTCAAGGAGGGCCTCAAAGTGCTTCAAAAACTAGACTTCCATTTCTAGCTAAATGTACAAAAAAGTAGAGTTCACAGCTATGAGAAAGTAATATTCTATCTCTGACTCCACTAAACCTTTTAAGAGTAGTGAAAATCAGTGTGTAAACATGGAAGAGAATAAGCGACCATTTAAAAATACCATGAACAAAATAATTGACCTATGAAAATTATAAAGACTTCTGTAAACAACTATACTTTTACCTTTACATATAATTATTCCTTTTCAGGAATTTCACCTTACCTGTCCAGCACTGGGGAAAAGAGGCTTAGTAACTGGAGGCTGTGGCGCAGGTACTGTTGCTGTTGGTGCAGGTGGTCTATTAAGAATACCTGGCGCTGAAACAGCCTGTGCTTGAGTCATTGGAGGGATTCCAGGACGTGGAACAGGGGGAGGCATACCTGCAAAGAAAAAATGTTTGGGGGACTTAGTCACTGAAACATTTAGTTCATAAAAAAATGTTTCTACACTACAAAATTATTAACAACTAACTGCGAAACCACTCAATGAAGTCCAAGGAACTTAGTCATTTTCCCCTGCAACAGTCTTGCCTCAAAAATTTTCCCTTCGGCAGGGCGCGATGGCTCACGCCTATAATCCTAGCTCTCTGGGAGGCCGAGGCGGG
>NW_012148408.1:2980727-2985855 GCF_000956105.1 Propithecus coquereli | reverse complement strand
ATTATCAAATGGTCATCAATTATTATTCTATATACAGATAATCTTAGCTTAGAAAATCTAAGGTTAGCAAAGTAAAAAGTCAAAACAGCAAGGTTTTTGGTATCATTGAGCCATTGAATCTACTGCTTTTGTTTCCATTGAGTCAGATAACAAAATGCACAGCTTATTAGGTTTTTCTATTTGCTAAAATATTCTATATTACTTGTTTAAAATATTCCTAACAAACACAAGCACTATTAAGTATATGGGCTTCAGTGCGTAGGCTCTGTTACTCATTTTGGCTACTCTGAAGCCTATTATTTTTCCTATTTAGAACCTCAAAAAAAGGTCCACCATAACACTTCTCACATTAATTTTAGAAGAAACTTACAACCTATGGAAATTTAAAAATTATATTGTACCAATGTCCACAAATCTATTGTCTAAAAATCTTAAGAATAAAGCCCGCCAGTCATATTAAAAAGGAAATTCTAACATGTCATACCTGGTGGCATACCAGGCATCAGAGGTGGTATTCCTGGTCCAGGTGGCATCATTCCACCCATTGGCATCATTCTATTAGAAAGCAAAGTTCAAGAAACTGAAGTTAATTAACAGTATAAACCATCAGAAAATATTTTGGCTAAAGCCTGAAGCAACACTAGATAAAAGACTTGAATTTGACCTCTAATATTGAAACCAATCAAGCTGAAAGAACACATAACACACTGTAATAATCCTATCAAAATAAATCCTCTAAACCCCAGCAAACTCTTGGGGTTCATCAGTAAAGGCAAAGAAAAAATTAAAAAGTGAAAATTTTTTTAAAAATTTGTCATTGTTGACAAAACATTTAAAGTCACTGAGAAAAAATATACCCTCCTTAACATGTACAAGAAAGCAAAGTCGCCTTTTTTCAACTTGGAAAATATCCACACAGAATATAAAAAAGAAATCTCTATTTAGAGTTGTCAGATTTTTCAAAAGGAAAATATTGAATGTACTCTGTGGAATAAGATTTTTTTTGAAGAACAAGGAAAAACTACAACCAAAATTAAAGACAGTCAAGTAAACTCAGATTGAATAATTTCTAGTTATAATAGCTACCTAACACTAAACCATGACTTAAAACGCTAACACAGAATTATTTTCCTTCCCCTAAGAGCTCACCTTCAAATATCAGTGTCCAAATCACTTAAAAATAAGTTTGTCAACTCTTGACTTAGACCTTTCATCTGATTAACTTCCCTATATAGAGTTCATTAGAAAATTCGATTACACCCTATAATGACAAAGCATGTAATCTGGCAGAAAAATATATACTCTTTCTCAAATACTAACATTTATTACCAGATCCCATTACTTTTAATAGTTTGGGGAAAAGAGCTGCACATTTAGAATATACTTTATATGGGTCTATTACTATTTCCTCACAGATGTTTTATTTCCCTCCTTTAAGAGATCTGTGTCATTCAGCTTGCAAATTTTAGACGTTTTAGTGAGGAAGGTTAGAAAATTTCTGAAGTCAACTGACTAGATATACCATTAAACACACACAAAAAAATGACATTATGATTATACCTCCTGAATTACATTATGAATGAGATGCTTACATGTTTTCACCGCAAAATGACTGGGTGTATTTTCTCTGATGATGCAATCTGTGAAAATGTATGACAAAATCAAAATCTAACTGTGATTTTCAAAATACAGTGGGAAAGTGTATTGTATACCTCTCACATCCAACAATATTTAAGTAAAAGTGATGGGCACGAGCACCTCATATTCATTTTAGTTTTGATGCTTTGACAAATATATCATTTACAGAGTTTGCTTCTTGTCACAACTACAAAGTGTCACGGATAGTTCGGAATCTCAGAAACTCAAATCTACAACCAACTACTTTAATCACAGCAAATGCAATTGAAGCAGATGGCTGCCTACATATATCCTAAAACCCAAAAGTCTACTCTCTTCAGAGGCAAATTTATATTCCTTAGATTTATTGATTGACCCCTTTATTAGACAAGTTTAAGATTTATAGAGCCCATACCTTCTACAAGCAAAAAATACAAAGTAACATTTAACTCACATAACACCCAAAGTGAAAAGAATCATTACTAGGCACAAGCCCACAAGGCAATTAGGAGTTTTCTCACCCAGGTGGCATGCCTGGCATAACTGGTGGCATTCCCGGCATCAGAGGAGGAACACCTGGCATTAGTGGAGGTATGCCTACAAGTAAGAATTTCAACATAAAAAAACCACGATATTAAAGAGGGGAAGAAAGTACTACTTCAATATAGTATCAATAAAGTCCTAAGAATTTTAAGAAACCTTATGTGCTACCTGGAGGCATTCCTGGTGCTCCTGGAACTGGGGGCAGTCCTGGCTGTGCCATTGGAGGGATATAACCTTGTTGAGGTTGAACAGGCTGTGGCTGAAATGAAGTTGAGGCTGCAGAGTCATCATCATCATATTCGTCAGAATCATCTTGCTGCTTCTTTTTTTGACTTTCTGCTAAACAAAGTCTTAATTAATTTTTTCCATAAAGAAAGAAAGAAAAACTAAAACATTTTAGGACACGAACATTAAAAATACATATATTTCAGGGCCAGGAGTGGTGGCTCACATCTGTAATCCTAGCACTTTGGGAAGGAAGCCAAGGTGAGAGGATCGCTCCAGATCAGCCTGAGCAACAGCGATAGTGAGACCACCGTCTCTACAAGTAGAAAAATCAGCCAGGCATGGTGGTACATGCTTGTAGTCCCAGCTATTTGGGAGAGGCTGAGGCAGGAGAATTGCTCAAGCCCAGGAGTTTGAGGTTTCAGTGAGGTATGATGATGCCACTGCACTCTAGCCCAAAAGACAGAGCAAGACTGTCTCAAAAGCAAAACAAAAACAACACACGCACAGTGCAGTTAGTTCATTGAGATTTTTCTTCCAAAAATTCAATTAATACTGTTCTCTACTCTTCAAATGTTTCCACTTTATATTAAGCAAGAGTTCATATCCTTTGCTTCTCCCTTAAAAGGTAAAATGAGGCTGGGCGCACTGGCTCATGCCTGTAATCCTAGCACTCTGGGAGGCCGAGGTGGGTGGATTGTTTGAGCTCAGGAGTTCGAGACCAGCCTGAAGAGCGAGACTCCATCTCTACCAAAAATAGAAAGAAATTAATTGGACAGCTAAAAATATATATAGAAAAAATTAGCCAGGCATGGTGGGACGTGCCTGTAGTCCCAGCTACTTGGGAGGCTGAGGCAGTAGGATTGCTTGAGCCCAGGAGTTTGAGGTTGCTGTGAGCTAGGCTGACGCCACGGCACTCTAGCCCGGGCAACAGAGTGAGACTCTGTCTCAAAAAAAAAAAAAAAAAGGTAAAATGATTATCCTAAGTCAGTTTTTTTTTTAATTGTAAAATCCTTTCAATTACACCCCAAAAGGTAAACTATGACAAAGAAGTCTGACTTCCATAAAGCTTTTCAACACAAAAAAAATTTTATAGGTGATTTACGACAGCTTCTACCATCTGGATATTATATAATAGCATTAAATTCCAAGCCAAACAATAGCACTAAAAAACAAAACAAAAAAACTATAATTAGTGGTTACACAAAAGAAGCTATACTTTCACTTTCATAGGCCTCAACACTTGCTAAATCCACTTGGATTCAATTATGAATAAAAATATAAAATGTTTGGAAAGATCCAAATGGTATTGCATATACACAAACCAAGTATATAACTTCAAATATAAAACAAAGAAAAAAAACAGAACTCAAATTGAGAATTCTGGGCCAGGCAGTGGCTCACACCTGCAAAGCCAACATTTTTCGATGCTGAGGCAGGAGGATTACTCTGAGGCAAGGTGTTCAAGACCAGCCTGGGCAACAAAGTGACACCCCATCTCTACAAAAAAATTTTTTCATAACATAAATTAGGCAGGTGTGGTGGTATGTGCCTGTAGCCTTAGCTACTCAGGATCCTGAGGATGAGGTTCACTCAAGCCCAGGAATTCGAGGTTACAGTAACCTCTGATCTGGCCACTGCACTCCAACTTGAGTGACAGAGACCCTGTCTCTTAAAAAATAAAAATAAAAAATTGAGACTTTTGAAAAACTTTATCATCCACCATTAAATGTATACTTGAAAATAGTAACTCTCATTAAAGTGAGTCTGAAAAAATATATCTTAATATTTACCTTGTGTTTTCTGTTCAAGAAGTCGTCGTCTTTCATCCATGTCTTTTTCTGGAATACCTTCCATACCATATATTTCCAACTCTATATCTGTTCTCCCAGGTATTGCATTTGGTACAGCATCTATTGTCTCTTTATGCACCTAACCCACCCCCCCAAAAAAAACCCAACTTCCATTAGATAAGACAGACAAAAATGTCTCATAAAAGTCTTTGTAAGAACAATTTCAAATTACTCAAAAACCAGTTAGTATAATGGTAAAGAATAAATGGTTCTATAGTGGGACTGTTTGAATTTACTTCCCAGTTTTGCCATTTACTAGCTTTGTGACACTGAGCAAGTCATTGGACCTCTCTACACTTTACTCTCTCTTCACTTCACCTACATACTAGAGAACATCTACAGTTTTTAGAATTAAATAAAATTGTTACTATAAAAGCACATGGCAGGATGTCCAACACATAGTAAGGGATCAATATGTATTCTTTCAAATTTACCATATAATCTCCAGCGCTTGAATTATTAGCAATAACTAGTAGTTCTATCCAAACTAGAGATGTTTCAAGTCTGCATTAAGATTATGAAACAGTCTTACATTAAGAATCAGAATATAGTAAATTTTCTAAGAACGGACCTTGAGACATACCTGCTGTTACAAACTAGAAAAGTTACATTCACAATTAGCATCACCCATAACTAATGAGATATTTGAGACACTTTAAGACGTTTATTATAATATACCAGGAATTTAGGACTTTTCTTTCTGTATGGTTTTGCTAGATCAAACTTTCTAATCCTCAAACCTGGATACCTCTGGCCAATATGGTAGTATCTTTGCCAGTCGTGGTTTCTTCAGGAAAAGCCACTAACTTAGGCCAGTGGTTGTCAAAGTATTTTGTCTAGACTATCACCATCATCTGTAAGCTTATTAGAAATGCAAATTCTCAGGTCCC
>NW_012148408.1:2971895-2979514 GCF_000956105.1 Propithecus coquereli | reverse complement strand
AAAAAAAAAAAAAAAAAAAAACCCATAGATAAAATACTCAGCAAGTGACTTCAGCATCCTGTTTCCTAAGCGTTTTTTGGGGGGAAACATATTGCTATCCTTCATAAATGCAGATAAAGCAACTCATATGTTCTTTAAAGAAATACAATTATTTGCACCCACATTCATCTTCATTGCATTTAAGAGTGATAAGGGCAATGATAAATATATTAAAGGTGTTGGGAAGGGGAGGAAAACAGCATGATTTACTTAAGATCTTTCCATTATGGTACAGCCAGAATTAGATTTCTTAGGATGTTGCAAGGAAGGTCATATGGTCTTGATTGAAAAGACAGGAGCAAGCATCGGTGAGAAACTGCTGTGAACAATCTAAATTACTAATATCCCAGGGTTTATTATCTATAAAATTGGCATAATTTAACTGCCAGGCCTATCTTACAGGTTGCTATGAAAATAAGCACTTTATCAATTAAAAAATGTTACTAACGGTATCTCAACTAAACTCTTCCAGCTTCTGCTCAATTTCTCCGCTCTTCTCCATAGTACAACTCCTCAAAAGAGTGGCTCCACTTCCTCTCCCACTTCTCCTCAAAGCACTCTCATCAAGCTTCCCCCTCATTACTCTTGGAACCCAATCCTGTCTAGTGCCCACTGACCTCCACTTCAATTAATCCATTCTCAGACAGACCTCTTACTTAACCAACCACCAGCAAATGACTTAGTTAGTAACTCCCTCCTTTAAACACCTCATTGGCTTCCAAGACACTACTCTCTTGGTTTTCCATTCAATCTCCTTGAATGGTTCCCATTAATCTCCTGACCTCTAAATACTGGGAGTGGCTCAGAGCAGGAGCCCTTGCACCTTTTGTCTATTCACACTATACTTCCTAGGAAAAGACATCTAGTATCACGGGTTAAACTAGCCATCCTTATACTATATCCTTCCAGATTTTTTAAATTTTTTTGTAGAGATGGGGTCTCGCTGTTACCCAGGCTGGTTTCCATCTTCTGGCCTCAAGCAATCCTACTGCCTTGGCCTCTCAAAGTGCCAGGATTGTAAGCAGCTCAGCCCTCCCACCTTTCTATTTCTAGCTCCAACTTCTCTGAACTCCAGACATGAACATCAACCTGCTTCTGTAACATCTCCATCTGGATATTAAATAAACCTCAAAATTAACAAATCTATACCACAAAACTACCTTGTTGTCCTCATCCCTAAGTCTACTCTTCCTGCAGCTTTCTGCATCTCAGTATACAGTAAGTCATTTTTCACATTGCTCAGACCAAACATCTTGAGATCATCCTTAATGGCGCACTTTTTCTCATACCCCACATCTAGTATATTAGCAAATTCTGGTTTCTGTCACCATCTCTTGCCTGGACTATTTCAAGTTTCCTAACTGGTCTCACTGCACTCTGCAGTCTTTCCCTTCCTGCAGCCAGAATGATCCTTTGAAAGTGTATTAGAGCATACAACATCGCTATTCAAGTCCCTCATTTTGTTTAAAGAAAATGGCCTATAGGCCGGATGCGGTGGCTCACGCGGTAATCCTAGCACTCTGGGAGGCCGAAGCGGATCACTTGAGCTCAGGAGTTCAAGACCAGCCAGAGCAACAGTGAGAGCCGTCTCTACTAAAAATAGAAAAAATTAGCAACTCAACTAAAAATAGAAACAAAAAATTAGCTGGGCGTGGTGGCTCTTGCCTGTAGTCCCAGCTACTCAGGAGGCTGAGGCAGGAGGATCGCTTGAGCCCAGAAGTCTGAGGTTGCTGTGAGCTAGGCTGATGCCACGGCACTCTAGCCCCGACAAGAGAGTGAGACTCTGTCTCCAAAAAAAAAAAAAAAATAAGGCCTATGATAGCCTGCAAGCCCTCTATATAAAGGAGCACAGTGCTGCCCCTTTCCTTTCCTTCAATATTGGAGAATCCTCCTAGAGTGATGACCTTTCATTTGCTGTTCCCTGGACATTCTCCCTCACTTCCTTTCAGATCTCTGCTCCGATGTCAGCTTCTCATTCAGGTCTTTCCTAACTATCCTGTGGCCCTCCCTATTCCCCCTATATAGTTTTAGTTTTCTCTATCAGTTACTGCCATATGAAAAACTAAATATATTCAAAGGTTATTTTCCCCCACAACAAAATTCTAAACACCACAATGGAAGAGACTGTTTTATTCAATGCTGTATAATACCTAAAACAGTGCCTAAAAATCTCTAATATAGTGTTGTCCATAGAAATTTTTTGTAATAAACAAAAATGTTCTATAACTGCATTATCCAATATAATAGTCACTATCCATGGAGTAGCCAGGCTGAGTCCTGGAAATGTGCCTATAATGTGACTGAGAAATTAAATTTTTAAATTTCTACATAATTTTATTATTATTTTTAGAGATGGGATCTTACTCTGTCGCCCAGGCAAGGATGCAGTGGCACAATCATAGCTCACTGCAGCCTCGAACTCCTGGCCTCAAACAATCCTTTCACCTCAGCCTCTGGAGTCACTGGTATTCCAGGCGAGAGCCACCTCACCCAGCTTAATTTTAAATAGCCATGTGCAACCAGTGGCTACCACAGTGCACAGCTGTGGGTCCAACACATAGCAGGCTCTCTCTTTTTTAGTGGACATTAAACTGTTGTTACTGTAAAGTAATTGGAGTGAACTTAAATTTGGAGAAGCTATGTTTCCCTATCTCCCACCAACAGTAGTTTCAATGAATAGGGATTTGCTCATCTCACATTTCTCTAAGGTGTAATGTAGCAAAAATTCAGGCAACTCTAGGACTGACAAAAACAGAATAATGTTGAGTGAGACATAAAAACATAAACTACAAAGTTCTCACTACCTACTAGTGAAAGGACTCAAGAAACCTAGAAATTATTAAATGAAATACAACGCTTCCATTCCTGGGCCGCACAGTGGACTCACAACTGTTATCCTAGCACTCTGGGAGGGCGAGGTAGGAGGATTGCTTGAACTCAGGAGTTCGAGACCAGTCTGAGCAATAGCGGAGACCTCGTCCCTACTAAAAATAGAAAAAATTAGCCAGACGTGGTGGTGTATGCCTGTAGTGCCAGCTACTCAGGAGGCTGAGGCAGGAGGATCACTTGAGCCCAGGAGTTTGAGGTTGCTGTGAACTAGGCTGATGCCCGGGCAATAATAGAGTGAGACTGTGTCTCAAAAAAAAAAAAAAAATACTGCCATTCCAGAAGAAGCCCATGGAATGAACTGTGGAAATAAGCCTAGCCCAAAGCTACAGATTAAGACAAATAAATCCTTCAGTGGCAGTGAGTAAGGGTAGCTAATTAAGTATTAATTCTTACGTACAGACCACCTACAAAATTTATATTCACTGATCCTCGTTCTCTGCACCAAGTACTAAGGAGATATTTTGTGATTTCAACCTAAAAGTCGCCAATCTAACTTAAAAAGATATTATCAATAATTTAAAGATAAATACAAACTCTCTTTAAAAATAAAAATTCAATTTGTTTATCTTCTTGATGGCCATAGAACAGATATGGTCTTTAAAAAGCTGGCTACGTTATCTTCTGCAGCAAATAAAATACAGTTATCAAAGAGAAAGTCAAGATGATGTTTTCATGTTGTTTCCAAATTACAAACAGGCAAAAACCTAAATACAGAAAAAAAAATCTTTACCTGCATGCAATGAATAGCTAAGCCAGGTCCTGTATACAATTTCTTATGACATATATGGCATTTAAAATGTTTTGCTTTTTGGTGTTGTATAAGGATCTTCTCATCATCAAAATCTCTATTACAATACCTGATCAATATTGTTAAGGCACAAAAATACCACAATAATGACACTGTCTATCCTAACAGAGATAACATTAAAATATGGAAATACCCAAAATTAAAATGGTATTTTGTACTCAGTGATCGGCAATAAACTTTGTCAAATTCCTATGTTAAAAAGAAATGTTATGTAAAATTAACTTTTTTCTTGTTACATGTCAACATGTACAAATGCACAAAGAACAGGAAAGGGTTCAATGTCAAGAAATTTCCAAGTTGTTATCAAGACAATTAATTCACTGGATATGCGGGAGATAAAAACAATCAAAATATTAGGAATTTGCCAACATTTAGAATCTAAGATTAACTACATGGTGAACAATGACACATAATTTCTAATTAACAGTCCATAAAGTTGTTTCCAACTCCGTATGAATTTATGTTGCCAAGGAATGTATTTAAATTCACAGGCGTTAAATCAATAAAGCCGAGAATTCTTACATCACTACTCAGATTGTACTAAAAGCACATTACCAAATTCACAATTGCTTTTAAGTTATTTTTTAACCGTTATAAATAAATGTATTTCTGTAAAAAACCGTTTTACGTACAAGACAGTAAATAAAATCAATTTTAACACAGAATATTAACGCTTTCGGAAAAACCATTAAAGGGTTCCAAATTTTAACAAGAATTTTCCTTTCTAGTAAGATAGACAATTTTTAGTCCTACAAAGTTGGCTAATAGATACAAGAAACTCCACCCCGTGAAAACGCTTCCTGAAGATTAAGGCGCCTCTGGGTGAGAGACACGGAAGCTAGTTCTCCCCGACCCCCGCAAAGAAAAAAAGAGGGGGGGGGGTCCGAATCCAGGGTTGCCTAAAAAGACAGAAAGTGTGTGACAGATTCTGGAAGCTCTTCCTCAAACCTCCACGGAGTCAGTCAATCAGCTTGTTACAGTCGAAGAAAGTCCCTTTGTTGAATCGTCACCAAAACAACGGAGTGTGGCTGAAGAGCCCTTATGGGACACTGTCCCCGGTGGAGGGGTCCAGGCCGCCTCCCAGTGGGTCAAAATTCGTACGAAACAACACCCTCCTAAGTCACAGACTCAGTCACACAACCCACAACCGCCATAGCCTCCCGCCCTAGGGACCCCATTTTCCGAGAAGCCTTCCCAAATCCGATCCCAGCCACCAAGCCCCCCACCCCGAGGCCTATATGAAACGCTCCACGCCACAGGCCAAATCCAGGCCTCTGAGTCCCGAGTCCATCTACAGGCACCGCAGCTCGCCTCGACTTCAAAACGATAAAGGATATCAGCACCACGGCTTCAGCTGCTTCTTCTTCTTGCGACCCATAACTGCGCTCTACCGACCAAGAAAAAGGAGGAGAAAAGAGGCAGGAAAAACGAGGAGAAAAATCCCTCACTCTGCCGAACCAACGGCTACCACCGCGTCCCACAGGAAACAGACACAAAATGGCCGACGGCCTCGTTTGCTGCTCCGCCTCCCGTCAGGCACTGCGGCGGGAGGCGGAGCCAGGAAAGGGGGTCACATGACGCAGACCTCCGCCCTGAGTGGGTGGAGACTCGCGGGTTCGGAGAGGTAGCCGCCATCTCTTCTGTCTCTGCTCTCCCTCGCTGGGTTTGCTGATCCCTCTGGGTTTCTTTTGTAAAGTAGCTAGCGACCTAGATATGCAGAGGCAGATGCGAATTGAAAAACAAACAAGGCCGGGCGTGGTGGCTCACGCCTGTAATCTTAGCGCTCTGAGAGGCCGAGGCGGGAGGATCGCTTGAGCTCAGCAGTTGGAGACCAGCCTGAGCAATAGCGAGACCCTCGTCTCTACTAAAAATAAAAAGAAGTTAGCTGGACAACTGAAAATAGAAAAAATTAGCTGGGCGTGGTGGTGCACGCCTGTAGTCCCAGCTACTCGGGAGGCTGAGGCAGGAGGATCACTACAGCCCAGGAGTTTGAGGTTGCTGTGAGCTAAGCTGATGCCATGGCACTCTAGCCCAGGCAACACAGTGAGACTCTGTCTCAACAACAATAAAAAGAATATGTACCTTTGATAGGCTGTGATGATGAAACATGGAAACATATCTGTGGTCTTCCTCCCCAGAACGCATAACCCCAATCTACTCATGACAAAAACATCAGACAAGTACCAGTAAAGGGGCACCCTATAAAAGACTTGACCAGTGCTCCTCAAAACTGCAAGGTCATCAAAAAGAAAGAAAGTCTGAAAATCTGTCACAGCCAAGAGGAGCTTAAGGAAATTTGACAAGTAGCTGTAACATGGTATCCTTGATGGGATCCTGAGACAGAAAAGATACCAGGTAAAACTAAAGAAATATGAATAAACAATGGCCTCTGGTTAATAATAATGTATCAATAGTGGTTTATTAATTGTAGCAAATGTATCATACCAATGTAAGACGCTAATTATAGGGGAAACGGGTAAGAGGATATATGGGAACTCTCTTTACTCCTCAATTTTTCTATGAGTCTAGAACTGTTCTAAAAATTGAAGTCTATCTTTTAAAAATGAGTATTCTTGGCTGGTCGTGGTGGCTCACACCCATAATCCCAGCACTTGGGGAGACTGAGGAGAATCCAAGAGTTCTAGACCAGCCTGGGCAATATTGCAAGACCTCACCTCTACAAAAAATAATAAAAATTAGCCAGGTGTGGTGGCACGCACTTGTAGTCCTAGCTACTCCGGAGGCTGAGCCAGGAAGGTTGGTTCAGCCCAGGAGTTCAAGGTTACAGTGAGCTGTGATTGCACCACTGCACTCCAGCCTGCAGGCAACAGAGGAAGACTTCGTCTGAAAAAAAAAGACATGATATATCTTCAGACATTCAAGGCCTCAAAAAAACATTATATATACCCTTTCTTGGATGATATTGGATGCAGAATTTAAAATAATCCAGAAAAAAGAAAATGGGATCCAACAGGGAAGACTGAAAATGAAATCCAGATTGGAACAGGAAAATGAACTGTGGGGGGGGTGCTTTGTATTAGTTTCTTAGGGCTGCTAAAACAAATATCAAATACTAGGTCACTGAAAACAATAGAAATTTATTCTCACAGTTCTGGAGACTGGAAGTTGAGATCAAGGTGACAGTGGGGACATACTTTCTTGAAGCCTCCAGAATCTGTTCCATGTCCTCTCCTACCTTCTGGTGATGGCCAGCAATCCTAGGCATTCCTTGGTTTGTAGCGAGTTGGGGTAGCTTAGAAATGTTAGGGTGACCTAGGGATATTGCTGGTCCAATCATTAGTAAATAAGGCAGCTGCACACAGGCTTGAACAAAATGAGTAGAATTTACGGTAAAGGACAAGGTTGAAGTATTAGAACTTTGTTTGTAAGTGCCTTTCCATGCATGTAAGAGATATAAAGATGTGGACAATTTCCAGAGTTGATCCTGAACAGGTCCTTGCATCAAATGTGGGGAAAAAGGGGAAAAACCTCCGCAGTGCCCTATAATGGAATTCCCAGTGTTAACAGTTTAAATAGTTTCATTATCCCAGTGCCATGGGAGGTCTGATAAGGAATGTTTGGAATGAGCAGAACCATGAGGGCTCCAATCAATGACACTGCCACAGGAAGTATTAATTAACACTTGTCCTTTTTCACCTCTACAATTCTCCCATGACACTCATTGAACCATATTAGCAATTTTTCTTTACTGACAATTGAGTAGATTAGAGGGTGTAACATTAACTGGGGAACTATGATTGAAAGTCCAAGCAGGTCAGGCACAGTGGCTCACACCTGTAATCCTAGGACTCTGGGAGGCCAAGGCTGGAGGGTGGCTTGAGGTCAGGAGATCGAGACCAGCCTGAGCAAGAGCGAGACGCCC
>NW_012148408.1:2967858-2970985 GCF_000956105.1 Propithecus coquereli | reverse complement strand
CATGCTGGGGCTTGATCTTCCTACTAGGAATCCATATAGTCTGACTGTCATCTGTCAAAATACAAGCAAACCCCCGACCCCAAGTTTTTACCCACCCTTCTTTCCATTTATCTATAGTTTCATCCTTCCACCAGATAGGCTGGTAAGGAAGGGAGACAGGCTGTTTATTCTTCTCCCAATGTTTTTCCACTGCTGTTGGGGTCTCTTCTTTAAAATATTCAAAAAATTTAGGCTGGGCACGGTGGCTCACACCTGTAATCCTAGCACTCTGGGAGGCTGAGACTGGAGGATCGTTTGAGTTCAGGAGTTCAAGACCAGCCTGAGCAAGAGCGAGACCCTGTCTCTACTATAAATAGAAAGAATTTGGCTGGACAACTAAAAATGTATAGAAAAAGTTAGCTGGACATGGTGGTGCATCCCTGTAATCCCAGCTACTCAGGAGGCTAAGGCAGGAGGATCGCTTGAGCCCAGGAGTTTGAGGTTGCTGTGAGCTAGGCTGACGCCATGACACTCTAGCCCAGGCAACAGAGCGGGACTCTGTCTCAAAAAAAAAATTTAGAGTAAAGAAGGTTTGATTTATTCTGCCTTTTGGTGTACGCATCCCTCCCCCTTTTTGTTTAGCAAGCATATGTTTTAAAGTTTGATGAGTGCATTCTATGATAGCCTAACCTTGAGGATTATAGGGAATGCCAGTAACATGTTTAATGTTCCAGTGTGAACAGAGAACTGCAAAAGCATGAGCATAGTAAGCGGGACCATTTTCTGTTTTTATGGCAGCAGGAATACCCATAGTAGAGAACCAAGAATGTAAATGAGAAAGTACATGATGAAGAGTTTCTCCCGTGGAGGGAATGGCCGTTATGAAGCCGGACTAAGTATCTACTGTAACATGTACTACACCAAGTTTACCAAATTCAGGGATGTGAGTAACATACATCTGCCAGAGTTCTTTAGGTGAAAGGCCTCTGGGATTAACTCCAAAGGGAAGTCTGGATTGATTAATAACTTTTTTTTTTTTTTTTTTGAGACAGAGTCTCACTGTGTTGCCTGGGCTAGAGTGCCATGGCATCATCCTAGCTCACAGCAACCTCAAATTCCTGGGCTCAAGCAATCCTACTGCCTCAGCCTCCCAAGTAGCTGGGACTACAGGCATGCACCACCATGCCCGGCTAATTTTTTCTATATATTTTTAGTTGTCCGATTAATTTCTTTCTATTTTTAGTAGAGATGGGGTCTTGCTCTTGCTCAGGCTGGTTTCGAACTCCTGAGCTCAAACAATCCGCCCGTCTGGGCCTCCCAGAATGCTAGGATTACAGGCGTGAGCCACTGCACCTGGCCTGGATTGATTAATAACTTGACACGTAGGACAGTAAGATACAGTATGTTTGGCTTGATTAATTACGATTTGAAATTTTTGAATTAAACCTTTAGTGTTAATATGAGTCAATTAATGAAACTGAGTGGTATCCTGAACTGAGCCAATAAATAATTGATCCACCTTCTGATTACCAACAGCTAATGGTCCTGGGAGGTGAGTATGAGATCTAATATGAATAATGAATAAAGGAGACTGGCAGTCTCGAATTGTTGATTGCAGATGTTGAAACAAGGTAGAAATTTCATCATTAGATTTGATAGTAATTGTCTCTATAGTAAGAACTACTTGAACAACATATTGTGAATCTGAGACAATACTCAATGGAGAGGTGATATCCTGCAAAAGCTGAATGACCGCCCGTAATTCTGCCTTTTGTGCTGAGGTAAAGGGAGTTGACCATACTTTTGTTATTGGTCCGGAATACCCTGCTCAACCGGTGTTGCTACCATCAGTAAAGAAAGTAGGAGCTTGAGGAATTGGCACGGATTTTACTATTTTAGGTAAAATCCATTGAGTTTATTTTAAGAACTGAAACAACTTGTTTTTTGGATAATGATTATCAATTGTTCCTACGAAATCAGATAAACCTAATTGCCAGTCTATATTTTGCTGATATGCCATTTGAATTTGAGAAGTGGTTAAGGGAACTACTATTTTGACAGGGTCCCGGCCATTTAATTGTCTAAGCCATTGTGGGCCCTTAAATATAAATTATTCAATTTTGCCTAAATAAGTAACAAGTCACTTTTGCTGTCTGTGTGGTGAGAACATGTGAAAGACAGGAATTGATAGTAGGAGAATGTACTTTGTTTTGTGTAAAACAAATTGTCTGAGATTAAAAAAATGTGTTCTCGTTGATTCTAACTGATGCCATTTGCTTCTGTAACCGTGCTTGCTTTTAGTTGTTTGTTAAATATAGGAGTAAGAGCAGGAGTGACTCCATGACAAGCTGAATTTCCTGGAATAGGCGTAAGTTTCAGTTTCCCCGAAACCGAAACGCAGACCACAACTGGCGCCGGCGCGAAAATTGAAAATCCCGGGGCTTGGAGCCAACCAATCAGGAGTCAAAACAATCAGCCACTTTCAAAAGAACCAATGGACTAAGGGGGGAGGGGGGATGGTGTGCCCAGCGTGTCATGTGGAACCTGCGTGTCGTGTGCCACCGGTGTGTCGTGTGCAAAAGAAAGTATAAAAGCTCCACTTTTACCCCAGGACGGGGTCCTGGTTCATAGGGGAGGTCACTGCATTGGTGCTCTGGGACTTGGACCCTAGCTCGAGTTAGCCAATAAACTCCTTTGCCGTTTGCAGCCTCAGTGACTCTGCCTCTCTGTTCCTGGGGCCGAGGGGAACCGGTTCTAACACATGTACTCAACTATACCTTCTTCTTGAATCAATGTTGCAGAGGGAGAGTGTTCTGAGGGCTAAATAATTAAATCTATGCCCTTTATGGGATCCACTCTAGATAACTGAGCATTACGTATGTGAGATTGAATCCACTTTAGTTACTCCTTTGCTGCCCTTGTCATCTGGCGAGGACTATTAAGATTAGGGTCACCTTTTATTTATTTATTTTTTTAGGGTCACCTTTTAATATATCAAATAAATTGCTTAGAGTATAAGTGGGAATGCCTAACATAGGTCTAAGCCAATTAATATCTCCCAACAGCAGGCCGGGCGTGGTGGCTCACGCCTGTAATCCTAGCACTCTGGGAGGCCGAGGCGGGCGGATCGTTCTGAGCTCAGGAGTTC
>NW_012148408.1:2962129-2964858 GCF_000956105.1 Propithecus coquereli | reverse complement strand
GCTAATTTTTTCTATATATATATATTTTTAGTTGTCCAGATCATTTCTTTCTATTTTTTAGTAGAGATGGGGTCTCGCTCTTGTTCAGGCTGGTCTCGAACTCCTGACCTTGAGCCATCCACCTGCCTTGGCCTCCTAGAGTGCTAGGATTACAGGCGTGAGCCACTGCGCCTGGCCGTATATATTTTTTTTGAGACAGAGTCTCGCTCTATTCCCCTGGCTAGAGTCAGCCTAGCTCACAGCAACCTCAAACTCCCGGGCTCAAGCAATCCTCCTGCATCAGACTCCCAAGAAGCTGTGACTACAGGTGCCTACCACGATGCCCTGCTAATTTTTTCTATTTTTAGTAGAGACGTGGTCTCGCTTTTGCTCAGGCTGGTCTCAAACTCCTGAGCTCAAGCAATCCTCCCGCCTCAGCCTCCCCAAGTGCCAGGATTACAGGCGTGAGCCATGGTACCTGGCCTATATATATGTATTTTATTAGCAGCAGGGTCTACCTCTGTTACCCAGGGCTGGTGTGCAGTGGAGCCATCATAGCTCACTATAGTGTCAAACTCCTGGGCTGGAGCAATCTGCCTCAGCCTCTGGAGTAGCTGGGACTACAGGCAGGAACTGCCACTCTTGGCTTATTCAACTTTTAAATCTTTGCTTATCTGCTAGGTGAAAAGTAGTACAATATGCTATTGTGAACTAAAATAAAATTTTAAGGCTCACCCCCCTCCACCAGCTGACTAAATGGACCCCCTTCGTGGCCAAAGGAATATCCTAAAACTAAATTGCCTGCCAGGAGGAAGGAGGTCAGACATGCTTCATCACGCCCCTCTCCCTTCTTGGAGACATCCTTTGTAACCTATTAACAGGCCTAAGGGTCTGCAAGACGAACCTGCAGGTCCTCAATTTACACAACAAATCTATGTCCAGTGGCTTATCTCTGATAAAGAGCTCCTTATCTTAAAACATTCCAAGCCTTTAGAAAAAGCTTCATGTCTTTAACCAATTACAAGCCAAAGGATCTTTAAACCCACCTATAACCTGTAAGCGTCCCCGGCCCCCCCCCCCTTTGAGATGGCCCACCTTTTCGGGTCAAACCAATGTATGCCTCCCACATATTGTTTTATGACTTTACCTGTAACCCCTGTCTCCCTGAAATGTATAAAACCAAACTGTAACCCAACCTCTGTGAGTCCACTGCTCAAGGCCTCTTGGGCGTGGCTCCGGGTCATGGTCCTCAAATTTGGCTCAGAGTAAATCTCTTTAAAATTATTTTACAGAGTTTGGTCTTTTTTCTGTTGACACTATCATCTTTTATTTGAAGTTGAGCAGTTTATGTATGTATTCTTCATTTTTATTCCTTCTGTGAACTGTTTATTTTCTATTTTTTTGTTTATTGGTGAATAACAGCCCTTCATCTATTATGTATGTTGCAAATATTAAGGTCATTAAATATGAAATGTCCAATTTTTAACCAAAAGTTTAGTTTATTATATCTCAAACAAGAAGGAGTACAATTAATCAAAATATGCACCTAAACTATCGACACAGTTTTGCTGTCTTAACGGTAGCTTGTTTATGCCAGCAGCAAGAAGCCTGGAGAGTGAGTGGTGATGAAATTGCGAAAGGCGTTTTCCACAGCTTGTTGAGAATCGAATATTTTTCCTTGTAAGAAGTGGTCCAAAGCCTGGAAGAAGTGGTAGTCAGTTGGTGCAAGGTCTGGTGAACACAGTGGATCAGAGAGTTTCCAAGTCCAGCCTCTGTAGTTTGAGCAGTGTTGTTTGTGGGACATGTGGTTGAGCACTGTCTTGCAAGAGGATTGGCCTGGCTCTATGGACCAATCCTGGCTGCTTAATCACCAGCATCCTCATCATTTTGTCCAATGGTTGCAGTAAACATCTGCTGTAATTGACTGACCAGGTTTTGTGAAGCTGTAGTGGATAACACCAGCGCTGGACCACCAGACACTATTACCTTTTTTTCATGCATATTCGGTTTTGGACTGTGTTCTGGCACTTCATCTTTATCCAACCATTGTGCCATACACTTGTGATTGTCAAAAAGAATCCATTTTTCATCACGTAACAACACGGTGTAGAAATGGATGACCTTTATGTCGTGACAGTAAAAAAAGGCAAGCTTTGAGAGATTTCTCTTCTGATGCTCGTTTAATTCATGCAGTACCCATCTATCCAGTTTCTTTACTTTTCTGATTTGTTTCAAATGGTCCAATATTGTTGGAATAGTAACATCAAACCTTGCTGCTAATTCACGCATAGGTTGGGATGGATTTGCTTCTACTACAGGTTTCACCTCATCATTATCCACCTTGGTCTCAAGTCGCCCACATGGCTCATTTTCAAGATGAAAATCACCAGAACGGAACTTCTCAAACTATTGATGTACTGTATGTTCATTAGCCACATCTTTCCCAGACTTTTCGTTGATATTTCAAGCTGTTTGAGCTGCATTGGTTCCATGACAGAACTCATATTCAAAAATAACACGAATTTTTGCCTTGTGCATGGTTTCACAAAAATTGTTCTAAAAAAAACTTTGAAAGATAATCACAAGCCAAATCCCATGCATTTGAAAGACTGAGGATGTACCTTCACAATAAAAATAAAACAAGAAGTGTCAAAGTGAAATGTCAGAGACATCAACTATCAAACTTAGTACTTAAGGAAATCGGACATTTCATACTTAACAACCTAAATAACTATATATATACATATACA
>NW_012148408.1:2960618-2962079 GCF_000956105.1 Propithecus coquereli | reverse complement strand
TGAGGGAAGAAGCCATACAAATGACTAGGACATTCCAGGCAGAGAGAAGAGCAAATGAAAAGACTGTTAAACTGGAACAAGTTTGGAGTGTTTGAAAAGCATCAAGAAACCTGATTGGGACAGAGTGAGGAAGCAGGACAGTGGTCAGAGAGGGAGGCAGAGGCTGGATTATGCAGGTTCCTACAGGACACACCATCAGGACCGTACTCTCCTGAGGGTTGTCTCTAAGACCCAAGCAGGGTAGCACAATATAAAATAACAATTGGGAGTGTGGATTTGGGAGTCAGCTAGACATAGTTTGATCACTTCTATTTACTGAGCCTCAGTTTCCTTGTCTATAAACTGAGGATAAACTCCTCTGTTACAGGGGTGGCCCAAGCATAAACGAAATTAAATAGGTAAAGATCCTGGCTCCTGGATACTGTTAAATGAATGACAGCTATTAAACTATAAATGCTATATTGATATTATTATTGCTGTTGGCAGTTCATAGGCTGACTTGCAAAGACTAATTAATGCCCTTAGATTATGTTCATAGGTGGTCACGAGGCCAGTAATGGGATTCCTAAAGTCACCCTAACTGTCCAGATTACTTCCTCGGCTGTAATCACATTCTGTCTTCCCCATGTGCATGCCTTGTCTCTTCTGTTATGCTGTCAGCTTCTTCAAGACAAAAATTTAAATAATGAATTATCTTTCTATATGTATACATATTCTAACTTATTTTTTCATAAGAATAGCTGTATAGTGGCTTAAAATGATACATTTATTATCGTATGGTTCTGGAGGTCAGACGTCTAAAATGGGTTGGCAAGGCTCCATTCATTCCGAAGACTCTAAGGAAGAATCCATTTATTGCCTTTTATAACTTCTAGAGAATGCTCTCCTTCCTTGGCTCGTGGTCTCACATCACTCCAAGTCTAATCTCTGCTTATGTCATCATATCTCCTTCTGGTCTCTGATCTCCTGCATCCTTCTTGTAAGGACACTTGTGATTATATTGGGCCCACTTGGATAACCCAGGATAGTCTTCTTACTTCAAGATCCTTAATTTAATCACATCTGCAAAATTCCTACTGCTATATGAAGTAACATGTACTCAGGTTTTGCAGATTAGGATATGAATATCTTTGGGGGGCCTGCTACCACATCTGCCATAATTTATTTCATCAATCCCCTATTGACCAATGTTAAGATTATGTTCAGTTTTTCACATTACAAACCATGCTGCAAGGAATATCTTTTGACTCATGCATTTTCACATTATGTGACTATATCTATTTGATGATGTCCTCAGTGTTGCATTGATAGCTAAACGGGATGTGATAGTTCAAATTTTTTCCAAAACGTGTGTTAATTTTATTATTTTATTCCTACCAACTGTTTATGAGAGCGACTGCTTCCCTGTACACTCCAACCACAGGGTATTATCAAACTTTTATACACACACACACACACACA
>NW_012148408.1:2954830-2957696 GCF_000956105.1 Propithecus coquereli | reverse complement strand
AGTTTGTCATTTGCCTTCTGACTTTGGTTTTCATTCCTGTTCTAAACTTTAGTTTTCAGGTACTCAGACTTAATTTTTTTCTATATGGCTTCTAAGTATTTTGTTATGTTTTAAAAGGCCTTCTTAACTCCAAAAATGTTAAAAATTCTCCATATTTTCGCCTTTTTTTTTCTTTCCATTGTAAAGTCTTAACTCTTCGGTCAGACCGGTCTGTTTATGTGTGTCGGTGGGTGCGTGCTTGCACGTGGGCAAGGAGGCAGGAGAGTAGCTTTATTCTTTCCCATGTCGCTAGCTAGTTGTACCACCTTTATCACATAGTAAGCCTCCTAGACGTCTCAAACGATATCGGAGAAAAATCAGTTAAAAGAAATGGTGAAAGCTTTTTAGCAAAGGCCAACTCATTCGGGCCGCTACCCGCTGCGGGGAGAAAAGACGTCCTTTCCAAGCCGGCTCCCGAGCCCGAGAACGCGGGAAACCAGCGGAACGCAGGTGAGTTAGGGCCGGGGGCCGGACGAGCCCGGCCACCTAGGACTCTACGGCAGCGGGGGAGCGCTTTGGCGGGAACACAGGGCCGCTCGGAGGCTACCGCGATGCTCCCCTCCTTGCAGGAATCGCTGGATGGGGTTGAAAAGGACCTAGAGAGCAGCGAGGAGGGTGGCACCGCCGAGGAGCGGAGACTCGAGCCGCCACCCAGCAGCCACTACTGTCTCTACAGCTACTGCGGAAGCAGGTGCCGGCGCCCGGCCCAGCCTGCCCGCCCGCCACTGCGTCCCCGCCCCGGGCCCGCTGCCTGGCTTTGCACCCCATCCCCGGCACTGGGCCGCTCCCAAACACCGTCTTCTCCTCTCCCAGCCAAGGTCTCTGGCCAGAAGGGCCCTCCAAGCTGCTCTTCCTGGCCCCCACCCTGGGCTTCTGTGCCTGGCCCTCTCAAGCCTCTGTTCTCCATCTGTCTTTATATCATCTCCGCCCCTTCCTCTCGCCGCTGCCCTTTGTTTAGCGCAGTGCCCTGCATGCTCAATAATGTCATTTCCCATCCCCTGTCCTTTCTGTCGTCTCTCCCGTTCCCCCATTTCTGCCACACACCCCACCCCCACCCCCTGGTTTTCCTCTACCCTTGCTGCCTCATTTCTCTCTTCCTGTCTGACTTTCTTGGGGCTTTCTTGGCCCTGTAAAGGCTGGGGTTTTTTGGAGGAGTTTCCTTGGACCTGCTGGATATTTAGCCTTTCCTCCACGCCTTAGGTGGCTTGGAGAGAGAAGGGGCTCTTGTCAGCACTGTTTTATGGGTTTTCCCTGCCATGAGGACAGGCAATGGAGGACATTTGCACTTCGACTTTGTAGCATTTTTAGTTGACTCCTCGTCCTTACCCTGCTTGCGAGGCCCCCAATACTCTGCTTGATTTAGAGCCCATAATTGATAACACTTTTGTATTTGTGCTTGCAGATTGGCACAGCAACGAGGGGACAGTGATGATGGAAGCCCAAGTGGCACAAATGCAGAAACTCCCTCTGGTGATGATTTCAGGTAAAAACAGCTTAACCATAACCCATGCATGTGCTTTTTATCCCCCTTGCGTCTCTGGCCTCTAGATGTCAGTGGGTACCCTATTTCCACTGAGTCAAAGAGCTTTCCCTGAGTCAAACCATCAATTCCTTCTATGCCCTAGGAACCTCATCCTGATTTCCTCATTGGCTCATTCATTCAAGTCTGGGGCAGATACAAATACTGATATTGATTAGCCAGAGAGAATTATTCTGAGTTTCTTGATTGGAACTCCAATAAGAAATTTGATATCATACCACAAGAAATTTTTTTTTTCTTTTTTTTTTTTTGAGATAAAGTCTCAGTCTGTTGCCCAGGCTACACTGCCGTGCCTTCAGCATAGCTCACAGCAACCTCAAACTCCTGGGCTCAAGGACTCCTACTGCCTCAGCCTCCCGAGTAGCTGGGACTACAGGCATGTGCCACCATGCCTGGCTAATTTTTTCTATATATTTTTAATTGTCCAGATAATTTCTTTCTATTTTTAGTAGAGACGGAGTCTCACTCTTGCTCAGGCTGGTCTCGAACTCCTGAGCTCAAACGATCCACCCATCTCGGCCTCCTAGAGTGCTGGGATTACAGGCGTGAGCCGTCATGCCTGGCCACATACTACAAGAAATTTAATGTACAGCATGGTGACTATAGCTAATGACAATATGTTGTATTCTTGAAAGATGCTAAGAGAGTGGATAGTAAGTGTTCTCACCACAAAAATGAAAATTATGAGATAATGCATGTTAATTAGCTAGGTTTAACCATCTACAGTGTATATAGGCTTTAAAACATGTTGTACATGATGTTGTTCATGATAAATACATACAATTTTATCAATTTAAAAATAAATTTGGGAAAAAAAGAAATTTATTTACTTATTTATTTTTTAGAGACAGGGTCTTGCTCTGTTACCCAGGCTGGAGTGCAGTGGCACAATCATAGCTCACTGCAGCCTCAAACTCCTGGGTTCAAGCCATCCTCCCACCTTGGCCTCCCAGAGTGCTGAGATTACAGGTGTGAGCCACCATGCCTGGCTGAAAAGAAATAAATTTAAAATCCTCTTTTTTCCCCTTTGAATATTCTTTGGTAGGTTCTCTACCACGCACTAGAATGTAAACTCTAGGACAGAAGGAGTTGTCTCTTTTTGTCTCCTACCTTGTACTTAAAGTAGTGTTTGTCACAGGGTAGACATTTAATACATATTTGTTAAACGAATGAATAAATGCACCTTGGCACTTGATGCAAAATGAGTTGTAATACAAAAATACTGTGTTCACTTGGCCAGGCGTGGTGGCTCATGCCTGTAATCCCAGCACTCTGGAAGGCTGAGGC
>NW_012148408.1:2950319-2952890 GCF_000956105.1 Propithecus coquereli | reverse complement strand
TGCTGGCTCAAGTAATCCTTCTGCCTCAACCTCCCGAGTAGCTGGTACTACGGGCATGCGCCACCATGCCCGGCTAATTTTTTCTCTATATATATTTTAATTGTCCAGCTAATTTCTTTCCACTTTTAGTAGAGATGGGGTCTTCCTCAGGCTGGTCTAGAACTCCTGAGCTCAAACGATCCACCCGCCTTGGCCTCCCAGAGTGCTAGGGATTACAGGTGTGAGCCACTGCGCCTGGCCAAATTTTTATTTTTAGTTCATAAAGGAATACTGAACTGGTGTGTTTATTCATGAATAGTAGGTGGTTGGAGGATTGAGGAAAGAGGAAGAGGCCCAAAATAGTAATGTAGGAGAGTAGAAGAGTGAGCGAAGCAGGAAATGCAGTGATCACTGGGCAGCAGTTAGGGCCCACTTGCAGCTAGTGATCATTCATTTAAAATGAGACTAGACACTGTGGATATGAGTTTTTATCCAACCACATTCAGCTGTACAGGTGCAGGTATAGAGTGGGTAGAGAGCTGGACTGAACCAGGGCTTAAGCTTTTGAATTGTGGGTTATACCTCAATAAAGTTGAAAGAAAGAAAAAAGAGAATGTGTGCAGGAGTGTGATTATAAGGACTGACCGTGGAACTTAAGGCAAGGAGGGGAGTGAAATGAGAAACTTGAGGGACTGTGAGAAAAGAGGCAGGGTCAGTGGATCGGTGGTCCCAGTAGAGTCACAGCACTGGAGAGAATGAGCTGGAAAGATAGGAATATTTTAAACTGTTTGATGAGGTAGATCATACTTGGTGACATACATTCCTAGAAGCCTCACCAGTCAGGGTCATATGGAAAGCTTTCTCAAGTCCTTAGGAAACTCTGGCTTTGATACCATTCTTTCTGACTTAGAAGTGTGAATGTACTAGTCCACTAGTAAGGAATGTGTGTCTTTTGTTTGTCAAGCCTCTCCTTGGCTGATACTAATCTGCCATCTGAACTGGAGCCAGAGCTGCGCAGTTTCATTGCTAAGCGTCTTTCAAAGGGAGCAGTCTTTGAAGGGCTGGGTAATGTTGCATCTGTGGAGCTAAGGTAAGTGTAAAATACGCTGTGTCCTGAGTTTTTATTTCTGAGCTAAATAGGAGAAGTGCTGAGAAACTCCAAAAGATCAGCTTCTGCTAGGCCTGCATAGTTCATCTTTATTCTCTGGCAGCCTGAGCACTGGGCCACACACATGAACATTTGTGTAATGGAATTAATTGAATGTTAGAGACTCTGGTGCCTAAGTGTACTTTATTTAGTTTTGTACTTAGAAGAAAAGAATTAATTACTAAAACTAAAATTGTAAACTTATGTTTTCATAAACATTGATGCAGTTTTCCTTGCAAAGGGAAGATAGAACACACACTCTTATTTCCATTTTCTGATGAGGAAATAAACTGAGAGAAGTTAGGTGGGATGCCCAAGCTAATAAGGCTAGTCGAATTGATGGAGTTCAGACTTAAGCATGGGTGTCTTCAGTCCAATTCGAGCCATCTTTCCGTTAAACCTCTTAATAGTAGTTCAGCTCAGACCATGAAATCTGCATACAGGTCACCTCAGGGGGAGTGTGAGGCCACAACCCAAGGATAAGGCCGCAGGATAAACCTGGCACATCTGCCTGAAGCATCAATGATTGTGAAGGTTTGGGAGAGGGAAGAACATGCTTTTATTAATGTTAACATGGCTCTACCATGAACAAGAGTGAAATTTGCATGAATTTTTCACATAAGACAGGAGAATTCAAAGAAATTTCATGTACGTTAGCAGCTGCTTTACCTAAAGCACACCAGGATATACATTCATTTTCCTCTGCTGCTGTGAGTAAAACAAGAAGTTTGGGAAGCTCTGGGCAGTTTAACAGTATTGTCAGATCAAGATGACCAGGGTTCAGAGCAGTACACAGAATTAGATGCATGAGTTACCAAAATAATCATTTTACCTTTTTTTTCCCTTTCTTTTCTAGAATTCCAGGTTACCAAGTTGGTTGTTATTACTGCCTTTTCCAACAAGAAAAATTGCTTCCAGAAACAGCAACAATTGACTCAGAATATAACCCTTCAGAGTATGTGGTCTGTTTTTTAGGAGGGTCTGAAAAAGGACTTGAACTATATCCTTTCTTTGGTCTTTGAGGATATCAAGGAAGGCAAGCATGGGAAGGCAAGTGGAGGAGTATCACTACCAACCTCCAAAAAGCTCTTCTACCCCTCTATGCATTTACTTGAATTTCATATCTTGATGTGGCCATTTTGCATTGGCTTGTTTTAATTTATAGTTTGTATTATTTGAGAGATTTTATTTTTCCTGTTGAGAGATAAAACACTCTCGATTATTCATCTTTTGTTGCTTCCTTAAGAATATACTTTCAGGCTTGAATTGGACAAGTATATTCAAGGGCTGAAAAATAACATGAACTGTGAGGTAAGATGATTGATTTAATAGTTTTTTAAGACTAAAATGATTAACATAATATACTTTTCAAATCATATAAGTAAACAAAAAGACACCTAAATTATAGAAACTTGTTACCTTGTGGGCTAGTAGATGATTTTTTT
>NW_012148408.1:2949543-2950269 GCF_000956105.1 Propithecus coquereli | reverse complement strand
GTGCTATAGTCCCAGCTACCTGGGAGGCTGAGGCAGAAGGATCACTTAGAGCCCAGGAGTTGGAGGTTGCAGTGAGCTATGATGACACCATTGCACTCTACCCAGGGCGACAGAGTAAGACTCTGTCTCAACAAAAACAAACAAGGCAACTAAACACCCCTCCTCACAATCCCCCACCCCTTATTTATTTATTTATTTATTTTTGAGACAAAGTCTCACTCTGTTGTCATGGCTAGAGTGCCGTGGCGTCATCCTAGCTCACAGCAACCTCAAACTCCTGAGCTCAAGCAATCCTCCCGCCTCAGCCTCCCAGAGTGCTAGGATTACAGGCATGAGCCACCGTGCCTGGCTCCCACCTCTTATTTTTTAAAAATTAAAAAAAAAGAAGAAGAAGAATACTGTGTTCACTGAGTGGATAATGGATGATTTAAGGATTTTTTTAGGTGTCATAATAGTATTATAGTCATATATGTATATATATTTTAAAAGTCTTCATCTTTTAGAGATACATAGAAACTTACGGATGAAATGATATGATAATGCCTGGAACTTGCTTCAAAATAATCTGGCCGGGCACAAGAGCTCACAACTGTGATCCCAGTGCTTTGGGAGGCTGAGGCAGGAGCATTGCTCAAGGCCAGGAGTTTGAGATCAGTCTGGGCAATATAGTGAGACCTTGTCTCTGTTATTAAAAAAAAAAAAATCTGGCCGGGCGCGGTGGCTCAC
>NW_012148408.1:2931386-2937673 GCF_000956105.1 Propithecus coquereli | reverse complement strand
AGCCCAGGAGTTTGAGGTTGCTGTGAGCTAGGCTGATGCCACGGCACTCTAGCCCAGGCAAGAGAGTGAGACTCTGTCTCAAAAAAAAAAAAAAAAGAAATGTGTACACAAGGAAACAAACTTTTTTAAAAAGTTCATAAAAGCATTATTTGAAAAAACAAGGAATTGGAAGCAACTTAAATGTTTATCAACATGAAAATTAATAAGCTACTATATTCATGCAATGGAATATTACAAAGCAGTGAAAATGAATGAACTAGAGCTACATGTGTCAGTCTAGCTCCCAAACATACTATTTAATGAAATAGCCATTAAAGAAAAATACATAAAAGTGTTAACATATCAAATAATATATATAAACTTACAGATACAAAGGTATGTGGCAAAAGTTTAAAGAATTGGGAATGATAATTAATCCTTTCTGAGGGTAAAAGACAGGGGTGTGCTTGGTGAGGGGCACACAAGGGGCTTCAACCATTTTGGCATTTCTTAGCCATTTGATGAGCACACAGTTTTTTTTAGACCATTATAGAAGTCTTAAATAATTCATTATACATGTTTTTATAAAGAAATAAATGTCTTGGTGCATATGTGTAGTCCCAGCTACTGGGGAAGCTGAAGCAGGAGGATCGCTTGAGCCCAGGAGTTTGAGGTTGCAGTGAGCTATGATCACGTCTGAGAATAGCCCCTGTACTTCAGCCTGGGCAACATAGTGAGGCTCTGTCTCTAAAATTAAAAAAGTTTTAAAAAGAAATGTCTTATGCTTTATAGGATTTCATTTTTATTGATTTAATTTCTCTAAAATATTTTGTAGGAAGCAATCGGTTTTGTGAAGATTGGATGCAGGCTTTTTTGAATGGTGCTGAAGGGGGTAACCCTTTTCTTTTCCGACAAGTACTGGAGAACTTTAAACTAAAGGTAATTAGTTGGCTGTGTGCCAAGTGCCACATAAACTTTGTCTGAATTTTAATTAGTACCAGTAACAGAGTAACAAATCTGCTTTACAGCTATGATGTTTATTAATTGGGACATTCTCAAAACTGAAATCATCAGAAGACACTTACTTTATTTTAATTTTTTCAGTAGCTTCTGCATACATATCATTTCCAATAACTTGGGTTGAATGCTTGCTTAAATGTAAGGGACATCAGTCTTACCATTTGTGACATATCTTAGTTGCAAAGCACAAAAAAGTGGTTCAGTGCCTAAAGGGTTCAAAATTCTGATGGGTGTGAGTACTGTCACCTTATTTAGGAGATTTTAAAAGTATTTTTACTATATATAAGAGATTTTGTTCTACCAAGAGCAAAGCATATTGGCAATAAAAATGATGGAAATATTTAAAATAAGCAAATATCTCAGTAGCACATGCTAAGTTCTTAGCTAGATAGGAGATAATTTTTAAGCTTTATTATTTTCTGACTAAACACATATTTAACTGGTTAATCTTTTTCTAGGCCATACAAGACACAAACAATTTGAAGAGATTTATCCGGCAGGCAGAAATGAACCATTATGCTTTGTTTAAATGTTACATGTTCCTTAAGAACTGTGGTAGTGGAGATATACTTTTGAAGATTGTTAAAGTGGAACATGAAGAAATGCCCGAAGCTAAAAATGTGGTAGCTGTCCTTGAAGAATTCATGAAAGAAGCTCTTACCCAAAGTTTTTGATCATATGTTTTGAGATAAGTGTATCATGAGGTTGTATAGTCAAGCCTTACCGTTCGAAGTTGCAGTTGTTATAATTGTTCATAGGATTACTATTTGAGATTATTTGAAACTCATTCCAGATTCTTTTCTTCCTTTTGGTACTTTTAAAATTTAAAAGTCTGAGGGATGTCTTCACTGAGTCCTAGATAGATACGTGTGTTAGAGTTGTGGAAGTTTAGTATATCACTGGTCCCATAAATTCTAGACTTCAGGAAGTTGTTGCTTAAAACACTTCAGAGGCGATTTTGTTTATGGCTTCTCTCAGGAGTTTTCTGCAGTATTTAGCAACTTTTACTCTCAGCAAAATCATAATACTTCTTTCTCAATAGATTGTAGCTTCCTTTAAAAAATGTAATCTCACGCCTGTAATCCTAGCTCTCTGGGAGGCCGAGGCGGGCGGATTGTTTGAGCTCAGGAGTTCGAAACCAGCCTGAGCAAGAGCGAGACCCCGTCTCTACTAAAAATAGAAAAAAATTAATTGGACAACTAAAAATATATAGAAAAAAATTAGCCGGGCATGGTGGCGCATGCCTGTAGTCCCAGCTACCTGGGAGGCTGAGGTAGGAGGATCGCTTGAGCCCAGGAGTTTGAGGTTGCTGTGAGCTAGGATGACGCCACGGCACTCTAGCCCAGGCAAGAGAGTGAGACTCTGTCTCAAAAAAAAAAAATGTAGGCCAGATTAATCCACTACACCATTTCAAAAATCTATGCATCTTGTGGGTGCTTGATACATTTTTTTGTCTGATTGATCATGGTATGGATGATAAAGCAAGCTTTAAAGTCAATATGCAAATAAATCATGAGTAAGAAATTAAATGAGCTTTAAAAATAGGGTGCACTAGCTTCAGCATAAAACATCATCTCTGATGGAAAGCTACTGCAGAAGTGGCCCCATCACCACTTTTAGTCCATTTGTTCACAGGTATTTGCCAAGAACCTGTATTTTCTTTTTCTTTTACATGACAGTGCTGGAGTTTTTAAACAGTGTTGAGAAAAAACAAAGTACATAAATTTTACAAGCAAACTGTAACATAAGGAATGCAAACAGATTCTTCATATCAGTTACTCATTGATTTTAGTTTTTTCTACATTTGTTACAAGCCTCAAGATTGTTTAAATCAATTGAAAGCGCCCTCAGCTAGCCATTTATAATTCCCATGGAAGGCAGTTGTAGCTACACACATGATTGCAATTTGTTCTGCATAGCTCTTTAATAAATTCATTTGATAATGATTTTTGTTTAGAATATCAGAAGTCTTGTGTTCTCACTGCCCTCAAGATGCTTAGAGGAACACAAGCCTATAAAGTTAAGGAGTCCTCTTAAATGGATCTGAATTCACATTAAGTGCTGAGTTTTAACTTTCAAAATGACTGACAATGGTCTTTTGCTTTCTCCTCTACAAATTTAGGGACATGACTCACCAAGCCATTTCTTTTCCTTTAATGAGAAATACAATTCAGGATCTTCATAAATGCTTTCATATGGTTTACTTTAATAACTTGGACTGTAGGCAGTGTAGAAAAAAAATCTGAGAAGCTTTATTTGTGTTTTTGAGACAGGTTCTTGCTCTGTTGCCCAGGCTAGAGTGCAGTGGCATCATGATAGCTCACTGCAACCTCAAAACTCCTGGGCCCAAGCCATCTTCCTGCATGATGCTCCCGAGTAGCTGGGACTACAGGTGGATGCCACCATGCCTGGCTAATTTTTTATTTTTTGTTGAGACAAGGGTCTAGCTATGTTTCCCAGGCTTGTTTCAAACTCCTGGCTTCAAGCAGTCCTCCTGCCTCGGCCTCACAAAGTGCTAGGATTATAGGCATGAGCCACTGTGCCCAGCTGCATTGTTTTATAATATTAAATTCAGAATGACTGGAAAATCAGCAATTTTATGACACTATCCTTGAGTCTGGAAAACATATTTTTCATTTCCAAATTCATACGGCATTCAAGAGTCCGTGTTGTAAATGGCATTTAAAAGCAAGCATATTACCTGCTTCAAATCATTTATGGATATAGGCAAGACATAATTCTCTGTGTGTTTGTATATATTTTCTGTAATGTAGGCTCACTATATTACACGTTCTATACAATAGTCATTTTAAAAAACAAGTCTGTGGGGCCGGGCGCGGTGGCTCACGCCTGTAATCCTAGCACTCTGGGAGGCCGAGGCAGGAGGATCATTTGAGCTCAGGAGTTCGAGACCAGCCTGAGCAAGAGCGAGACCCCGTCTCTCTACTAAAAATAGAAAGAAATTAATCGGACAACTAAAAATATATAGAAAAAATTAGCCGGGCATGGTGGCGCATGCCTGTAGTCCCAGCTACTTGGGAAGCTGAGGCAGAATGATCCCTTGAGCCCAGGAGTTTGAGGTTGCTGTGAGCTAGGATGACGCCACAGCATTCTACTCGGGGCAACACAGTGAGACTCTGTCTCAAAAAAAAAAAAAAAATCTGTGACAAACTGTATATCACTACTATAGACAAGGAAAACGGTGTCATGGAATTGAATATCTTGGTCATGAGAAGAAACTCACAGGGCTCATGACCAGAAACATGTACTGTATTCAAATTTTAATAAGCTGATGTATAATATTAACTTCTAAAGTTTTAAAAAGGTTTTGTTCAGACATGAAATAAATTTATGTATTATTTGTGTGCTGTACATATGGAGGCAATGTATATTTGTCATGTATCAAAATGGTCTTAGTTTATCTGTAATTATACTTCTAATAATAATAATAATAATAAAACTTCTCATCAAGGCAGTCATTTTTATTTAATGAGCTCAATTCTCAAGCCTGACACCCATATTAATTCCCAACAAGTTTGTGTGGGAAATTATGCTTGTTATGCTAAAGAATTTGTTGAAGAAAATCAAGTCACCGGCTGGGATATAAGATATAACTTTCTGCCTCCTCTGCCTCTTGCAGGAAGCATCAAGCAGGGCCTAAGAGCAATTTCCATCACAATGTTTTATTCATTCTCCAGTAAAGTTACACCGTAGAACTCAATAACTCAAGTCACTTCCTTTCGCTCTCATTCATTATTAACCATGACAGAATGCCTGTCCTTTACTAGAGGATCACTTAAACCAGATGCCAGGAAGGCCTGCAGGCTTCTCGGAAATAAGATTCAGTTACTAGGACCACAGTTTCCTAACTGTCCTCTCAGTTATTGGCAACTCTGCCGGCTTCAATGAAGTCTTTCCACTTGGAGGAGAGGGCAGCTCAGTTCTCTAATTGCCAAAGTGCCTAAATGTGCCTTGCAGACTTTAAATCACATGGGTGGATCACTGAGGTGGCATAAATACCTGGATTCTGGAAATCAGGGTAGAGAGGGAGCAGTAGGTTGACAGCTGTGGTTTTTCTTGTAAACTCCTTTGGGGGGTGCTGAGAAAGTGGAGATCCTGTCACATGAACTCTGAATGTTCCATCGCTGTCACTGGATGGTCCAAGGCCTAATGCAATGAGAATGAATCTTCAAACACCCTGACACATCTACGTGTTTAGTGCCTTTGAAGTCCCCTACAAATACTTGAGGGCTGAGAGCATGAACTTTGAAACCAGCAGTCTTGGGTGTGGATCCAGCTGTGCAGTACATTGTCAGCAAGTAGCTCAACTTCTCTAAGCTTTCCCCCTGGGTGTAAAGATGGGATATTTATACCCACTTCACATAAAGTAGCTGTGAAAACGCCTACCTCAGTGCCTGGCACATAGTAGGTACTCAGGAAATTTTGTCTTCATTTCTTAATTACCTTGTTAATGGTAAGTGCCTTATTAAGTCATTGGAAGAATGAGAATCTGGTAACCAGAAACTTCAAAAGGGAAGGATAAGAGGCCAAAGGCAAAGCCAGCTAGCAGCTTTCAGCTCTCCAGGGAGCTTGCCTTTAAATGCCTCAGGTATCTGAGCTTGGAACCGGCCCACAGGAACTCCAGTGCTCAGAGAGGGTCCCAGTTTCTCCTGCGGAAGTCAGTTCTCCACACTCCAATTACAAGTGGGTTTTTTGACCTTTAGTCTGAACTATAAAGTTTGTTCTGGAACAGCTTCTGCAGCATTTAGAAATAGTTTTTAAATGATACACAGGAAATTAAAGTACAAGAACATTCTGGCAAACAACCCCCATGCTGAATTTAACCGGGTAGTTTAATCCTCAAACAGAAATTTAACAGTTACGAATGGCAAAGCTACATAAACTAACAATGGTTTAGAAAAACTGGTGGAAACAACTCACTTTCCCAGGCTTCATTCATTCAAAGCCACCTTGATTGTTTAACCTCCCAAGCACCAGGCCTCACCTATAATATTTATACTCTTCTGATTTTAACCCTGAGAACATTCCTATTCTTCAATGTCAGGATGTGTGACAGTCTCTAGAAGACCTAAAAACTAGGCTATTAGAGTGAAGAAGGAAGGACCTACGCTATTTCAAAGAACACTTCTCCAATTAATAATTGTCGTAATGTTAATCTCTCACAAGAGTGAAGGGGAAGATAGGCACTCACCAGGACACTGGCACAGAGGTTCTTGACCTGAAGCCATGGATGAATTTTTTTATTCATAACCCCCTGACTCCACAAA
>NW_012148408.1:2870995-2930767 GCF_000956105.1 Propithecus coquereli | reverse complement strand
TCAGGCTGGTCTCGAACTCCTGACCTTGAGCGATCCACCCGCCTCAGCCTCCCAGAGTGCTAGGATTACAGGCGTGAGCCACCGTGCCCGGCCAATATGGGTATTTTTATGTGAAGAGAAATCATAGCTTTGATCAACCACTCAAAAGACTTCAGTGATTCAAGAAAGGTTAAGAACCACGGCGCTAGAAGGACTGGTGCCAAGCACCAATGCCCCGATCTGTATTTTATAAATCAAAGCTCCACCACCACCGCCTCTCACCCTCTCCCAACCACCCTGACCCAGACCCAGACGACACAGGTCCTGATACCAGCACCTTCAGGTCACTTCCTGAATAACCAATGGCTTGAAAAAGAAATCTTTAATGGAATCTGTGCTCAAATAATATGTTACAACAAAAATATACAGAATGTACACAATACAAAAATATTTAGAAACAAACATCGCAGTTTGTGTTTTGTTTTTTTTCCACTTACTCAAGTCCTTGGAGGGGCAGTTCACTGTTGGGCACTGTTTTTAAGGCAGAGAACTGGTGCTTTCCAGCCAGCACTGGGAGCAACATGAATGATGCCAGGAAAGAGCTTCCACTGCACCCAGGAATCTGCATTGTGCATTTGCAAATTAAATTGGACACTGGGGGAGGATCCTGGCTTGGTGAGTGATGGCTCCCCTAATCCTCTGGGCAAGAATGGTTCTCATGGAAATTGAGAGTCCTATTAGCCGGCAAAAGAGCCTCATTAGGGAGCTTTTCCTAATTAAAAAACGAATGATGAATGGCATCATTAAAGCGAAATCTCTCCTTTGAAGGTTTGTTTTCCCTTCCCTGGTTTCTGTGATTCCTCTCTGGTCCACAGCGAGGGAGTCTATCTATGGCTGCTGTTTGGGGATTCCCCAGCTCTCATTTTCCAGGTCCTGTGGATGAAAGGCCGACCTGCTCCCAGCAGCCAGGAGAGTCACACCAGCCTCCTTGCTGGCAGCGCCTGGGACAAGGAGGGAGGGAGGGAGGACGAGGCCAGCCTTGGGGGTGGTAGGACCTGCTGAAGAGCAAGCCAGATGCCACAAAGTAAACCCTGCTGACCAGAGGGCTGCCTCCTGGCCCTGGCTAGAGGCCTGGGTCGTGTGATGTGACTCTGTTGTCCCCACTCTGTGGCCTTGGATGGAGGTGATGGTTGGGAGAGGGTGGTGGGGGTGGGTGTGCAGCTGGGGCTGGTGGCCTGAGGAGTAGCTGAGGCTCCTCCTCCTGTCCAGATCGGGAAGGACAGACTTAACAGGGTGGAGCACGCAATTCTGCATCAGGCCATCCTTCTCAGTAACAGCCTTCCATCAGAAACCCTGAGGGAACTGGGTGCTTCTCAGAGGGCTTTCTGGAGTCTTCTAGTTCATTGCCTTCTCACCCCTGAGAGAGGAAGACCCCTCGCCAGGCCACACCAGACAAAGACAGGGGTGGCACTCTGCTTGCTTCCCCCATATCCCAGAGACCCCAGGTGCCGGGACAGGTACCTGGAGGGGACTCCCTTCCCCTCTGGGAAGGGACAGCCCCACTCAAGTTTAGCCAGGGCTGCAGCCCATGGCAGAGGCAGCGAAGTCCTGGCCCCTTCCCTATCCCTACCCAAGTCTTCTCAGCCCCCAGCTCCATAGCCTCAGAGCTTCTCTCCTAAGAAGCTGACTCTTTCATCTACACCTTTCTCTCATTATGGCAGAGAATGGCAGGCAGGGCCCACAAGATGTCCCAGGCTGACGCAACTCCACTAAAGATCTGGGCCCAGGCTGCCTCGGGCTGGCAGTCCTTGGCATAGCTTTGGCACAAAGGTAGCATGACCCTAGGAAACATATATGGAGACCAGGACAATCTATTTAGCATTAGGCAAAGACGGGGAAGGGCCTGGCATAGGCTGGATGTGAGTGGGTGTGTCCCTGGGTGGGAAGACCCTGCCCATTTACATGTAATCACTGGGACAGGAAGCCACAGTGGCCCAAGACCCCCAAATGCCTGGCCTGGCTGACTCTGGACCTTGGCATACTCAGGGGCCTGGGAAGGCATAAAACTGGTGGGTGACAGTTCCCACACTCCTGCTCTCGTTCCTGCACAGATCCAGCCCTCCGCCTCCCAGGCCTGGGGTTCTTTGTCCTTCTGGACTGCCGGTGGCTGGGAGTCCCAAAATAGTATAAAGGGGCGACATATTTTGTCAAAGGTCATCCTCCTCCCACCCTCCATGCGGAGCCTGCACCACCTACTGCTGGGGGTCATTCCTGTGACCTCATTTTTCCACCTGTGAAATGGGTGGGGGTGGACTTGGTAATCTCTGAGTTCTCTCCCACATCTAAGCCTCCAAGTCTACTGGCTGCTGTCGCCTCTGACCATCATCCACGCACCCAGCAATTCATCTCCAGAAGCAAAGTTTCCCATCTAAATTGGAATTCCTCTTACTGCAGCCTTCTGTCCCCCCAACTCAAATGGACACAAGGCCCCAATATTCCTGTCCCAGCCTTTCTTTCATCCTCAAGGCTCCTCCTCTCCTAAGGAAGACAGGATAGAACCTTTTCAGACATGGAGGCCATCTCAGAGGGAAGCAAGAGCAGAACCTGGCAAAGGTGAGAAAAACGTCAGCATCCCAAGGGTCCCTGGAAGGGCCCGAGATCTCCCTCCAGCAGACAAGTCTCTACTAGTCTGATGCTCAGGGAAGTGCCTGGGGAAGACAGGAGACAAGAAAGGGGGCAAGCTTTGCAAAAGCAAGGACACTCAGCACCACAGAACACCACACCCTACCATCGCTCAGCACCTTCTCTCCTCTCACGGACACCCCCTTAGCCCCCTCTGCAGGCTCCCATTGGCCGCACATTGTCTTTCCCATCACACACACACACGTCTCCATAACCAAAGGAGAGGCACAAAGTAGGGCCAGGGCAGTGGAAGGAAAGAAACAGACCCTAAAAGCAAGGCGGAGCAGGGAGGCTGGGCACTGGTTTGAGATGTCAACTTTCTGGAAGAAAGGGAGGGAGAAGTCTAAGGTTGGTCCTGAGTCTTTCCCAGGGAGGGACTTGGGGTGAACTTCATTCCCCGTTTGGGTCCCTCTCACTGGGTACCCCCAGGGCAAGAGTGGGGCGTGGCGCTTACAGCACCTCCATACTCTGCACAGCCCAGGCACTAGAGGCCACGCCCCAGTGCCCGCCGACAGGCCCAGGAGGGCAGCACTGGGTCTCGGCCAGCTCAAAGCCAACATGTCCACCACAGGCCCCCTTCTCACCCAAGCTCCAGACCCAGCAGCTGTAGAAGGGACACTGCCTGGCCTGCAGTCATCTCTGGGCTGAAGAAAGGCCTGCCTGGCAATGACACCTCTCGGGCCTTCCTGCGTTGCTTAGGGTTGCTCAGGGTTGAGAGTGAGGGAGGAGAAGGCCGCTGCTCAATTTGTGGCAGCAGGAGGGGCCTCTGGTCACATGGAACAAGCCCGGCCCAGGGGGAGGGCCACTCACTCCATCCCAGGCCTTTGCTCCGGCCCGATGTCATCAGAACAGCCTAGAAAAACGATGGCAGCCACATCCAACTCCTCCACCAGATGCCTTTCAGGAAAGAGTTCACTGTCTGTCCAAAAGCACAAATATTACAGCAGCCCCGCTGTTCTGCCCTTGCCTGCCCATCCTCACAGAGCTGGTGACGATTAGAAGCACACAGGTAGCCCTGTGGGTGCTGCTTCTCCCTCCCCTCCCCCACCTCGGGCCGCCAGCCCTCACGGGGGTGGTGGCAGCTTCAGGTCCAGCAGGGTGTAGGCAAAGATGTTCCAGAAGATGGCGAACAGCACGAAGACAGTGTACATGGCCACGAAGATCCACCACAGCGACTGGTCCTGCAGCCTCTGCTCGTAGTTCCTCAGGACCACCACGCCCAGGGTGATGCCCACCGCCACGCCGCCCAGGTGCGCCACGAAGCTCGGGTGAGGGCACGGGGGATACGCCGACGGGTGGAAGCGGAGCCACACGGCGCGCCCGAACTCCATGCTCACTGCGAGGGGAGGAAGTGGACAGAAGTCACGGGAGGGCCCTGGGAGGGGCCGAGGGAGAGGCCTGCACTCCACCCGCCCCCCAGCCCCCTTCTCGCACTGGGGACACAGCCGCGAAGGAGACTGACAACCCTCTGCTCTCCTGGAGCTTACCGGGTCTGGCAAAAGACCAGTAAACAAGCACACGTGTGACAAAGTTTCAAGAACAGACACATCCGCGGGGCAGCAATAGGTGACGTAGCATCAATGCCAGCACAAGGAGGGGGATTCCTCGGCTGGGGGAGTCAGGCAAGACCTCCCTAAACAGGTGACCTCTGAGCTGAGTCTGAATATTGAGACGGACCTCGCCGAAAGGAGACCGCACCCGAGACGAGCGTTCCAGGCAGAGGGGACACCACGTGCAGAAGCCCAGAGGCCCTTGCACACACGTCTGTGGTCACGCTGTGGGCCCTGGAGGCTCAGTTTCCCCATCTGCCCATCTGCATAAAGCCTCGGCCTCTGTGTACCAGGCTGCACTGGTAAAACATCAATGGCAACTTACCCCCTTTTACAGATGAGGAAACCAAGGCAAATTTGACAGCCTGAAGGAAAGCCCATTGAGAGGAATTGTGTATCTGTTCAGCTACTACGGGATTGGCCAGTGCACCCCTGTCCACCCTGACTGCTGCAGGGGTGCCGGAGCCCCCAGGGACCTTCATTCCCCTAGGGACTGCCCGGCCTTCGGGACTGGACCCTGCAACTCCAAGGATGGCCGATAGATGGCAGAGAAGCAGCAGCCAGGGACGGCCACGGCCCTCCCCACCCCGCCTGTGCGCAGCGGGCCCTGGGTCTGATAACGGATAACGGAGGCCTGAAAGACAAAGGTCTCCAACTTCGAAACAGTACTTCCATTTTTAGGATACTTAGAGTTGGATTTTTTAAAACAGCAAGACTCATGCTTCTCTTTCCTTCTTCAAAAGCAGACAAACTCAGAGTCCGAGCAGACACAGAAGCTATGCTCACCCCACCCCCACCCCACTGCGCCCTACTGCCCTGACTCAAGGGGTCCTCGGGTTTAAGGCAGGAAGGTCCTTCCTGGGATTAGAGAGCCTCCATCCCCATACAGGAAACTGCTATCCAGAGAGCCCCACAGCGGGTGGGGGCAAACCAATTTCCTGAGAACCACAGGGTGAGAGGCCAGCGACACGGAAGTGAGTGAGGCCTGCCCCTCCATCCCGTGTCCATCCCACGCGTGCTCTGCTCTGTCTCCTGCTTACCCACGCAGCAGGTAGCGGGCCCAGGCAGAGAAAGCCAACGTGCTTGTGGCCCAGCTGGCTGAGGTGTGGGGCATTAGAAATGGCGCAGGCTGGCTCTGAGTCCTGGCTCTACCACCTCTTAGCTGGGTGACCTTGGGCACCGGAACGTAACTCTCTGAGCCTTGAGTTTCTACCTGCAAATTAAGCCTAATCATACCTTTTGTAGCGTGTTTGGAGGACTGAACGAGAGACTGCGTTCCCTCTTCTCACTTCCCACCTCTGCTGCTTCTGTTCACACTCATCTCTTTCAATCTCAGAACGAGCCCTTTGGCCTCTGGTCCCTTCCCCCTGACGCCTAACCCCCGTCCATTCTCCACATCGTAGCCTGGCTGGTTTTCTAAAACTCTGGTTATCGGTCAATAACTCTCTTGTTGAAAGCCCTCCAGTGGCCTCTCAGAGCATTCAGGGTGAAGTACATATTTTTTCTTAGCATTTAAAGCCCTTAATGATCTGACTCCTTTATCTCTGTTCACAAATCACAATCACACACAGTCCTAAACCTCATTCCTAAGTTTTGTGAACCAACTTGCTGGCCACGACCCTTCACCCATCTGTGTCTTTGTTCATGCCGCACTTTTGCCCCAATGCTCTCTCGCACCTTGTCCGCCTGGTGAATATCTGCTTGTCTCTAGCACTCAGCATGACCTCTGCAGGCAGAGCTGACCTCTCACAACTAGAGCTCTGACCATATCCTGTTCATAGGGCTTCCTGGATTACTGTTTATGAAGCTGCTAAAATTGCAAGTGTTGATATGTGTGCACGCATACGTGCATATATGTGTTTTTCTGGGGACGAGGTCTCTGACTTTCAACAGGGGATCTCAAAGGATCAACTCCCTGACCTAAAAGGTAAGAAGCTATTTTTCTTGATCTCAGTGCTGGTCATCAGGCACTTTGAGGAAGCAGCATGGTGGGACAGACTTCTCGCACAGCATCCACACTTTCTTTTCTTTTTTTTTTTTTGTTTTGAGACAGAGGCTCACTCTGTTGCCTGGGCTAGAGTGCTGTGGCATCAGCCTAGCTCACAGCAACCTCAAACTCCTGGGCTCAAGCGATCCTACTGCCTCAGTCTCCCGGGTAGTTGGGACTACGGGCATGCACCACCATGCCCGGCTAATTTTTTTTCTATTTTTAGTTGTTTGGCTAATTTCTTTCTATTTATAGTAGAGACGGGGTCTTGCTCTTGCTCAAGCTGGTCTCAAACTCCTGAGCTCAAGCAATCCTCCCACCTTGGCTTCCCAGAGTGCTAGGATTACGGGTGTGAGCCACTGCACCTGGCCAGCATCCACACTTTCTTGCACGTTATCAACATGTCCCACCTTTTTTTTCCTTGACCATAGCCCCTGAAGGGCAGGGACTGTGCCATCTTTGTACCCCAGGGCCTGCTGCCAGGCCTTCGTTCCCCCAGCCTGCCCCTTCCATACTCACTGCAGATCAAGGCCACAGCCATCCGCAGCAGTTTGAACTGGCACTTCATGCCCGACCAGTTCTAGGGAAAAGGAGAGAGTTCTGTTAGTTCCAGATTAGATCACTCCGCTGCAGGTGTATCTTGCTTAAGAAAACCTGACATTTAAAAAAATAATCTACATGAGGTCCTGAATGAGAGGGTTGTGGCTTAGTAGCAGAACACACCAACATAACTTTGAGATTTTAGGCAATGGTTAGTTTATTCCTGTCGTGAGAGCTCTTGAGCTGCACTAACAGAGGAAGAGAATCCAGAGCTAGGGAGCCATCTGTCCTTGGCACGGACAGAAAACACCTGAAAGTTGCATTAATTGCTGGGTTCCACGGTTGCAGAGGGATACAGGATAGCAAACCAAGCAAAGTCAAAGCAGAACCATCAGGATCATAGGAGAACTCCAAATCCTGCAAGTGAGGAACAAATGAGGAAACCAGGATATTTTGGCCCAAAGAAGAGAAGACTCAGGGATCAAGTTCATTGTTGTCAAATACCAAGTGAGTCAACATAAGAAAAGGGCATTCAATTCAGTGTAACCTGCAAACAGAGACTCAATGGATAAAAACTTCAGAAAGAGATTTTTCTTTTTAAGCTCAGGGTAAGTTTCCATTTCTAATAAGCAGAGCTGTCCAAAGATGGAATGATCCATCCTGGGGGGCCATGACTTTCCCACCACTGAGGGTTTCACACAGGTACTTCACACCACTCGGAGAGGATGCTCTAGAGGAGAATCAGGCATCGGGCAGGGGGTGGGCCAGACGGCCTTGAAACGACTCCCTCTCTCCCCTGAGAAGTTTGGAACCTCCAGAGCAGATAAACAGTACAATTATTCACCTTACAAAAGGATTTTTCACTTTACAAAAGACTTCGCTACAGGGTTCTTTTGAGAGGCACTGCAGTGCATTCAAAGCACTGTTCCATTTATACAGACAGAGAGAGAGACAGAGAGAGAGAGAAATGAGGCTGGAATCTTCCTGGAACACATCAGTCCCAGGGAAGGAGTGTGCAGGGCACAGCCAGTGGACTTCTGTTCCCTCCCAACCACCCAGTCTGCCTTTGCTGCCTGGCCCCGGCCCAGCTCCTGGGCACTGTCTCGCACTTCTTTGAGGTTGTGGGAACATACGTTCAACTCTACAGAGGCCCTGAACACTGGCACACACAATAACGTCTACGGAAGCTTCACTTAAGCAGGCAGGACACAGGGAAGCTGCCAAAAATGAGAAGCCCCTGTGGCATTCAGTTTCTTGGCGCCCCCACCCCCTTTCTCCATTATTCCTCAGTGACCGGCAACCCCTTCTTTACAGACGGTGAGGTGGGCAACCCACGGCCCCTCTTTAGGCAGAGAGCTTGCTCACATGTTCCGTGCTAAGAAGCAGATGGCAGGATAACGCTGTCATCTGCTGGTGTCCGTCCACAGAGGAGCCTTGCCAGGGGACAAGGAACAAACAGGAGTTGGTGCCCTCCACTGGGTCTGGCAGCCCAGTCAGAGCCAGCTCAATTAGCTGGTGGTGGGCGGCCCCTCGGCTCCTCTCCAGGACGAAACCCTAGCATGGGAGGAACCCTGAGAATCACCTGATAGGACATTTCTTCCCAAGAATATATCCTCACTGCCAAGTAGCCAACAAGATGTCCCTCCAGCCCCTGAGATGAGGGGCTCACTACCCAGTGGGGCAGCCTGGGAAGGAGTCTCACCACTGAGAAGTTCTTCCTGCCAGGTGCCACCCATGGGTTGTAATTCTCCCTAAAAGTGACCCTCATGCTCGCAGCAGCAGCATTCACAATAGCCGAAAGGTAGACGCAACCTAAGTGTCCATCAGTGGATGAATAACAATAAACAACACGTGATATGTACAAACACCGGAATGCTATTCTGCCTTAGAGAGGAAGGAAATTCGGACACATGCTACGACATGGATGAACCTTGAGGATGTGATGCTAAGTGAAATAAGTCAGTCACACAAAGATAAATACTGTGTGATTCCACTTACATGAGGTACCTAAAGTAGTTATTAATAAATGCAAGGAGACAGAAAGTGGACGGGTGGTTGCCAGGGGCTGGGAGAGGAGGGAATGGGGAGTTATTGTTTAGTGGGTTCAGAGTTCCAGTTTCACAAGATGGAAAAGAGTTCTGGAAGTGGATGGTGGTTAATGGCTGCATGACAGTGCGAATGTTCTGAATACCAGCGAACGATACACTTAAAATGGTTAAGGTGGCAAATTTTATGTTGTGTACATTTAGCACAATACAGGCAAAAGGGATAGAGAACACTTCTAATATCCCCCTTCCTCATAAAAACCCTCTGGCTATCTTATCTGAAGGTACATCTCTTTCACTGTGTTCTAGTGACAACATCAGGCAGAGTGGGCTCAAACGTATGAACCACTCTCTCCTTTAGCTGAGCTCCCTGCGTCCCCTCTGGGCACCATCTTAGAAAGCACCATCTGTATGTTTGGTCTGGGCTGGCCGTTGGCGGGGTGGCACAGAATTCCTTTTTCTCTAGTGTCCTCATTTGTGAGTTTGAGACAACAATAGTACCTATCTCAATCACCCCTGTCATCAGGTGGTTGTGAGGATGAAATGAATCGATATGTGTAAAGCACTGAGAACACCTCCCAACACACAGCAAGCATCACGTAAGTGTCTGATATTAATGTCTCGACCTCAGGCAAAGGTGGTGAGTTTGCCCTGCAGAGTGGCTTTAAAAATTCTGAATCTGGGCTGGACATGGTTGCTCATGCCTGTAATCCTAGCACTCTGGGAGGCCGAGGCGGGAGGATCGCTTGAGCTCAGGAGTTCGAGACCAGCCTGAGCAAGAGCGAGACCTGTCTCCACTAAAAATAGAAAGAAATTGGCCAAACAACTAAAAATTGAAAAAATTAGCCAGGCATGGTGGCGCGTGCCTGTAGTCCCAGCTACTTGGGAGGCTGAGTCAGGAGGATCGCTTGAGCCCAGGAGTTTGAGGTTGCTGTGAGCTAGGCTGATGCCAGAGCACTCTAGCCCGGGCAACAGAGCAAGATTCTGCCTCAAATAAATAAATAAATAAAAATTCTGAATCTGAATGACCTTGGCCAGAGCCAGGACGCTCCAATCTTGCCACAGCACTTCCGAGCCCAGCTTCATGAGTTTACGACACCTGCCTGGCCCCTGAAAGCGCTGGAGTTTGCCAAGCTGATCCAGTCTAACCCTCTGCACCACACTTTAGGGAAGAAGACACGGAGCATCCAGGAGGGCTAGTTCAAGGTCACAGTGAGTGAACGGCGAGCGGACGAGGTTCCTAGTCCAGGGCTCTGTCCACGCACACTTCAGAGGCCGATTACACTCTGTCTGCCTGTGCTGTCCGCCCCGGATGCCCACAAAGCTCAGCAAATTGTCAGTAAATAACCCGCCTCCCAACAGCTGAGGGGTTAATCTAGAAAGTCACCCCTTCCCACCGGCTGCCTTATTTTCCAGATCCTTTATTCCCTCCGAAAACACGGGTGCACTGAAACAACAGGAGAGAAGAAAAAATTGCACACACAGCCAGCACTGCTGTGGCTATAAATGTTGAAAAGCCCTTGGGCCCCTGGGGAATAAAAACCTTTTTGCGGGCCCTTTGATTTCATTCTCTCCCAGAGCCTTGCAGGGTGAGATGGTAACTCACCCACAGCAAACAAGTCGGTAACCAGTCCCCTCCGCATCTTCCTCACCCCCCACCCCAGTTAAGAGCTCAGCGGCTGAAACCCAGGCAGGCAGCTTCCATTCCAATACAGCTTTATATATCCCTGGTAGAAACAGCTTCCTGTCAAATGGCTTCAAGAAAACTCACCACAGGAAACGTGAAAGCCTGACACAGATAAATTAGGGAGTGATTATTTGCCCTACAAAAGGACTTTTACTTAATAAAGTCAACCTTATAAAAGAATTCTTTTGTGTCTTTTAGACAACAATCTTTCCGTGCGCTTTGATGATATGGTTCAATTTGTGAAAATTCAGATCTCAAACCCTGGGGAAACATCTATCATATAGAGCAAAATGTAAGTAAATATCTCGTATACTTAAAAATGGAACTCTGGCCTATGAGGCCCTCAGGAGGCAATTAATAGATTATTCAATTAGGCGTATCCTTTATACTGCTAGTGTTTAAAATAAAAAGTCTTGATGGTAGGTCTTTTTGCATTCCAGATCTTTTGTTGAAATATTTCCTGAATTTAATTCCTTGATATAAATAAATTGCAAGCTTTTTGCAACTCAATGTGTTTCTACAAAAAATAAGACATATTTTCACTGAAGGCAGAATCTCTCATTTAAATTGTCCTGAAAGCAGAGTGTTAAACACTTTTCTATGATGTATGCAAAAGGAACATATTTTCTGATTGTTCTCTGCATAGATATGAGGCAGAATTTATAAAGAGAAAAAATTACATATACAAATATTTATAAACCTGCCCACATACATATGTACATAGTGTCTCACAGCTGTATGGTGATTTGCCATATGGAAATGGAAATCATGTCCATTTTTTCATGTCTTCCTAACAACCACCTTGTGAAATGGGGTTACAGAGGAGACGACTGAGGCCCCAAGCAGTTAAGGGTAACAGATGTATACTATTAAGATGGTGACACTGGTACTCAAGTGCAGATTTCCTGACTGTCAAGTCCACGCTTCTTCTGCCTTTTGTTCTGATGAGGTGCTTTATTGTACAAACACACACACACACACAGACCAAATCTTCATTTTGTAATTGAAAACAATATAGATCGGCTGGGTGCGGTGGCTCATGCCTGTAATCGTAGCACTCTGGGAGGCCGAGGCGGGTGGATCATTTGAGCTCAGGAGTTCAAGACCAGCCTGAGCAAGAGCGAGACCCCGTCTCTACTAAAAATAGAAAGAAATTAGCTGGACAATTAAAATATACATACAGAAAAAAAAATTAGCCGGGCATGGTGGCTCATGCCTGTAGTGCCAGCTACTCAGGAGGCTGAGGCAGGAGGATCGCTTGAGCCCAGGAGTTTGAGGTTGCTGTGAGCTAAGCTGACGCCACGGCACTCTAGCCCGGGCAACAGAGTGAGACCGTCTCAAAAAAAAAAGAAAACAATATAGATCGAACCATATGAAATTGCCAATATTTAAATGTTCATGGCCCACAGAAATGGCGATTTCATATGGGTCGACCCAATGCATCTCTGAATTACTCGGCACTGAGCTAATTTGGGTAAAAGTGGCCTCTTGACAAGGGGAAACCGACCTTTCTAGTGAGAAAATGAGTTTTCTTTCACTGTCAATAAGTACCGCACAACTTTCTAGAGAAGGACTACCTGCACGTCATGTTCCCAGTTGGGCAGGGACAGCCATTTGCATTTGGGAAGGCACCAGGTCATCAGATGGGGCAGCTCACTGCCACTGCCACAGGCCACAGGCTACTGGCCAGAAGAAGCCACAACCACCCTCACACCTCCCTGCCCTCACACACCCCAGCCCGCCGTCCCTGGGTGGGCTGCCCTCACCAGGAGCTGCCGGGCATCAGGCTGTCTCCCGAGAAATGGGAAGGGCAGTGGGAATGGGGCATCGTGTGAACTTCTGTTGTATCTTCTTCCCCTTCAGTTGTGCTTCTTCCCTTTCAGTTGTGCTTGTTCATCACCACTACACACACACACACACACACACACACACACACACACACACACACACACACACTCTTGGGCAGATCTACAGAGGGAGGAGGTTATCGTTTCCTTCCCCTGCAGAAAGGAATTGGGGCAGGGGGAGGGGGGAGTGGAGCAGGCAGAATTCGGAGGAAAAGCTGTGTCTGGGGAAAGACGTGGCACTGATACAGAATGACCCATTTAAAAGGGCCATGGGAGGCAGCCCACGCACTCGGGTCTCCAGCAGACCGAGCGGTGCGTGTGCGTAAACACACACATCTGCACACGCACACTCAGACTCTCACGCTCCCACGTGTTTCCCGACGCCGCGGTCTCTCTCTGAGCACTCACCTGAAGTTGCCAAAATTCAGGCCAGGAGCAAGCGCGGACAGGCATTCAGTGTCTGCCTCTCTCCCTCTCTTTCCCTCTCTGCCTCTGTGCTTGCTCTCTCTTCTCTCTCAGGGTACGCATGGGAATTTGGTGAAAGGAAAAGGGACGGGGTTGGGCGTAGCGCAGGTGAGAGTGGGACTGATGAAGAAGAAAAACATGGGAGAGTTTAAGGGCTGCAAAAACCGATCACTGAGCGCTGGGCAGACACAGTGACAGAGGAGCCGGGAGAACAAGAGCACCCCAGCGAGAAGCAATGCCTGCTCTGGGCATTGTTCATTTCTTCCTTCCTGCCCGCCTTCCTTCCTTCACCAGAATTTAGTGGGCACCATGTGCCCAGCCCTACACCAGATACTGGGGAAACAGATGAGTACCTGGGAGACGGCTCCAGGCCAGCAGGGGCATCAGGCGGGTTTAGCCAGTGATCCTCCTTTAGCCTCCCAACTTCAGACTTCCTTCAAAACAAGGACTTTGACAACCTCTAAGACTATCAGATCCATCCCAATTTCTTGCCTTCAAGGCTTTGTCTGGTCTGAGCCCACCCTGGCCTCTTCTGTGAGGGATAGGGAATTAAATTAACATTTATATTAAGTGATTATTTTCGCTTTGTCTCATTTATTACATATCATTCCATTTCACAGATGTAGAAACTGAGGCACCAGGCAGTTAAGTAATTTGCCCAGGATCAGTGTTTAGGAAGCGGGAAGCTGGGGTTCGGACTAGGCTGCCCGGCTGCCGGCCAAGAAGAGTGAGAAACGGAATGGTGTCCTACCACTGCGAGAGGCTGGTGCAGGGGAACAACACTTGAATGACTGCTAGGAGATGTGAGTACTGATTTTGCCACAAACTTGAGTGCGACACTGGACAAATCACTTAACCTCTCAGAGCCTCCTTTCCTATTTGAGAATTTTGGTGCGATCACCTCTAAGGCCCTTTTATTTATTTATTTTTTTGTCTTCACTACAGCCCTTTTTAAAGCATGATAAAGTCCTTTTACTTTTAACAATCTATGACAAACAAGGAATTCCAATGACCACGCACGCCAGTGGTCAAATTTTAACACTCTTTAAAGTCACCGAGTGGGAGGTCGAACAGGGAGATGGCACGTTCATAGGCCAAGCCTTGGCTGGAGAAGACACAAATGGCATGTGGAAGGGGTCTCTTTGGGATGGGCCTGCAGAGGGTGAGGGGGGTGTGTGAACTCTTCTCCCAGCCAGGTCTGCCTGGTGCTTGACTGGCCTGGGCTGCGCCCAGGTCCAGTGACAGCAGAGGAGAGGCCAAGACAGACACGCTGGCAACAGGAGGTGCTCACCATGACGATGTTGGCCAGATGGGCAGAGACGAGAGCATACACCCCTCCGGAAGAGCCCACGACCGGCGCGGTCATGTCAGCCACAGACACCGCCAAGGACCCTGGTACAGAAAGACAGTGAGATTTCTCAGGAATGCTGGACTCGGCTCCCCCAATCCAGCCCCGGGCCTTGGGTTCCGCAGCCTTGGAGCTAAGACCCCAGAGCAAGGAGCTCCCTCTCTTCCTCCTTTGAGTTCACGTTGCCTTGGAGCTTCCCATGCAACTTCAGAGAGGATTGATGTATGGCTGAAAGAACCATTTCATGCAACCTTCTTATTTTACAGATGGGAAACAGAGACTCAAAGAAGGGAAGGGATTTGCCCAAAGTAGAACTCCGACTACCACCCAGAGAGCGCCTGCCTCTGTCTGACGCTGTGCTCTCAGGATTCTAGAGCAATAACAAAACCAGGAGCGGTGGTTATCGCAGAAGCAGCTGCTACTTAGGGGGTACCAGGTGTCAGCCTGGGCAAGCATTTTACGTTCATTCTTCCCTCCAACCTCAAGACAGCCCTTCGAGGCAGATGCCTGTAACCTCATTGCAGGGATGAGGAAACTGAGCCCAGAGTCCCCTCGTGGGAAGTGCTGGAGCCGGGATGTGAGTCCAGGCCGACCTGAGACGAACCCTGTGTTCCTTGCCACAGCCTGTGCCCTTGGCCTCTCTGGCAGCTGCTCCCTACCTCCCCACCCTTCCTCCAGCTGAGCTAAATCGCAAAAGGCCAACAGGATCTCCTGGAGTAGGGCTCCTTTGGAGCAAAAATGTCCTTGAAAAGTCACGGGGAAGAGAGAGAGAGAGATGATGTCATACCCTCTGGGGGAAAGGAAGGGTCTAGGATGCTTGGTCTGGGGGATGACAAACTTGTGTCCTGGGAGGGAAGCTGGGCAGAGAGAAGATGGGAAATTTATTGTTCTGGTCTCATTTAAGTGTGATCAATGCTTTGGCTTCCAGGGAAGGACACAGGAGACTAAAAATAACTGGGAGGTAGAGCCCAGGGCTCTGAGGATGAGAGGTGGCTGGCCTGGGTGAGTGTGCAGAAATCACCATTGGAAAATGCCCGCAGGCTCATGAGCCAATTAGCGGCTGGAGAGAGGAGGGATAGGCAGAAAGTCGAATTCTGCAGGTTCTATGGGGGTGGAGGATCCAGGTCTGAGGGGGAGGCTGGGCCCAGCCCAGGACCCAGAGCACCTGACAACCCGGGCTGGAGAGCCCTGTACCACCACCCACCTCCCCGCCCCCACCTCTGTCGAGGCTCCTCCATTCACGGAGATCCTTCAAAAAAGAGATCCCCACAACCAATTCTTGGTCTCAAGGGGGTACGTAATCTCTGAGAAAAAAAACAAACTGTCATGAACTGAGGACTCCCAACGCCTTCTCCCCTCCCCAGGCAACTATAAATCTTTCATGCCTTCCCTCTGGATTTAATTAGGTATTGATCTATTGTCAGATAACTTTCTTTCTTTCTTTCTTTCTTTTTTTTTTTTTTACTTTTTTACTGCCTAGCCACAGGGTCAGCCGTATATAACAAGAAAAAAATCCCAGGGTGGCAAACAGGCAGCGGGATCTGCATGACAAAGGATTCCCACGCTCTCCTGGCGGGCTGTCTCAGAAGGCTGCATTGCAGGGCTGCGTGGAGGGCTAGCTGCCACTAGCTGCGAGCTGCTCCTCATTAATTACCCTTTGGACAGAGGAAGCCCCGGCAGCCCTGGGCCAGCCTTTCTGCTCAGAGCAGGTCCATACAAACTGCCCCAGCGTGGTCCACCAGGGGCAGGAAGGCGCCAGGGCAGCCCTTGGTAGGGAGAGGCCCCCGCCAGGGTCAAGCCTGCACACACTGACCTTTCCCTCACCCTATCCATGACTCAGGGCCCTGACCCAAGTCAGGGCTCAGTTAGGGATTGTGGCAAGAGTATGGAAGGGGGCGTGGCTGGCTAGCTGTGTGACCTTGGGCACAGCCCCTGAATTCTTTGGGCTTCAGTTCTCACATCTGTGAAACGAGGTCTAAGGCTTTCCAACTTTTGAGCAGCAAAACCCTCCATTCAAAGGAAACCTTCCTCGAATGCCCTAACCCACGGAGCAGAGCACCAGCTCTGGCTGAGTGGGAATGGGGCCTGGGGAGCAGTTTGCCACCCACTGGAGGGGACCTCCAGGGTTCCTTCCAGATCAGAAATGCAATGATCTGAGTCTTGGCCTAAGATCCAGGGGCTGAGGCTCAGATCTTGGTTCTAGAATCTGGAAGCTATTTTGCCCTCCATCTATTGTATAAAGACTTTCTTCAAGTTCCTGCAGAGGAGCCCTGGACTAGAGCGACTGGGAGAGACCAAAAACAAACCTGGGGATGTGACATATAAATACTGTCCCAGGGCAGCAAGTGCAGGCCAGGCGGGACTCCCTCACGAGCTAGTATGAACCTATCCTGACAGATGACAGTTAGATTCAGTCAGAATGAATTCCATGGAGGTAGTGGGGGCAGAGGCCCAGGAGACAATGGCTCACTGGAGTGACACACCACACCACTGCAGAGCGGCAGACCCAGGGACTAGTTCTAGTCAGGGCTATGAATTTTCCAAAAAACGTTCTACGTCCACACCAGCACGCGGATGGCAAACTGGTACCTTTGCCATCAGGCACAGCTGCAGCAGTTTCAGCCTGGAAAATTTAAAAGCAGGTGTTCTCCAACATCTCCCTTGGCCTTTAAAAAAAATCCCAATAAAAATCAGCAAAATATCTATCTTTCAGCAATGCAACTTTATCTGTTTATGTATTCTTTCATTTATTCTACAAATATTTATTGCCTAACATATGCCGAACCCTGTGCTAGGCTCTGCGGATGCACACGTGCTTTATAATCCACATGATCTATAATAAAAGCTTGGTGAGATATTTAAGATACTGGGTTTTTGTTGTTGTTGTTGTTTTTAGAAACAGAGTCTCACTCTATTGCCCAGGCTGGAGTGCAGTGGCATGATTATAGCTCACTGCAACCTTGAACGCCTGGGCTCAAGCGATCTTCCTGCCTCAGCTTGTAGAGTAGCTGGGACTACAGGTGCATGCCACCAGGCCCAGTTAACTTTTTTATTAATATTTGTTATAGAGATGGGGGGTCTTGCTATGTTGTCTAGGCTGGTGTTGAACTCCTGGGCTCAAGTGATCCTCCTGCCTCAGCCTCCCAAAGTGCTGGGATTACAGGGGTGAACCACTGCACCTGGCCGGATGGTAGTGGATTACAGAACAGCCTTGGGGGTCAAACACCTGGGTGTGGGCCCAGCTCTACCACTTATAAGCTGTGTCTTCTTGGGCGAGTCTCTTAGCCCTCCAAGGCTTGATTTCTGTATCTGTGCCAAGGAGAGAGTCACCATGCCCGCCTGGTGGGGTTGTAGTGAGGATTAAACCCGGCCTGCACACAGTGGGCACTGAGAACTCCCGGCTGTCCAGTAGAGGGCTGTCTGTCTGTAACGGGGTCCCCTCTGGAGGAGGGACGCGGAGGAGGAGGAGAGGGTGTGCAGCAGAGGCAGATCAATCAACTCAATTCCAGATATCAATGACATGATCTGTGGTGACCAGAGTACCCTCTGGCCTGAATCGATGACTCAGACAGAACAGCGCACGTCACCTGCTTTATGACACAGCCCCACACGCTCACACTGGGTTGATGAGCTCTGCTTCTGTCTGAAATCTTCCCACTCTGCAGGGGCATCACGGGAGGTGATGCCTGTGCTGTCTCCCCACTGCGTGTCACCTGGTTTGGGTGAGGTCTGAGTCATTTCGAATCTTATTTCGGTCTTCTAGGTTATTGGCACTCCTGTCTAATTGAATACTAACAGCAAGTGTTACGAGTGTCTTCCCTGCTCCTCACCATTTAACATCTGGGTCTCTGGGTATTTAGGTATGGAAAATGGGGCTACAAATCCCCAGATGTCAGGACTAGGGGGTGTGTGGGCGGCCGAGGAAGTCTGGCACATGGAGATGCTCATTAGACCTTTGTTCAAGGATGCAGTCGGTGCTGGATTCTGGGAGTGGCTTGCAGGGGCGCTGTGCAAGGTGGCCAGAGTTTTTCGCCTCGGCACAGAGTGGGGCGAAGGAGAGGGTGCTGGGTGAATCTCCCAGGCCAGGGGTTCACCAACTAGCAGACCAGCCTCGTGTGTGCGTTGGGCGGGGGGGACCCTTTCCTCTTTGGTTTCTGAGACCACACTTCAGCTCCTCTCAGGATCCCTGCCTGCCCGTTGTTTACAGGGCTGCTGCTGCCCCGCTCTACTGATGACAACTTTAATGCCACTCAGAAAGGATTAAGATCTTACTTAAACACACACACAAAGCTCCCTTGGGCTCAGCTGTCAAGCTGAAGAGCTGAGGCGGCAAACCTTGTTAAAAAAAAAAAGCCAGCGACAAAGTTGGAAGCATCACGAGGGAGATCCTACGCTCAGTAGCCTGGCTGGGGAGACTTTTCCTGCAGAAACCCACCCTGCTCTCCCCAGCCCACTCTGCCACCTCGCCTCCCGCTTGGGGAGAGGCAGAGGTGGAAGGCTCTGTGGAAGTCACCCTGGCCACTGGCCACGTGGCAATGGTCACCTGCCACAGCCACAGGTATGCTGAGTCAGCTGGAGGCCCTGGACTCCTTCAGATGGAGAGAGCGCTCACTATGTCTTAGGCCAGGCTCTCCTGTCAGCGGTGGGTCATGTAAGGGGACCGTGGCTGGTCTGGGTCGAGGCGGGATCTCCCTTTGGGTGCAGGTACTGTCCTGGCTGGGTTCCCCTATGGGGATCTCACTGTGCCTTTGCACAGTTTACCTGACACTGTTGTTCCCACTGTTGCCTGGTTCTACCCTCCTGGAAACCCCACGAGCAGATATCATCAGTTCCTTCCTAAGGCTTAATGGGGTCAAGAGAGGTTGCGGACGTTCCCAAGCTCACACAGCTGCAACAAGGCGGGGCGAAGACTGAGCCTTGGTCAGTCGGCCTGGTCCAAATCCAGCACTCCCCTCCCCTGTCCCATCACACACCCCACCTCTGGTCGCAGTCCCCTGGAGGACAGCCCTAGTAGTCAGCCTTGAGATGAGGCTCCTCTGTGTGCCCTGGAAGCCTGGGGCTTGCCCCACCCCGCGGGGTCTCCCAGCCCACCCTGGGGAGCTATACCCCTGTGGACACGGGGCCTACCTGCCTACCTGCCACAACGCCGGCCACATAGACAAGCCCGATTCGGGTAGCTCCATGCACCATTTCCAGGGGCACCCCCACCAGCAGCTGCAGCACCACGTTGAGTCCCAGGTGTTCTATCCTGCGACAGAGAGACCACCCTCACTCGTCCATTCATTCATACAACAAACGCCTGGATCCCCGGAGATGCCAGGCATCCAGCAGTGAACAAAACTAACCACAGTCAAGATCCAGAAACTCCATTGGTGAACACATAAGAAACCAAGGCTCAGAGATGGGCAGTGACTGGCTTAAAGTCACACAGCTGGTGAGTGGCCAGGCTAGGACCACAGCCCGGGTCTCCAATCCGCCCAACCTGTTCCATTCACCAGGCCATGCGGTGGCTCTGGCTCCCCGTTCGTAAGGCTGCTGATATTTAAAGAGAAAGATGTTCTCAAAACAAGGGCAAACATTAAAGATATCTCTTGTAACTTAATAATTCAAAGTTTTCCCTTAAAGTCTCATAGGAGAGTCTCCTTTCTGGTGTGAGAAGGGACCTGTTCTGCTCCCAGACTCTCAGGATTGGGAGATGGGAGCCCAGGTTTTTGCACCCTGTGAATGCCTCCTCTGTACACGACTAAACACCCGCGAGCAGATCTCGCAGCTGAGCGTGTGGGGTGTCTGGCTGAGTGCGTACGTTATCAGAGAAACCGTAATATTATGATTACTAAATCAATGTGGTGCTTTCAAGTTTACAAAACACTTTAACACCTGTTATCTCACTTAAACTGACCCTACAGCACTGGGACAGCTGGACAGCTCCCTGCGGATGGTTAAAGTTAGAGAATAACAGAGTCCGTAAGAAGGGGTCTGGGCCCTGGCCTGCCTGGGTCACAGCCTTGCTCCCGGTCTGTGGGCGGCCCTGCCCGGAGGCCCAGCTGTGCTATGCAGAGAATGCATGGGCAACACGTGGGCACCTGCTTACTTGGGAGGGCACCTGAGAGGCAGTTCAGACAGGTTGGTCTGTGTCCTAACTTCCCGCCGTGCTGGAATCATCTACCCTCCTCTGACGGTGCCAGCTAACGGATTCTACAGAGATTAGAAATGGCAGAAAACTTCACCATAAAGGAGCTGGGGGATAGTGTCAGACTCACAGTCAGAAAGGCCGTAGAGGTTTCCTGGTCCCACGCCCTGGTTAACAGCTTTGGAACCTGAGAGTAGAGGCCAGGGCTCCCGACTCCTCATCCGAGCTCTTCTCTACCACACTGAGTTCTGGGTCCCCCGGCCCACAGTGTGTCTCTGAGGATGGGGACCTTGCTGGGACCTCCCTTGATGCTGGGCAGCTGTCCCCATCTCCTGTCCACTGCTGTGCCTAGCTCTGTTGCTCTAGCCAAGAGCCCCCTCCCTCAAAATCCAGAGTGGAGAATCCTCCCAGGGCTCTTCCTGGCACTGCTCCACCAGAAGCAACTGCCGGAGAAGGGCCCAAAGCCACAGTTGAGGGCATCTGTCCTGGCCACTGCGGGCACGCTGCTTCAGCTCTAGGAGGCAGGGAATGGAGCAAAGAGGCTCTGGAGGCTTTGGCTATTCTCTGGAGGCCAGAGAGCAGTCCTGGATAGAAGGTGCGTAGTCCTGACCCACGGGCAGCCTGCACAGGGAAGCCCCTGGTTTCTGGTGTCTCCAGACCTCAGCTCGTGAGATGACAGAAGCATGACACCCGTCCTTCCCTCTGTTCCTTAGCCCTGTGAGATCAAAGCCTGGGACGAGCAGACAAGGTCAACAACCTGTATGGCCCCCTTTGGCCCAGAGCGGAGTCATTCATTGGCCACTACTGAGGTGTCTCCTCACCGGAAGGCCCCCTCCCCAGTAGGTGCAGCCAATTAGAGATTGGCTCCTGTGCCGCTATAGAGGCTCAGCAGGAAGGGAGGTCACAGTTCAACTCCTTCTTGGGGAGTCTTTCTGCTGAGGAACAGACATGATGGAGCCATGGGGGCCAGAGTGATCCCCTTCCCATTTCCTGCCCAAGGATCAGGCATCCTCAGGGTTCTTCCAGGCTAATAGTGAGCTCCCTCACTTCTGTGGGGAGACTGGAAAAGGACTTTCAACTCAGTGCTTCTGCTATATCAAAACAGTCTCCCGCCAAGATCTCTGCTCCTCAACGGACTTGGAACTGCGTGGTCGCCTGGCCAGCTGTAAGTCCTTATCATGAAGTGGGAGGCACCAGTGAGAACAGATCGTGCTCCAGCCCCAAAAGAGGCTACAGGCTCTGTAAATGGAAACTATAATCATTGCCAGAGTTCCTCAAGAAGACCCTCACCACATATGGAGACCACCTTGGGAGAAGGTGGTTTCAATAAATTAGGCTTTTATTTCACTTATAGGGGCACTGACACTCATAGTTATGGACAATAAATCTGATGGCTGATCACATGACCCTTTTTGCTTTGGCCACTAGGAAGCTCAGAACAAATTCTCAACCTACCTCTATCAAGTACATAGAATCAGATGCTGTGTATGTGTATACTGTTCTCATTGCTGGCTTTTAGCATTTTCCTCCCTGTATTTTCCCTTTCTCACATACTTTCAATAATTTACTTATATGTTTTGGTATTAAATGAGTTTCAAGCACCCATCTCATATCTTGTGCCCAAATAGATAAAAATAAACTAAAAAATAGATTTCAATCCAGGCTATCTGGACCACTTATTTTTCTATAGGGACTCTTGAGAGAACAAAAGAAGACACGTACTCACCCCGCATGCATGAAGATGTACGTCAGGTAGCGCCAAGCCTGCGCTCGGAGCTGCGGGTGGTAAACCAGTGAGTTCTTCAGGTAATGTGGGTGAGTTACCTGCAGTACAAACTGACCCAGTGACACCCCATTGTAGAGGAAAAAGGCAACCTGGATGAAAGCACAGGATGGCGAGGGCCTGTTACTAGGTGCGGAACTGCCCAGGAACCTCCCTCTGGTGCTAACGCTGGGAGTCCCCACGGGAAGTTTTCATCTTTCCTTCGCAGAGAATGAGGGACACCCCCACAGCCAGCGCCCAGCTTAGCTTCAACCATCCCTTTCCCACTTCTGTTTGATTACTTTGTGATAAATGGTCACAACATGCCACATGGTCTCTCTGCCCACACGTCCTCGGTGCTAAGTAGGAAGGGTTTGGATGATTTTACATTTTAACTCCAGTAATAAATCACCCACCCTCTAGAGGGATGATGCATTCCATATAGGTTGATAAAAAAAAAAAAAACTAGTGAAACACACATAAAATTTAACATCTTAGTCAGTTTTAAGTGTATAGTTCAATGGCATTAAGTGACACGTTGTTGTACTGCCATTACTGCCATTCATCCACAGAACTTCTCACTTTACAAAACTGAAATCCTGTACCCATTAAACAGCTCCCTATTCCCTGCTCCCTCCAGCCCCTGAAAGCCACCACCCTACTTTCTGTCTCCATGCATTTGACTACTCTAGGTACCTCATGTAAGTGGAATCATACGACATTTGTCTTTTTGTGACTGGCTTATTTCACTTAGCATGTTTTCAAGGTTCATCCATGTTGTATCACGTGTCGGAATTCCCTTCTTTTTTAAGGCTGAAAGATCTTCCATTGTTTATCCATTCATCCACTGATGGGCACTTAGGTTGCTTTTACCCATTTGTTTGGTATTTTTCTTTTTTTAGAGATGGGGTCTCACTTTGTTGCCCAGGCTAGAGTGCATAGCTCACAGCAACCTCAAACTACTGGGCTCAAGCAATCCTCCCACCTCAGCCTCCCAAGTAGCTGGGACTATAGCCGTATGCTACCACATCCAGCTAATTTTTCATTTTTTTATAGAGATGGGGTCTCGCTCTTGCCCAGGCTGGTCTCCAGCTCCTGGGCTGGTCTCTAACTGCTCCCACCTCGGCTTCCCAAAGTGCTAGAATTACAGGCGTGAGCCATTGCACCTGGCTGCTTCTACCTTTTGGTTCTTGTGAAAAATGCTGCCAGAACACGGATGTGCAGATATCTCTTCTAGTCCCTACTTTCAATGCTTTTCGTATAAACTCAGAAGTGGGATTGCTGGATCGTATGGTAATTCTGTGTTTAATTTTTTGAGGAAACGCCAGACTGTTTTCCATAGCAGCTGCACCACTTTACGTTCCCACCTACAGTGCACAAGGGCTCCGATTTCTCCACATCCTCCTGACGCTCTGCATAAGTTGATTTTGCACATGACTGAAGCATACTTGTTTAAGTCCTACAAGGGTATTTATTTTAACTCTTTCTAAAATGTACCATTTACATCCCTGTGTTCTTAATCAAGGCATGTGCATAGCTGTTTGAGGATGTCTCAGGTAACGATCTGGGCAATAAGAGTGATGTCTTCTCCAGCAACCCCAGGATGATGTGGTTTTTGCTCGTACACTCAACCCCCAAATTCTTGTGTTCTTTCTTTAAGATTTGGGTCTACTTAAATATTTTTTTCTTGTTTTTTAAAAATTTTCTTGCTTTTAAATTTTCTTTTGTCTTTTCCCTCACTACTGGATTGTCAGCTGCTACTTTTTTTTTTTAAGACAGAATCTGGTTCTGTTGCCCGGGCTAGAGTACCGTGGCGTCAGCCTAGCTCACGGCAACCTCAAACTCCTGGGCTCAAGCGATCCTCCTGCCTCAGCCTCCCGAGTAGCTGGGACTACAGGCATGTGCTACCATGCCCGGCTAATTTTTTCTATATATGTATTTTTAGTTGTCCAGATAATTTCTTCCTATTTTTAGTAGAGATGGGGTCTCGCTCTTGCTCAGGCTGGTCTCGAACTCCTGACCTTGAGCGATCCACCCGCCTTGGCCTCCCAGAGTGCTAGGATTGCAGGCGTGAGCCACCGTGCCCAGCCAGCTGCTACTTCTTATTGCCAGTATTGAGCCCCTTCTAGTGGCTTCCTACTATGTCTCTATATATTTTTTTCTTTTTTTGAGACACAGTCTCACTGTCATCCTGGGCAGAGTGCCGTGGTGTCATCATAGCTCACTACAACCTCAAATTCCTGGGTTCAAGTGATCCTCCCGCCTCAGCTTCCCAGAGCGCTAGGATTACAGGTGTGAGCCACCACACCTGGCACCCTTCTATTTTCTACCTGTTATGGAATCAAAAAGCCAGGTTACTAGAACTGTTTGTAAGACAAAAGCCTTGGGCTTTAGCTTAGCACAAGGGCTTTGAGATAGTTATTTATTTCAGCTATCTGAGCATTTTCCAGTTTCTTCTAGATGAGTGGTTCGCGTTTACACAGCTGAGATTTCTGGAAATCTGAAATAACCTGGACATAAAATCTGGTTCCTCTGAACCATCTTCGGCAAATTATTTGAATTCTCTGGTTCTCGGTTTCCTCAGCTGGAAATGGGTGCAAATGCCTACACTTCCAGAGTGGTCATGAGGTTTACAAGTGATAAAGTCCACAAAGAGCCAGCCCCGTGTCCAGCACACACTCGAGAGAACAAAGCTATAATTAGTGTGGGGCTAATTCTGGGCTAAGCCTGGGAATGCCTTAGGCTCCTGGCAGCTGTCCTCTCCTGGGCACTCTGAGGAGCTGCTCTGTCCACCTCACGCCACGCGGGTGGCCTGGCAGCAAATCCAGCTTCCAAGGCATCTCATTACCATTGGTCCTCAAATGGAAGTTAATAAATAGACCAACACAGTAAGTGCTTGAAGAACGAGTCCAAGAATATCTCAGAAAAAATCGCAAGTACAACATGAACTTGGATGAAGCCATAACAACAAACAGAGGAGCTCTGGCCTGCAGACCAGATATTCTGATTTAGAAAAATAGAAGGAAAAGAAGGATGCCACGAAGCCTCACAATCCTGCCGTTTGATTAGGCAGGAACTTTACGAGAACATATGCAGAGGCAGTAATTAGGCCCCTGGCTTTGGAAGAGAAACAGCCGAGATCATAAAACACCAAAGGGAAGCCAAGCATCTATGTGGAAGCTGGAGTCGGGTGGAAGGCTCGGGTCCTCGGATTGAACAGCCAGAGGAATTCAGTTTCACCACAAATGGGCACTGACACAGCAAGTGGTACCTTTGCATTCGGTTGCATAAGCAGGAGAATCTTAGCATAACAATAGGTCTGGATGATTCCCTAAGGGGAGAATGTGCTTTAAGAATGTTAAGCCCATACTTCCCAGCTCATAAACTCCCTCCCAGATGTATTTGTGTGATGCTTTTGTGTTCAGAAAGCACCCATAGCCATTCTCTCTCTCTCTCTCATTTTAAATGGAGTGTCCTGGGAGAGGGAGGGCAGGTCTGGTGACTCCAGATTTTCATGTGCGAAAATAAAGTCCCAGGAGAGCAAATGACTGGTCCCTGTTACCCACTCGGGGAGGAAATAAAATAAACTGGCTTTCATGAGTTGGTCTGCCTAAGGCCCCCAAATCAGTGACCCTACCCTACGACATTGTTTTTGTTGCTGTTGTTCTGGCGGGTGTGGTCATGTGGGGATACTACTGTAGCGTGTGTTCCTTGAAGTAAGAATCTTTGGAATATCTCTTTGCAGGCCAGGGTTATACCAACACTTGGAAACAACTGCTATCTGATCCTCAGCCATCACCCTGTGGTGGAGAAGGATGTCCCCTCCCTCACAATCTCCGACACCTTCTCAGCTCCCCCCCCACCTGCCCACCTCCCCAAGGCTGAGCAGCCCCTTAACCTCCCCAGTCCTTGCCTCCAGCAGTGTGACCGTGAGCATGAACCAGGGCGGAGGGCAGCAGGTGTAGCTGTCGTAGTACCACTTGCGGTCAATCTCCCGGGGCAGGGTCTCATAGGCCACGTGGCGGATCAGTCGCTGCGAGAGGCTCAGCCCCTTCTCCTCCAGCAGGGCCTTGCTGCTTAGCCTGCGGTTGCCCTGCAGGATGGCCTGGCGGAAGCTGTTGGAACGCTTGTTGCTCATCTGTGCAAGAAACGGGGTGGGGAGGTTAGAGTTGGGGCCTGGGGGAGCCCCTGACTCTGCTCCCAGGCAGCATGTTCCTTAGACCGGGTCTAAGCCCGTATCTCCCTTCCTTCCGCAGGAGTTAATAAGAAGCAACATTCGCTGAGCTCCTACTGTGTATCAGGGATGCTTCTAAGCACTTCACATGTTTTGGCTCATTTGATACTCCTGATTCTACCTGTTAGGTAAGGACCATAAATATCCCATTCTACTGGATTAGGAAACTGAGGCACAGAGAGTTTTAGGAACCCACCAAGTTCAAACTCAGTAAGGCTCCAGAGCCTGTATTTGTATTCACTGTATCTTACTTCCATCTACTCACTCGTCACCCATCATCCATAGTTTACGGAGCAACTGCTCAGTGTCAGGCGCATTACCAGACACAGGGGACACAGTGGTGCTCAAGACAGACAGGTAACCAGCAATTGTAGCTCAGAGTAGTGGCTGTTGCAGGAGTATACACGAGGGAGCCCAATCTGGTCCCAAGGTGGTCAGGGAGGGCTTCCTGAAGGAGGTGGTGTCTGAGTGAGAACCAGAGTCTGCCTGACTCCAGGCCCTGAGCTCTCTGTCTTCCTCAGAGCTTGCTCCCTGGTGAGCCCCTTCTCCATCTGGTCTCCAGCACAGCCCTGCTCATATAAACAGACAACGGCCGGCTGCTCCAGCTCAGATCTTGAACAGAGAAATCCCAACAGTAATGAGTAACTTGCTATCCTGAGCTCACACACAGGCTCCACTGATCCCTGCTGGAGAGAAGCCGCTCCTGGGCCCGGAGGGGCCCGCTCTGCCCCGAGACTAAGCAGGGCATCTTCTCGCAGCAAACACAGTAGCGCTGGGGCTGCCTGTGCAGTCTCAAACCCATGGCCTGGCCTTTGGTGGCACTGCTGGGCTCCAGGTCACAGGGCCACCTCCACAGCCCATACTATGAATCCTGACTGTCCCTACCTCCCCAAATCAGCTCAGCTCTGTCCCCTGCCCTCCAAGAGGTCTGCTCCCTGGGTCTACTCTGAACAGCAGTAGATTCCTCCACCTCCCAAAGCCCTGTGGCAGCACCCTGCAATTGTGCCAACCCCTGTGCCAAGGCCGGCCCTCAGCCAAGAGGCTGTGAAAACAACTCCACACCCTGGGCATCCACATCAGAGCGCTCACGTGGCCCAGTGACAGGCTCGAGTGGTGCCGGCTCCCCCATCACTGGTGCCTTTGAATTCTAGGAGCCTGGGGCACTTCACACAAGTCATCTCACTCTTGTTCCCTCCGGTGACATGAAGCCAGGTGACCAGCTCCATTTCACCAATAGGGAAACCGAGTGAAAACTTTTGGTCTTATATTAGTCCTGCTCGTTCACGAAGCTTCCACTGGAAGTCACATCCATCCCACTGTGGGTGAAGTACTGTCCGCTCAACCCCACTGAATCCCACTGCACAGGAGCCTCCCAAATGGCATGGCATTAACTCTCAGTGACAAGGAAGTCCCACCCTAAGATACCAGGCCACTGGGCAGGATCCACGGGCCTCCCTTCTCCAGGCTCTTCGACAACCCAGGGCGTCATCGAGAAGTCTGATGAGCGCTGGCCTGAGCCTCTCGGCACTCACTCCTCAGCTCCTTCTCCTGCCAGCAGTACCCTCCTCCTCCCAGCCGCTCATTTGGGTGGAACTGACCCCACGCTCAGCTCCAGGGCTGGGGCACTGATTGGTCTGAGTCAATCCAGTGACCCAAGCTAGGCCAACGGGAGGGAGAAAATCTCAGGCCTTGTACAGGAACTACCACCAAAAAAAGGCCTCTCTCTCTCTCTCTCTCTCTCTCTCTGTTTCTCCATGGTGAGGCCTGAGGGCATGAGGGCTGGAACAGCTGCAGCCACTTGGCTGCCACAGTGGGAGGGTCTGGGATTGCCAGGGGCTGCCTTGAGGACGGGCTGACACTGCAGAAGGCAGAGCCTGAGAGACAGAGAAAACAGGTCCTGGGTAGCATCCCCTCATCTGCTGAAGCCCCACAGACCCCTTTAATTGTCTCAATCCCTTTAATGTGTCTAAGCCACAACCCCAAACAGGCCCGCCCAGCGGCAAGGGCCCCAGAGCGCTCACCAGGTTGACAAAGTCCTGGTAGCAGATCTGCCCGTCCGCGTGGCTGTCGGCGAGGGCCAGGAGCACCTCCCTTTTGTGCGGGTCCAGCTTGGCACTGTGGCTCTCCAGGAGGCTGCGGAACGTGCCTGTGCTGATGTAGCCCGTGTTCCCGGGGTCGAACTGAGGGAGAAGCACAGGCAGCAGCGGGGTGAGTGGGCCACCGCCCGTCTCCTCCACCACAGGCTCTGTCCCCAGCCCTCTGCCAGCAGAGACCCAGGCGGAGTCTGAGAGGTTTGCAAGGCCCCCTGGGAAATACCCAAATGGGGCACAGACAACCACGTACAATCCTAGGGGGCCCCGCAGACCTTCGGGGTCACCCCATCCAGCACCTCGCGTGGACGAGGAAGCTGAGGCTGAGGGTAAATCGCCCCCCCCAAGCCCTTCCTGCTGATGGTGGAGAGGAAAGCAGGAATGAAGAGGCGATGAGAGGAGGGAGACCAGGGACTTCCGGGATCTGGGACGGGGGAGAGGACAGCAGGAAGAGGAAATTTCAGCAGACCTTCTGGGGTGACAGGCAAAGACGAAGGGGGCTGGGCGGGAGGGACTCCAGAGGGGCTGCTTGAGGGCCAGGGCGGGGGCACAGCCTTGCGAGTACCCAAGTCCTTCTACAGGTGGCCGCCGGCCCCTCCCACACCCACACCACTGGCAGGGCTGGCAGGGCCCCCAAAGACGCTCTGCTCGGCTGGTTTTGTTTTGTTTTTGTGTATGCGTGCGTGCATGTGTGCCTGCGTTTTACACCATGCTCTTTTGTCTTGTGAGGCTTTGCACACGTGGCTCCCTGGCCTAGGAATCCCTCTCTTCCCTTGGCTCCCTGGGAGACTCCCACTCGCCCTTCCTGACCACTCAGCTGTCCCCTTCTCGGGAGGCTCCCCTCAGATGTGGCCTGTTCTCGCCTCACCTCCTGCACTTTGGACAGACCTCCGGCTCTGGCCCACGCCGGCCCCTCCCTGGCTCCTCGCAGGCTGGTATCGCAACTTTACACCCCCCCGCCCCGTGCTGAGCACAGAGCCTGGCCTTATGGGCACTCAGCAAAGACGTGTCAGATGAATAAATAGTGGGCGTTCAGAGGAACAGACGGGCGCTGATCTTCCATGAAAAGCTTCATCTGCTCGGTTAGGAAGGGCAGGACCACATTCACCTCTCCCTGAACCTGCTGTCCATCTTTCCTCGTGGAGCCCACCCAATCCCCCCCAACACACACACCCTGCTAGGAAATTACACTGACCACCTCTCGTGGGCGCCAGGAGCTCTCCTGTCCACAGAGTGCTTCCCCATGCAAGACTGCCGCAGGCTGGACATGCTGCTGTGAGCTGCTTAGATTTTAAAGGGCAAACAGACACTGGGGACGTGTGTGCAAGACAAGGTCCGGACGACCAAACCCATGTTTTCCCTTTTTCTAGATAAGGTCAATGAAGAATATTTTAGGACAGTGCAGCCTTTCTAAGACAATCCAAGAGCAACAGTCAGGAGTCCCAGTCACAGAATATTCCAGTTCTCCCCAGAATCCACCAAGAGAGGACATCTGTAATGAGGCCTATTTTATTATTTTTTAAACTTTATTTTAGAGACAAGGTCGCCCAGGCTGAAGTGCAATGGTACGATTAAAGCTCATTGCAGCCTCGAACTCCTGGGCTCAAGTGATCTTCCCGCCTCAGCCTCTAGAGCAGCTGGGAGTACAGTCATGTGCCACCGCCGCACTGGCTTTAAAATCTGCATATCCCCCTACCTTCCAGCCAAAATACCAGGTTTCAGGGATGACACCTAATTGGTTCACACCATCAAGTATTTCAGGAAACTCACCTACCTGCTTGCTACTCCGTAAAGATCTTTAAGAATAGAAACACCTATATTTGCTGAGTGTTTTCATGGGGCCAAATACTGTTCTAAGCACTTTATGTATATAGTTCCCTGGACCCCTATGACAACCTTATGTAGCAGATCCTATTAATACCCCCGTAGTGCAGAGGAGGAAATAGGGGCACAGAAAAGTTAGCACAGAGCGGGTAGACGACTTGCCCAGCAAGTGGCAGCGCCAGGACCCCACATCCAGGCAGCTGAGCGTTGCCTCTAAACCACGGCTGGCGGCCACCAACCTTCAGCCTCCAGGGGCTGCTCTTCTGCTCAGAAGCAGAATTTATGGACAGAAGCAGTTAAGTGCTGACCCAGGAGAGGCAGGGGCTCCAGCAGTTTCACAGTCCTATACCAAACAGATTTTTAAAGCAGGAAAGAGCCTCAAACAGCACCAGTTCTGACCTCCTTATTGCTTGATTAGGGAACTGAAGCCTAGACAGGGAAAGTAGCAATGGCGGCCATGGAGGGTGTCCTTCCTTGGTGCCTGGGACGCCCCCATCCCTGCAAGCCACCTGTACCAACTCCCACTCCATCACAGCAGGGACTCAGGTCCCACGTGGCCCTCCTGTGCTGAGTGGGCAAATAGGGGTAGGGGTTGGGGTGGCGGTTGAGTCCTGGGAAGCTCTACAGGAGGCACTGCAGCGGGGCAGGGCTCTCTCCAGCCTCAGCTGGGGGAGGGAGCCCAGTGGCTTTGCAGGGACCAATCTCCTCCCAGGGGCTGCCTCACAGGCTTGGGAAGGCTGGGATGGGGGTGGGGTGGGGGGTGCTGGGTCAGGCTCCAGACAAAGAACCACCTGCTCTCCTCCCCTCCCTCCCTCCCCCTACCGGGCTCCCTGTTGTAGCCCTGGTGACTCCTCCAGCCCCCACCCTCACCAGGGCCTGCCTGCCCTGCCCCAGCACAGGACAGGCTCCAGACTGCAGAGAACAAGCTGGAATCAGGCCGAGTCTCATTCTCTGCCAAAACTCTACCTTTCATGGCAGGGCCAGACAGGCCAGACAATGGGGGGTCATGGCTACCCCAATAACGAGGCCCCAGGGATGCCTGAGGATGACTGCGGGGAGGGAGAGGCAGGGATGGCGGCTGCATGGGCTCCACGAGTGTACACAGGACACCTTTCCACCCCTGCCCCAACACCTGGGGAGAGGAGGGCAAGGGCAGGCACTGACTGTGGCCACGGGGCATGGGGGTGAGGGACAGAGAGAGGGAGACAAAGGGAGAAGGAGACGCAGAGACAGCGTGTGTCCCGAAGGCAGGAGAGAGGTGGGCCCCACTGCCCCAGAAGGAAGCTGAGGGGGAGCCAGGGCAGGGCTAACGCAGTCTTGCCTCGGCCACTCACCAGGGTTGGTGTGATCTCACTTACAGGAGGGCTGAGTGGTGGGCCGGAGCAAAGGCAGCCTGGCAGCTCACCAGGCCCAGGGGCTCCGCAACCTGCTCCACTTGCCTGCGCAATTCAAGTGGGCAAAGCTCCCTCAAAGCTGGGCGCACCTCCCTGTCAGGGAAGCGTGGCTGACCCTCTCTGGGCACACCTCTACCCTTTGGTCTCCAGCACAGCCCGCTAAGGGGGATGAGATCACACCAGCCCTGTGGTTTGTTTGGAGCCCCGGAAAACAAGCCCTGTAAATGCAATCGCCTCGTCAGCAATGTGCTGAAGGTCCTGAAGCTCCCCTGCCCCCCGCCCACGTACTCCGTGCCCTGGATTCGCCCACTTTAGCGGGGCACTCAGGATGAGGTCTCAGGCTGGTCTGGGGTGGTAGGGGCAGCTGGAGCAGTGTGGGCTGTGAACAGGCTCTGGGGGAGCCCAGCAGGGAGCACGGCGCTAGGGAGCATCCTGAGCTGCTTCCTGAAAGGAGCCCAGCATGGGGGGGGCTGGCCACGTGGTGGGGGGCTGGCCAAGTCCACATTCAGCTGAGAAGAGACGCTGAGTGGAGGAGAGATGGGCACGGCGTGGAGCCAGCCTTGAAAAGAGCTCCAGAGGCTCTGAAGGACTTTTATTCAATCCCGCCAGTACCCAATACCCAGCCTAATCCCCTAGGTGGCCAGTTCTCCCCAGCCTGGGGCCTCACACACATCCCCCCTCCCCACCTCCCACCCTGGATCCCTTCCTGGGGCACTTAGTCCACGTAGGCTGGGGCAATAACCCACCCAGTTCTCTCCACATTACTGCCATCTGGGCTCCTTCCCCATCTCTGGGGCGAGGGGTAGGGGGAGAGTTCAGGAAGGAGCCCCCAGTTCCAGCTGCTGTGCCATCTTGGACAGTTCATTCAACCACCCTGCCTCAGTTTCCCCATCAATCGAGTAGGAAAAATCTCTTCTCAGGGAGTTGTAAGGGGGGTCCATGCCTACCCCCATGCATATAAGCATGCCATACACAAAGGGGGGCTCGGGAGAGAGAAATCCACGGCCCACACAGCCTACGGGGGCAGCCGGCCTTCTATTCTGAATTCTGTGCAGTCAAGGGACTGATGGGAAATTCAGGGTCAGGATGGGGGCTCCACGTGGTGGGGGTGAGATGGAGCTGGGACCACTTGGATCTGTGCTGTCACCTGGCAACACCTGGCAACACTGGGGAGGAGGCAGCAGGTAGGGAAATCACAGGCCAGGAGATGGGAAGGAACCTCAGTGGTTTCACACTGTGTACTGCATAGTTCCAGGGTCTGTGGGGCCTCCAGGGCCCAGAGGTGGTGGGAGGGGAGTCCCCCAGCCCTCCTCTGGCAGAGCAGCTCCACTCTGAGCTACTTTCTATACTGGCCTTCTGCATACACCGGCTGAGCACTGCCACAATCAGAGTTGATGTGCCGAATGTTTGCTATGTATCAGGCGTGACCTCACTGAAACCTCAGGCCACCACACATCCTGGTTTGCCTGGGACGGTCCTGGCTTATACCTGTTGTCCAAGCCTAATTATTAGCAATGCCCCCTTCACTCTCAAAGTGTCCCAGTTTGGCTGACAAATTGTGTGGTCCTCCCCTATTTAAACCTTACGGTAACAACACTATTTGTTAGCTCCATTTTACAGGGGAAGAAACTGAGGCCCCGAGAGCTGCGTTGCCCACGTTTGAACAGCTGGTCATTGGAGCAGATGGACTCACACCCAGGCAGAGGGACCCAGAGCCTGCGCTCTCTCCCCTCATTAGGATGCTGTGGCTAAAAAGAGTTTGAGAGATCCCAGAACAATCCTCTTATCTGTTCATCTAACACATGTTTACTAAGGGTCAACTGTGGCCTAGACAGCACACCCATTTTATGAGGAAACGGGGCCAGAGAACAAAATGAGCAAAAGAAGTTAGCCCAAGGTCAGAGAGCAAGTCAGAGGTCGAGATGGAAATAGTTCAGGGTTCCTCACTGGGGTGGCTGGCCCCAGCCTTGCTCTCCCTTGCTGTTCTGTCCTGTTTGGTTGTATGAAACACAGCCCCTGGCAAAAGGTGTCCCAGTGTGTAGAACACCAGGCCCAAGATGGCATGTGAAATGAGGATTCTGTGGTCCCACAGTTTGGGAGACCCTCTTTGAGGGGGACGATGCACAGAACCACACTGAGGGCTCTGCAAGGTCTTACAGTGGAGAAACCTGTCTGATTTTGTTCAACCCATCAACCTTATTAGGCCTTAGAGCATAGTATTTTTTCACAGTAATACGGTGGAACACTCGGGGAAAAAAGCATGCGTCCACAGTCCAGTCATGTTTCCCTTCTGTGAAACCCGCCCCTTTGCTGGCAGTTCAGAGCCAGCGTTTCGCTTCCATCTTATGAGTGGCACTGGCTCTCAAGGCAGCTGACACTTTGCTGGAGTCCTCGGCAAAGCTAGAAGTCCGTGGGATCCAGGCCCAGCCGGAGGGTTGACTGGGGACACCGGGCCCCAGGAGAGGCGGAGGACTCAGAGACCGGCCTAACGGCTGCTGAGCTGAGCTCTCAGGGAACGCACCCGCTGGCGCTGGGATTTGCCGGCTCAGCACCCAGGACAGCAGCACTGCTTCTCCTGCAGCCCAGAGCCGGCCAAGGCTCCCAAAGTTACCCCGCAGCAAGGAAGAAGGGAACACGTCTATTTTATACCTCGCATGTATGTGCGATTTTCACACACTGCATTTCCAGGACAAATACACGTCTGGTCCCTGTTCCCAGTGCTTGAGTCCTCTCCCTCAGGGGACGCACTCCCTATCCGTGATCTGGGAAGGCCCAGGACCTCAGTGACAGGTGTGAACACTCTTAAGGACCCAAAGGCAGCACCCAGGGCCAATAAACCAGCTGCCATGCCAGTGAAGACCTCTTGGGTCGGGAAGGTGGGGACCTGGGATGTAGAGCAGGTTCCCATCCGGGTCCCCAGATCTCCTCTCTGTCCACCAAGGCAGAATGAGCCCTGGGAAATGAACACAGGGCGTGTGTGCTGGAGGCAGCTGTCCCTCCCCACTGTGGCGGGGGCTGGGCGGGGGTTACCATGGCTCATCTGCTGGCTCCTTGCATCATTACCCAGCTTCTGAGCGCAGCGGAATTAAAGAGGCTGCCCAGGGCTCTAAGGCTCAGCAGAGCTGTCCCCACCCAACAGCCAGAGCCCACCAGGGAACTCTGGCCCATTCATGGATATTTACGGCCCCATAAATTAGGTCCAGGCTGCAGCTGCCAGGGTCAGGAGGGGAGGTTATGGGAGCAGGAGCTTTCTCTTCCAATTCTCCTTTCTTGCAAATGAGGATGCTAATTCGCCGCATGGAGAAAACCACCTTACACTCTTCCCTTGACCTTTTGATACCGACTTTCACAAATATTTTATTGTTTCTACTCTCACACCAACCTAGAGTAATTTAGTCCCATTTAACAGATATGGACATTGAGGTACTCAGAGACATGCCACCTGCCAAGAGGCACTCCCAGGGAGCAGAACAGGGCACCATCTGGCCTGCTCCAGCTGGGGCTGGGAGTGGATTTTCAAAGACCTCAAGCCACCATGGGAAGGAGAACCTAAAAACCAGGTTCTGACCCCTCCTGTCCTCCAGCCTTCCCAGATGGAGACATGCGGGGGCCCTGCGCTCTCTGCTCCCCCGGGATCTGGCCGGGCCAGGCTCCTGACAGCTGGAGAAGTGTCGGTGATGTCAGGATTCCCAGTTGTACTGTCTCTGCTCTTTCAGCTGCCACCACAGGGGTCTGCGGGAGGGCAGCTCAGCCCTCTCAAGGGGCTTCCCCCAAGCCCCAAGCCAGGCTCCTGGGCACCCACTCCCATAAGTCAAACAGGAATCCCAGGATGGGGCTGGCAGGCTGCGCAGGGAGCCACAGCACTTCCCTGAGCAGAGAAGCCGGCATCCTGGCCAGAGTCCAGGCTCAGCGGCTGGACAATCGGCGTGATTCCAGAGAACCACCTAGCTCTCCCGACGCCTGGGCAGGGAGGGGGAGAAAAGACCTCACGCCTTCTCTGGAATGCAGGAAGCTGGGGTTGGGTGGGCAGTGAGGGGTGGGGGACTGCCTCTTTCCACCCTGACAGCCACCCCTAGGAGACCCTGCTTCTCCTCCTTCAGCACCCCAAGCCCCCCAGCACACAGACTCCCCTCCCTGTTCCAGGACCGGCCCCTGCCTTTGCCACACCACAGGCTCCGAGGGGGCATTGGAGGCTGTGACTCAGAGGCGGGCCCCAGGGTACCCAGAATGAGCAGACCTAATGCCCATGCTGACTCATCCGCCCAGCCCGACACAGCTGCCTGGGGACAGAAGCCATGTCCCAGCCATAAAGCTCAGGAGTCTCAAGGGAGTTGCAGGCAGGGGGAGGGGAGTGGATGTGAGCAGGGAGGGAGGTCTGCCATCTGCCCCTCTCTCCCCTGCAGCCTAAATCCTGGCCCCTGCTGCTTCTCCTGGAAGCCATGAAAGGGTCCCTCTGGCCCCCTCAGAGAGAGCTGAGAGACCCAGGGAGGAGAGGAGGAGGGCACAGTGCAGGGTGGGTGGGATAAAGGGGCACTAAAAAGCTCCTTCACCTCCGTGGCCCTTCCACCTAGCTTCAGAAGCCACCCAGAAGCCTTGTGGGCAAACACACAGAACTGCTGTAGAGGGTCCTCCTTTGCTCTGTGTCTTTGGACAAGCCCTGCCCCCTCAGGCCTCAGTTTCCTCCTTTGTAAAGAAGAGGCAGCACTACTCCCCTCACAGCCTTGCTGACAACGAACGGAGATGCACGCAGCCCGTCAACCTGTGCTCCCTCAAAGGAATATTTACTGACTCAACCTGTACCTTGCTTCAAAAAAGCCAGGGCAGTGGGGATGGGGCTATCCCTAGTTGCTCACAGCTCAAGACACACATGGACTCATTTCCATATCACAAGATGGTGCCCTGGACCCAAATCTCATGATCGATCACCAGCTAAAGGTCCAGCAGGAATTCTCCAATCGGAACACCAGAGAGGAGCAGGGCTGGCCCAGTCCACCTGGTGGCCAGATGCCTCATCTTCACCCTCCGCCACGCACACGCTCCCCAGGCAGCCTTTGTCCAAAAATGTCTCTCCTTTCTCTCTGGAAAGTTCAAGGGGAAGGTAGCTTGATATGGTAGAAGGAACCCAGACTGGTGATCTGGACACTTTGATTGAAGATCTAGGTCTATTATACGTCAGTGCCCTTTGTCAAAACAGTTTTTATTTCTTTAAATTCCAGTAACATTCAACAGTATGTATCAGGTGTTCACCATATACTGTGCCAAGGACTATACACACACCGTCCCATCTTCACAACAACGCTGAGGGGAAGGTGTCATTCTAGCCACTTTACAGATGTGAAAACTGAGGCCTAAAGAGGTTACCTGGCTCACCCATTGTCATGCAGCGAGTAGGAGCAGAATTGGGACTTAACCCAGATGTGTGTCCTCTCTACCTGCCTTAGTTATTCGGGGTACCAACTAAGCGAATGGGAGTCTGCAGGGTCTGGGGGCAGGAACACAGTTCAGACAGAGAGTAAAGTTGGGCTCTGGTGCCAGCTCTGACACTATTGCAATAAGTGACCTTAGCAAACCACTGACTTCTGTTTCCTAATTTGCAAAATGAGCAGATTGGGCAAGATGCTTCCATCAACCTTCTAACAACCCATGGTCCTTGAGGTGGCAGCAGCCACACGGTGGCAGAGGGGCCACCATGAATGTGGTAACACCACGGTCAGAGCCTGCTCCTGGAGAGGTTATTTTAACCCAAGACAATGCATGCAGGGCTGTAGTTCGACCTGTCATTCACTCACACGTGTGTGTACCTATTGTGTCAGGCAGGCAGCCAGGCAGCATCCCATCTCGGATCCCTTGGCCCTACTGCCCAACGCTATCAAATGCATTCTGGGGAGTGGTCAGGGATAAAGAGTTAACTCCAGCATGACTGATGGGGTCAGCGGGGCAGGAGCAGGGCAGGCAAGCTGGCTTTGTGGTGGAAGGAAGTGCACAGCCTCGAGTCCTGGAGGCCACCTGATAAGGGAATGGGGCTGCAGAGTCTGAGCGAGGCCTCCAGTTAAGCCCATGGCTTTGTCCCTCTCTGGGAACTCCGCTCTGCTGGTTAATCGTGTGTTCTGGGGGCCGTGGTCAATGCTACTGTCTCTGGGGCAGGTGTTTTCTCTGAGGCTCCTTGCTAATCCCTTCAGCGGTCTCATCCAAACCTCTTTTCAGCTCCTAGAACTCCAGTAAGCCAGCTTGCAGGACTACAAATGAGGCGGGTGTCAGGGTCAGCAAAGGAAAGACTTCCAGGCTGGAGGGAAGGGGGCTGGGCAGGGGAGTCTCTGGGGGAAAGGAAGCAGAAAAATCCTCTGGGCTCAGAAGTGGCTCTTTCTCGAGGAGCTGCCTTCCCTGCAGGAGCCTGGATCTCAGAAGTGGTCTGTGTGTTTCTCCCGGCAAATTCTGATTCCCAGTCAAGAGACATTTGTTGAATGTCCACCGGGAATCGACTATTGCACAGGGAACTTCCACTTGCATTTAATTCTCACAGTCACCCTGGAGTTAAGGATTATCACCCCGGGACCAGGCGCAGTGGCTCATGCCTATAATCATAGTACCTTGGGAGGCTGAGGTGGGAGGATTGCTTGAGCTCAGGAGTTCAAGACCAGTCTGAACAAAAGCGAGACCCCATCTCTATAAAAAATAGAAAAATTAGCAGGCCATGGTGGTGCATGCCTGCAGTTCCAGCTACTTAGGAGGCTGAGGCAGGAGGATCGCTTGAGCCCAGGAGTTTGAGGTTGCTGTGAGCTATGATGACGCCACTGCATTCTAGCCCAGGTGACACAGCAAGACTCTGTCTCAAAACAAAAAATGAATAATAAATAAAAATAAAGATTATCATCCCCATTTTACAGAGAAAGAAACTGAGGCTCAGAGAGCTAATGTAACTGCTTCCAATCACAAAGTTGGTAAGACTTGAACCCAGGTCTACCTGACTCCAAATCCAAGGTTCTGCCCCCAGCGGCCCACCTAAGCTGTCCCATGTTCTGTTTGTAGCACATGTTTATAATTGCAGTGGGATAGTCAATACCCGTCTGCTTTCCTTCTGGGAAATTAACAAGACTGGCCTCTCTTTTTAGGGTCTAGGAAATGCACACTCCCCATGAGAAGGGGAAAAAGAAGATACAATCAGGTTACTTTCAAGTCTTCCTTTTCTCTCTTGTTCTTTTTTTTTTTTTTTTTTTGAGACAGAGTCTTGCTCTGTTGCCCAGGCTAGAGTGCTGTGGCGTCATCCTAGCTCACTGAAACCTCAAACTCCTGGGCTCAAGCAATCCTTCTGCCTCAGCCTCCCAAGTAGCTGGGACTACAGGCATGCACCACCACGCCCGGCTGGTTTTTTCCATATTTTTAGTTGTCCGGCTAATTTCCTTCTATTTTTAGTAGAGACGGGGTCTCGCTCTTGCTTAGGCTGGTCTTGAACTCCTGACCTTGAGCGATCCTCCCTCCTCAGCCTCCCAGAGTGCTAGGATTACAGGCATGAGCCACCGTACCTGGCCATTGTTTTTTTGAGCTTGAAAGCAATTGTGCTTTGTCAACTTAACAAAACTCTGCTCCAAACCCTTTTTGCTCACTAAGCATTTGGAGATCTTGGAGGCATTTTAAGGGTGAACCTGGAAATAGCTTTTCCAACCCACGAAGCCCAGTCCCATATTTGCCAGTGACCCACTGTTTGGCCTTTGATCAAAAAAAAAAAAATTTTTTTTTTTTGAGACAGGGTCTTGCTCTGTCACCTGGGCCTTAATCAAATATTTGACCTTGGATCAAAGCTCCCTGGGATTCAGGAAGAGACTGAGATTGAGACTGTCAAAGCATAATCTGAAAAAGAGGAGCTTGTCAGAAACCTATGGAACAAATATAAAGCAATAACTAAAGGGTACATTACCTGTGCAAAATATCAGTGGCATAGATCAGAAATAAAAAACCCAGCTACGAATAAAAATTTACCAATTGACAACATTTCTCGAAAGATGTATAAAGAAAGCGTTTCTTAGTAAGAGATGGACAAGAATAAAATCCAGATGGGGTAGAGGATTATATGATTTCTTTTATCATAGCAAAAGTAGTAGGAAATAGAGGGGCATATTTATGAGATCTGGAGAGGGATGGAAACTCTCTCAGGCCTGAAGCAACAGGAAGAATCAAGAAGGAAAAGCCCAACAGATTTGATAGAAAAATAAGTTATTTTTACCATAATATTACACTATGACAACAGATTGATATTTATGTTAACTTTAAAATATATGTAAATATTGGCCTGGCATGATGGCTCATGCCTGTAATCCTAGCACTGTGGGAGGCTGAGGCAGGCGGATCGTTTGAGCCCAGGAGTTCGAGACCAGCCTGAGCAAGAGTGAGATCCCGTCTCTACTAAAAAAAAAAAATAGAAAGAAATTAGCTGGACAACTAAACATATATATATATATAAAAAAAATTAGCCGGGCATGGTGGCGCATGCCTGTAGTCCCAGCTACCCGGGAGGCTGAGGCAGTAGGATCGCTTGAGCCCGGGAGTTTGAGGTTGCTGTGAGCTAGGCTGATGCCACGGCACTCTAGCCCAGGCAACAGAGTGAGACTGTCTCAAAAAATAAAAAAAATTAACAAATAAAATAAAATATATGTAAATATAAAGGAATAAAAAAAATTTAAGTAAATATTTAGGAAAACCATCAAGATCCCAGATATATGAAAAGATAATTCCGTTGAGGAGAAGTTAAAATAGGAAACGAACACATGGAACATCAGGGGTTGAACTGACGACCTACAGGTTTCCTGCCTGCGGTAACTTCTGGGCCCCATGGGGAAGAGGTGGGAGAGTGAGGAGGGATGGCGTGGCTTGGCCCTGCTACACCCCTGCTTGAGCAGACCAAACGCCAAAACACCAGATGGGCCAGGGAAACTTCCAAGGGACTGGGTCACCTGCTTTTTTCACCTCCAATTCCCACAAAAGGCATCCCGGCCATTTAGTTGAAGCATGACCACATAGGATGAACAAGACCAATGTCATGGCTTCAAGCCCATGGGGTCCACTTAGCTTCATTCTGGGTCAAAGTTACTCCACATACTGAAGAACCAGATGGCAGAGAGGGATTGGTCCAATTCCATCCCTAACGCCTAGAAAACAGATCCCAGTTTGAAACTGGGTGACCACTGGTGTCTGCTTGACCCAGGAAGGGAGGAAGGACATGCCTCCCATTCACGGACCTCTGGAAGGTGAACTCCGGAGCCACATTTGCTCGCACGGACTCTGACAGGTGTCATGTCCTATTACCACAGTTTGACCTGGTAGGGCTGCCCACTTCTGTATGAAATGTTGGGCAGGCTGCCTCCCCCTCAACCAAACTTTTCTCTCCTAGATCTACCAAGTTCACCAATCACCAAATCCTACGTTTAGGCAGGCCCAGAGGACGAAGCAAAACGGATAAAACACTTCAGCTTTCGGAACAACCTGGCACCCTTCCAAGGTCACGTGTCCATTTGCGAAGCTTCATACCTACTCCTCCTTCAGCCCTACAGGGGGAGCGGTCCAGGGACGGCTCAACAAAGTAGGGGGCATGAAGGCAGAGGGACGAGACACCTGCCAGAGGTCAAACCCACACTCAGGAGCAGCTCTCCTCTGACACCAAGCACCAAAGGAAGGAAGATGATGGAAAAGTCTTCTAATGCCGCCTCAGGGATGGGGAGTAGACATCAGGCAGAACTTATTGTAAAAAAAAATTGTCCAGAGTAAGTTTTGGTAGTTTCTTTCCTAGAATTAATCTTTTGTCTGTCCAGAATGGTTGGGCCTCCCAGAAGCAGGGGGATGCTCTTTGTGACACCCAAGACCTCCCGCCAGTTGGAAAAATTGGATTTTGCAGACCACTGGCTAATATTATGTGCTACGTGTTCTCTCTGCTCCCTCGAGTTCCAAATTCTTCCTACTAAAGTTCGCCTCCATTCACTCAAATGGTTTATTTTAAAATGTAAACACACACCCAGAAGGACTGGCAAAGGAAATTAATCAAATGAGAAAGACACAGACAGAGGAAAAAAAAGAATGATACACTTTGTTCTAGGTTTTCCTTCTAAATCTGGCAGGAGGTGTGAAGGGCTGGCAGCTTGTTGGTAGTGGCAGCAGTGGCGGCAGCGGGTCCCCTCCTGCCTCGGGGCGTCAGGCCAGCAGCTGCTGCGCTCTCAGGAGTGGAGGGGGAGTGGGTGGCACTCAGGCGCCAAGGGAGAGACGCTCTATCCTGTCGGGACAGGAGCTGGTAGATGCTCCTCCAACCACAGCCAGGCCTCGTGGTTAATGTGGGTGACAGCCCCAAGCGCTCGCCCCAGGCCTCTCACACTGCACTTCCACGTCTTCAGTCCCACTCGGGCATCTGCATTTGGCGGACTCCTCAAATGGAACCTGCCTGAAACCGAAGTTGTCATTTTTGCCAACCCCTCCCCTCACCACCGACGTTCCCTTTCCCGCCTAGGTTCAGAATCTCAAAGCTAGACATGGAGTTCTTCTCATCTATTTAGGTCTACTGGGATCTTCGAGTTCTCCTACCACCGTGTTCCTCTACCTTTCCATTCTCATTGTCACCTTCCAAGTCAAGGTCCCTGTCCCCATTCACTGCTGCAGGCTCCTGGCTAGTTTCTCTCATCCTGCAATCCATCTCACCCCTTCCCACCGGCACACAGGAGCTTTCTGAAACATGGCTTAGACCTCCTAACAACCCTGCTAAAAAACTTCCAAAGGCTTCCCCTGCCTGCAACAAAGGTCTGGTTCAAGCTACTTTTTCAGCTTTGTCTCCTCCTCCAACCCAACACATTCCCTCTGGCCCAACCAGACCAGTCTCTTCAAGTGGCACAAACTTCATGGCACAATCATTCTCACTCGAGGACTGCAGCACTCACTATCCTCCCGTGGGACGAAGAGGGAGAAGGAAATACACAACAGCACCCAACATGAGTACCAACCAAAGAAGAGAACCATTTCCTCGCTGAAGGTCAAATGTCCATCTCCAGATTCAAAAGCCAACACTTGGCACTCCTGACGCCATTTCTTCTACCTATGCTCCAGGCATTGCAAATAATCACACGCTATTTCCCCTCTGTGACCTCCCAGCACTCTCCCACCCGTACCTCAGAATTAAAGAAACAAAATCAGCCTTCACAACAGCCCATATTGTGAGTCATCCCCCGCCCCCCCAGAATGGTAGAGATTTACTTCAGTGGTGGCCACGGTGGAGGTAGAAAGGCAGAGGGATTGTCAACCCAAGCCCTTGCCCCCTGCTCTCCAGCCCCCTACTGCAATTGCCTGGCAGACAGAGAATTTCCCAGGCATTCAATGCATATTGTCCAATTTCTACAAGGTATAAACCCAGCTCTGCTGGAGTTAGAAGGAGGAAGGGGGGAGGGATCCTCTCAGGGGTGCCCATCGCTTCCTCCTGATACCTGGAGAGCAGTGCCATTCAGCCCCAGAGATGCACTAAGCCACACCCCCAGCCCACGTCACCATCTCCAGAGCGTAGAGCGAGGGAAGCCCACGCAAGCAGGGAGACTGAGACTGATTTCAGGGGGAACTGGAAGGAAGAGGGGGATTTAACTGCTCACATACCTGATCAAACAGGACTTTCCAGTGCTGGTAGAGAGGAAGGCCATGCAGGAGAGGAAGAAGAGGGGAAAAGAAAGAAAGACACACTTATCATCAAAATCTCTGCAGCCCCCTGATGTTTCTGACATAGCCTTCCAGCTGCTGCCCAGGAGTCACCACCAGGCTCAGGGACTGGCCACAAGACACGGGGGAAAACCTGGGAAGAGCTCCCCAAATGACTGAGCAAAGAGACTCACAGTAGGGGATGGGAGAGGGGGGTGCTCCTAGGGACTGCGAGGTGGGTGTTCCTGGTTCTGGGACAGGCAGGCAAGGGATGAGAACATGGGTGATTCTCAATAATTACCAAATAAAGACATCCAACGATGTCCAAGCATCTCTAATAATTCCTGCTGCCTAAAGCCTATGTCCATGGCTACTCCCAGGCCTCGGAATGCATGCCCAGGTGCAATTCCCGAAGACCCTGCTGCAGCGGGTCTCGGCCTGCTGGGGGCCAGAGATGTCTATTCAGGAGAACTAACCCCTGTATAAACACTAACATTTTCTTGCAGGGTTTTTTTTTGGGGGGGGGGCTTCCGAATGCGCGGAAACCTACCCCTTCTCTTCCAAGACTGAGTCTAAATGGTGAGTACATGAGATTCTACGAGGGGTTCAGGACCAGAAGGAAGTGACAGGTTTAACCACAGAAGCCAAACAGAGAAGATCTTAGACTGCCCGCAGCCCCATTTAGACTTTCCAGCTTTGGTTTTGTAGGTTGGGGGGCCTGGTTTCACTTCCATCTCTTCACCCCGAGGGAGGGATGGGGCAGGGCAGGGTGTCTGTCCAGTTTTTCACCTCTGTTTGTAGGTTAACCCCGGGAGGGAAAAGCTTAAGAAACTCCAGTTCCCAGGGCTTCCCAGTGCCGGCTCCGCCGATGGCTCCCGGGCCGGAGGGATGGAGACCTGAGCAGCAGACGGCGGGGAGGCTCTCGGGCAGCCCCCACCCCATCCTCGCCCAGGGGACCGTCCCTGGCCCCCGCGCGGTCTTGGACTCCTGAGGCCCTTCTGGGAGCAAAACGGCTCCCAGCACTCCTCCTCTCCCTGCTCCGGCCGGGTTCAGGGACAAGGACCAGCGTGAATTTCAATCAGTGTCGCGACAGGGCAGGTGCCGGGCGGGGGCCAATCCCGGAGCCGAGAAGGGGGTCGCCAGACTGGTCTGCGCTGCCAGGGACCCGGGACTCTGCGGCGCCCGCTCCTTCCCCGGCTCGGAGAGCCCGCAGGTTGCGAGTGGGAGGGGAGGGGGAGTCACTGCTGTGACGCCGCCGCCTCTGCGGGAAAACGCCGTGTCCCGGGCACTGCACCAGCGGCGGGGAGCGGGCTCCCGTGGCCAACGGGTCCCCGGCGCAGCAGCGGGGGCTGGGTCCCGCAGGGAAGCCGCGGGAACCCAAGCGAGGAGGGGCTGGAGCGCGTGCGTTTCGGGGAGACCGGTCCCTCCGCCTCCCTCCCTCCCGCGGGGACCCGGCCAATCCGGGGCGCTCCCGCATCACCTTGAAACCTCCAAGTTGCCCCGGGGGGCGGGACGGGGGGCAGTTCTCTCCCCGGTGCCCCCCAGAAAGTTTGCCCGGGCTGGGGAGGGAGCACTCACGTCCTCCGGCGCCGCGGGCAGCCGCTCCTCGGCCTCGGGTTCCAGCTCCTCGATGCGCTCCGCCTCGGCGCAGGCGGCCACTGCGGGGCCCGGGCTGGGGTGCTCGCCCATGGCCGAGGCGCGGTCCAGGGGCGGCCGGCGGCTGCGGGGCTCGTCCCGGGGCGCTGGGCTAACTTTGCGCCTGGGCGGCCGCGCCGCTCGGGGGGCTCGGCCCGTGCCGCGCCGCCTCCGCGCCAGCCCTGCCGCCCGCTCCCGCCCCCATGGCCCCGGCCCCCGCGCCGCCGCCGCCCGCCGCCGCCTCCTCGCAACCCCGGGACACCCGGCCTCTCCGCCGCCAAACTTCTCCGCGCTCGCGGCCCCGCCGGCCTCCGCCTCCGCCCCGGCCCCCGCGCCCGGCTCCGAGGCGAGGGCGCCCTTGGGCCGGCCCGGGCCCCGCCGCTGCCCGCGCTCCCTTCCCGCTTCCCGCGGCCCCCGCGTCTCCTCCTCCCCGCGGACTCCTCGGGGGCGGCGCGCGGGCGGGGGCGGGGCTGCTCCCGGGGACCGCCGTCCTCCGCCCCACCGCCCCGGGCGCCACCACCCGGGCCAAATCGGTCAGAGCGGCGCGGCCCAGGGAGGAGGGAGGGCTGCGGCGGTGTTGGCGGAGAAGTGGCTGCACTGCCCGGGGCGGGCACGGGGACTGCGCGGTCCCTGGCCCCATCACCAGCAGCCTCGACTCCGGGCTCTAGTTTATCGCTCCCACGGGGGTAACGATCTCTTGGAGGCGGCAGATGTGTGAAGGAGACAGAAGCGAGGTTTTCACTAAGTTGGCAACGTCAGGGTTAACTAGGAGTGACTTGGCGGGGATGCTGTGAGGATGGGATCCCCCCAACCACCCTCTTGTCTCTTCACTGCAGTCTCAGATTCCGGGAGGTCCCGGGAGGCCCAGGGATGGGGGAAGTCAGATCTTCTTGGAGATGGGGGGGTCCTGGGCCCCAAACCCTAAGTCTTGCCGTCCCTACACCCAGAGCCATGTGACCATGCCTGGGCTTCATTTGCCCACATTGGCAAAGATAAGCCCAGGGAAGTGCCCCACCTGGGAGAGGGCAGGTAAAGAAACGAAAGCAATCAGGAATGAAGTTAATGAAAAGGAGTAGGGGATCTTTTAAAGAAAAAAACCTGATGCTTTTCCCTGCAGGAAAGAACCCCCAGGAGGGACTATCTCCTGCAGCAGAGGCTCTACCTGTAAACGGTGCCAGTGGCCAGCTGGGACAGGTGTCCAGCTCTTCCCAGGTTGGCGAAATCTCCCCAGCCCCACCCCCACCCCGTCAGTCCCCAGCCTAGCCCACGCCAAGGCTGCGTCCTTCCACTCCCCTTCCCTTCCTCTTCCCACCACCCACTCACTCACTTGCCTTTGCCCCTCTCCTTCCTCTCTGAAACTGAGGCTCTTTTCCATTAGTGAAAGTTGCAATTAATGCTTGCATCTTCATAAAGCAAGCACATCACCCTAGCCCCAGGATCTGACCTGTGACCATCTCACTCAGCAATGACTGCTCCCTTAAACACAGAGAAGGAAATTAACTCGATTCTAATTAGGTGAGTTTGCTACAGACACCAATTTTCATCTCGGTTTCAGAAAGTGTGATCATTTCAACTATTTTTGTTTCTCACCATCCTCCTCCCCATCCCTACTCTACTAACAAGTCAAGATCCTGCCAAGATTTCCTTGTAAATAAAACTGTCTGCATGGGGTGCGATTTTGAAAACAGCCTTCAGGGGACAGAAGAGAGGGTGACTCCTTTGTGGAAAGAAGCCCAGAAAGCTTAGCCGATGCTGGGGGCCCTGGGGTCAGTGTCGCTGCCTCCCTCACTCACTGCAATCATGTGCATGACCTGTATGGGTGCCGGCTCTGTTAAACTTAGATCTCTGGGACTGCAGAAGTGGCCAGGAAGCCTGGTTCCAGGGAAACTGGAAGGAGAAGGGCACGGAGAAGGGCTGGCCACTCTGCTGGATGCCCAGCAGCTCTCGGCATTGGTCTGACTCCAGCTGCCCCTTGGATCCTGCCTCTTCTCCAGCCCGGGGACAGCTCTTATCAACATACCCAACTCCATCATTCCTTTAGGTGGAAGGGAATTTATTAGCAGGCTCGGTTCAGTCCCTGAACATTTATGGAGCTTCTACTAAGTACCAGTGACAGAGCTTTGGGAGTACAGGGATGGATAGGACTCAGACCCTGCCCTCCAGAAACTGGTAATTGGGGGTGACAGCCATGTTCAACACAAGGATTAGTCCTGGACTCAAGGGAAGCTCATGGGGTATAGAAGTCCAAAGGAGGGGGTCCCTGTGGGCCCAGGAAGGCCTCCCAAAAGATATTCCCCCAGAACCAGACACCGTGGGAAAGGTATAGAGGAAGCGTTCCAGGCAGAGGGAACAGCCCCACCATGGGAAGAAGCATTATATGGGAGGCAAGCTACAAGCAATTTGGCATGGCCAGAAATCAGAGCAAGGCGCCCAAGGTAAACAGCCCAGCCTGGAGGGGAGGTTTGTGAAGGGCTGTGAGTTTCATGAGAAAAGAACTTGGACCCTGAGGGCAATGGGGAGCCATTGAAGGATTGTGAGCAGGAGAGTAATATTTTAAAAGAGCCCTCTGGCTGTAGCGTGGAGCCTAGACAGAATGGAAGTTGGCCTGAGCATAGGGACATGGAGGTGCTGTCCAAGGAAGAGGTCATGAGGGCAGCAGCACCTAGAATGAAGGGGAGAAGGAGGATCTGAGAAGTGTCCAGAAGGGGATGTTGTTCTTCCTTTGCCACTGCCATTCCCTCTACCTAGAAACTCTTCCATGGTCTCTACCTGGAAGTTGCCCCATCTTTCAAGACTTAGCTCAATAGCATGCTCCTGCCCCTCTGAACTGAGTTTGACCCCTTGGGGTTTGAGCTATTCTTCCCCAGGCTCTTGTCCTGTTCTGCATTGACTCCTGGCACCTATCCCAGCTGGTCACTGGCACCGTTTACCCCACCTTGGCAGACAGTGTTCCCGAAAGTCTCCTAAGAAAGAATTCCCGAACTTTCACCAAAATCCTCCCTTTAGGAAACGGCTTCCCTCTCTCCAGCCCCTGCTGGAAGGAGAATGGCCATCTGGACTTGGAGACTATTAGGGCAAGTCGTGACATCCAACATCCTCTGTGAACCTGAGGCCACCCTCTCACCTGTTGTCCTCAGTGTTGCCTAAGCCTAGCTAGCCAGCTCACTCTGCCCCTTCCCCCCTAGGTGAATCTGCAACTAGGTATGACCCACTCCCCATCAGGCGGTGGGACACGAGGCCTAGAAACCTCCAGGGATGGGAATGGCTGGGCTACCAGATCGCTTTTATTCCACTCTATCCACTCTAACCTAAGACAGCCTAAAGACTGGCACATTCTGTACCATATTAGGGACACAGGAGGGAATGGGCATGCCGGCGACTCGCTTTCACTGAATGGCTGCCATGGGCCAGGCACTCGTGGACACCTGGGCGTGTGCTGTGCACGGGCCCCGCCCTGGGAGAAGCCTTGGGGTCTAGTGAGAGATGACAGCAAACTCATCGGCATTTATACCCTGCTCTTCATTTTGTAAGTGCTCCACACCTGGGACCTCTCTTAAAGTTCCCCAAAAGACACTCTTGAGTCAATACAGAACAGGACAAAAGCCTGGGGAAGAACAGCTCAAACCCCAAGGGGTCAAACTCAGTTCAGAGGGGCAGGAGCACACTATTGAGCTAAGCCTTGAACGGTGGGGCAGCTTTCGGGTAGAGAGTGTGGAAGGGTTTCTAGGTGGCGCAAACGGCTGTAGGGCGGACACAGAGCTAGGAAAGCTGTTGACCATATTGGGAACCACTCAGTGGGGGAGCACAAAGTAAGGATGGCAAGGCAGGTGAAGAGGACCACGTCGCAAGAGTCCTTGTGCGCCAGTCTGAGGAGGTTGGACCTCACCCAATGGGCAGTGGAGAAGCATTTTAGGAAGATGAAGCTGGCGGCAGCTCAACAGCGCCATTCGGCTAACAGGTGTGAGAGCCCGTTATTGGCCGGACCCTGGCCCAGGTGCTGAGAACACAAAGGGGATAAGACCCAGGCCCTGGCCTCCTGGGAGAAAATTAGGTAGTCCTCTAATTACAGCCAGGCGGATAAAGGGGAGGAGAGAGGGAAGAGCCTTTTGGGGGCTGAGTCTCCCCAATGTACCCTCCAAGAGAGGGAGGAGGATTTTTAAGGACCTGATGTTCTGGACCTGGGAGCGGGGACAATGGGCTGCCACTGAAACGCCAGGAGCAGCCGCTGGGAGAGGTGGGGGGTGAGGGGGCTGAGCACTTTATTTGTGGATACCTCCAGCTAATGAGAAGCCAGGGAAGAAACATTAAGGGCTGTAATTACTGCTCAAAGCAAATGGCAGTGCCCAGAACGGGGGGAACAGGGGGTGACTTTTCTCCTCTTCCGCTCGGGCCTCTTCTTCAACAACAGTCTCCCACTCTGACATGGCCCCAGCCAGGCCCACAGCCTCCGTGCCCAGTTTCTCTCTCTAAAGCCAAACTGAACCCAGGCTGAGCCCTGCAGTGCCCTCGCCCCACCTGTAGCTCCTCGCTTCTGAGAAACCGGCAGACCAGCCCTGGGCTGCCGCCGTTTGCCTGCCTGAGATGAAGACGTAAGTTATTTTTGACTGAGATCCAAGCCCGGGCCCTGAATTCTTTTGTCTTGCAGGAATCCCCCAGTCATGTTTGAAGTCTGCAAGTCCAAACAGCAGACGTAGCTCAGGGAGGTGGAATCCAACAGCCTCCATCCCCATCTCCAGCATTCTTCCATTGTTGCCTGCCGTCTGCCAGATCAAACAGAGCGAGACTGCTAACCGGATTTTTTTTCCCCTTTCGTCTCTTCCTTTCACTCCAGGGCCCCCAATTTTCTGAGTGACTTAAATCATTACCGAAAGATGTCTAGGTTCACAGACCAAAAACCCTTTCAAAGAGAGGCGTGGGCACCCAAAAGTTGAGCTCAGAAAAGCACAGAAGAAACTTTCCTGGTCCCAAGATTTAGCTGATCATACAGTCAGGGAAACAGCTGCTTTGCCCGGTCTCACTTTCCTTCCTTGCCATCTCCTTGGGGCTTGGCTGGTCCCCAGGGTCCCCTTTCTGAATTCACTTTGGGCCCCAACACATCTGTACGACCTTCCCTTATGCTGCAGGTAGGTCCCCGTCTGTCTCGTTAGTAAACATCTTGTTCAATCTTGTGCGCCTCTCTGATGAATGCTCTCCCCCACAGAGCCTCTCCCCAGCTCTCCAGCCCAAACAAACACCTCCTTCCTCTGAATCACTTTTTTCTTTTGACTTTGCATTATATTATCTGAGTTTTATCTTCCTGATATCAGAGTGCACGTTCCTTGAAGGGGAGGATTATGGCTTATTCAATTTTGCATCCATCACAATACACAACATTGCATATTGTAGGAACTGCGCAAATGTCTGTTTAATGAAAACCAGAGCATGCCTCTCTTGATATGACATGAAGTCTAATTACATAGTTATTACTCTCAGCCCGCAACAAGAGACAAGTTTTATGTTCTGCAGAAAAAAATCTTCTGCATAATAATAATAACACACTTGTATGCCTGCTGCCTTCATTTCAAAATACTTCCACACTTGTCATTTCATTTCATCCTCAAAAAAGTAAGCAGAACAGATACAATCGCCTCCATTTCACAAATGGGGACACTAAAATCTCTGGGTCGAGAGGAGGTGTGATTCTCCATTCCTCTTACCAAGTGTCTTATTTTGAGTGAAATACAAAAGCCCCTGATGGTGGCAATGCCCTTGGCCCCAACCAGACCACCGCCTGCAGAGACTGTTTTCCCAGCGCAACTGGGCGGGACTACATCAGAGCACACAAGCAGGGCTTGTCCAGTTGCAAGTGAGTATGAGTCAGAAACTTTGGGGCTGTCTCTGGCTTTGTAGCAAAAGCTTCCATTGGTCTCTTCATCTGCTTTGTTTCTCTTATGCTATGTGTGTGATCAGTGTCCCCAGAAAAAGAGGGAATGGTCTACTTTAATTCCTCACTGCACAGAGCCAGGCACCAGGGTGTCCCACAGTCTCAGGAGAGGAAAGGAAACAGAGTGTAGAAGGGCCATGGGCAATTTGCTACCAGGCCAGGCAGCCATAGTGGACCTTTGCGTTAGAATGTACTGTCTACGAGGGCAAGGACTTTGGTTTGTTCACAGCAGTATCTTTGACTCCTAGAATGATTCCTGGCACGTAGAAGGTTCACAGAAAGTATTTGCTCAGTGAAGGAACCTGTCCTATTTATACTTCTCCAGGCCTACAGAAGGCCTCCCAGAGGTCAGGAAGTCTGCCCAGCGCCTGGCCTCCTAGCACTTCCTTGGCCTCCTTTGGGGAAGAACATCAGCTCAAGCCAGCACCTCCTCCAGTGAGGGGCTACTGTGAAGAATGACCTGGGGTCCATGCAGCAGGCTTTCTGATGATGAGGAAGCAGCAGCAGCAGCAGCAGCAAGACATCCTGGAGCTCCATATTCAGTACGGCAAGAGGCAACTAGCGCCGGGGAAACAGCCCTGAACAGCAGTGCAGTAGCAGTGGCAACAGCAGCAGCAGCGGCTGCCTGGGAACTCAGGCAGAGGAGTGAGACAGTGGGCACTTAAATCTCTTTCCTCCATCTCTCAACCACACAGCCCGAGTGAGGCTGTGTGAGAACTTCTTAGTGCACATTGTAAATACCATCTGTCACACTGCCTGCCCAGACGCGGCCTTCCTCCCTGGAAGGGAAGCGTTCTTTATTATTTATGCAGAATGCACCCTACTTAAGTGTTGCGCCACCAGGAGAGAGGGAAAAAAAAAGCCTGTAAGAATCAAGGACTGCAGGGATCTGCCCCTCCTATAGCAGCCGGTTGGGAGGGTTTGGTCGCCCATCTTTCTAGGGTAGGAGATTAACTCAGTCGGGCAAAAGCACAGCCCTAGGAATCAGGAGGCCTGCATTCTCGGCTTAGTTCTGTCACCAGCTTGCTGCGTGACCTTGGGCAATCACGTCACCCCTGCGGGCCTCCATTTTTTCATCTGTAAATGCAGGGGTCAGACTAGATAATCCGTGACATTCCCTCCAGCCCTAAATTTCAATTGGTGTCCCTGTAACCCTTCTCCCTCCTGTGCTGGGTCAGAAGCCTGTTCATTACCCATTGGCCCTTTTTCCCAGGTGGGGGACCGGGAAATACAGCTCAGGATGTGTCTCCTTAGTACCTGAGATCAGGACAGGGGTCAGCAGACCTAGGTTCTTATCCAAGCTCTGTCACTCTTTAGCCTTGTGACCCTGGGGAAGGCACAGTCTTCTAATCTTAGTTTTGTCATGTGTGAAGAAAGTGGGAGGGACTAGGAGATTTCTGTAGGAAAATCCATCTCTCAATTCCATGATCTCTGATTTTCCCTTTCAAAACACTGCTAATAAACATCTTTACAGACCAAACCTCTAGACGCAGAGATTAGTGAGACATAGTACTCTGACTTCAATGAGGTCCAAGTCAGGAGGAGAACACATGCTAAAAAAAAACACCCTGCAGGTCCAATGTGACAGGTACTAAGTAGAGACGGATGCAAAGGAAGTGGTGGCATAAAGGGCTTTGCCAGGTGGAGGAGGCTTGCTGTGCTCCAGACAGACGAGACTGCATGTATCAGGGCAGGGAGGTGCGACTCCGCATAGGAACTGCCCACCTGCCCATCATTAGGGTAACGGCGACGTTCTGGAAGTCTCTGCATTGACCGCTTCCTCTCCCACTCCTTGAGAACAGCCCAGTACTCACTGGGTTGGGGGTGAGGGGGGTTATGGTTGATGGCTCAGTGTGGCCTCCCTGTCCATGAAGTACGTCACCAAGGAGATGAGTGACTTGAAGAACAAGTCTCCCCTTCCATCTCTTGCCTTTGTCTGTTCTCTGAATTAGAGCCAGTGAAGCAGGCTGAAATTAGGGGGCTGGCTCAAATGGCCTCAGGTGACCCACAATTCTCCAGCCTTGCACACCATGAGGCAGGCCGGTTCTGAGGAGGAACGTGGCGCTGTGCAAGATGGGGCCCGGCGGCTGGTGTGGGCAGTCTCGGTTTGCTGGGCATCCTCCCCTGTGCGGTCAGAGCACGTGATCTCTCCTACAGCTGTGGCGGCCTGTTGTGGCTCCTCGGGGAGCTGTCCAAGTCCTCTGCAGAGAGATGGAGTTAACCTGTCCCTTCTCCGTGAAGGACGTCCTGCAACAGAAACGAGCTTCTTCCCCCTAGCTTCTCGATCTGGTTGCTGCAGCTCTGGTCTGCAGCTCAGACGCCTGGCTCTGCATACTCCAGAATATGCGCAAACAGCAGAGAGGGGAGACGCATGCATCCGCGACATCGTTAGCTGTGGGGTCAACCAGGCTCAGAGAAAGCCTGTGAAGCGCCGGTGAGCGTTCTGCTGGCTTGGCTCGCTGCAACAATTTATATCCCAGAAGAAAGGGGCCACAAGTCAGGGAAATACCAGAAACGCTGAAAGAACGGGCACATTTGCCAGATGGTTCCCGGGGCACGATTGTGTCTGCAGAGGGACGTCTGCAGGGGGAGGTTCTTTCCTCAGAGAGCAAAGGCGCTGGCTGATGGCTCATTCATTACCCCAGGGCTCGTCTCGAGGAGAGTGGTGGTTGGAGCACACCCACGCTTGTCCTCCCTTCCCAGAACCTGCAAACCGTGGTTGCCTGAAGCCGAAGTGGCATTCGGGGTTGGGACGCTCTGCACACTCCCAGCTCTGCTTCCTCAGACACCTGCCACCTGTGTCTTCTTTCCCGACTCGCACCAGCCAGTCCACCCTCCTGACCGCCAGCTGTCATTCTCTCTGCTTGATGTAACGGGCCAGATTTAGTGAACGACACAGCTTGGGCTCCGACGACATGAGTTCGGTTCTGCTGCCAGGGCTGAACTATGAGCCAGTAGGGACAAGGCTGGGAGTAGGTAAGTGGGTTTGAAAAGAGGAATAACTGGAAGGGCATTTAAAATTATTTGCTGCATTAGCACAGAATTTTCAAGAACTCATTGCTTTTGTCCTGATAATGTATGTGTCTGCCTTTGTCTTCCCCGACTAAACTACAGATTTTGAGCAGTGGGGACTATGCCTGTCTTGGTTCTGCTACATATTCCAGGCGGACTGGTGGTCATAGCCTGAATCATGCCAATGCCCCCAAAAGCTCTGGCCATGCGGGAGGCGGGGTGAGGGTGAGCAGGCAGTTGACACAAAGGCACCACTACGAGCAGAGCCCCAGTGATGCCCTATCGCCAGTGGCTGGTGGCCTCCCTCTGCATAAGGACAGCCTCACAGCAGCACGGACAGGCTTTGTGTCGAGACAGCTGTGTTAGTTGAGAGGGTGCCCACTTATTAGGAGTCCTATAACCATCTGTCCACTTATCGTAACTTCTGTGTTATGTTATGACCTCCTTGAGGACAGGATGCCTCTGTAACCACCTCGCTGTCTCTACATCCTAGTACCTGCTGTCAAATGCACACATTTATTCACATGGATCTCCATTTGCATCTGGCAGGAGAACTTCAGCAAGTTGGTTATCCTCAATGAGCCTCAGTTTTCTTGGATTTAAACGAGGCTGATATTACCCATCTTGCAAGGATGTAGCTAAAAGGATGGGACAGTGCCTAGTACAGACTAGTCTCAGTAAGCTTCAGTTCTCCCTTCCTTCCCCCTCAGGATACTCAATACATGGTGTTGAATAAATGAATAAATTACTTCAGAGATGAATACACTTTGGCATCTTTCTTGGATACATTCACATTCCCCAAAGCCCTTGTATTGCAGTTAAAAAAAAATTCAACGATGAAACCAAATTTGTTGTTTATAGCAGGAAGCAACCACCCTATGGAGGGCTAAAATGGTTTCCAGCAGATGGAAAAGTACCTCTGTTGTTGTTTTTTAAAGGGAAATACAAAGAAACTACCTCTGGGAAACAATGCCACAGGATGCTGTGTTTGACCTCTTTTATCTCCTTGACACAGGAAGCACACAGTTGGTGCCTAATAAATGCACACGAAAGGCTTTGCCTCTTGAGAGGTGCTGGAATAGCAACCCTGGCTGGGAGCCATGAGAAGTCCTGGAGCCACAGTGTCCTCTAGTGGGGAAGCACAGCCACAGCACTCCGCAGAGCTGACCAAGACACACAGTGTCCATCGCTGGACAGGTTCCCTAAAGTGACCAGGACTAGTCCCATGGTGCAGCCACCAGGGCAGACTTCCAGGGCTGTTTTCAAGACTGGAAAACAACAAAGAAAAAACCCACACACTTTCTAGGCAATATTTTCCTGCATACATTACTCAGAGAGCCATAGCAGCCACATTTGTTCCTTAAAATTCATTAATGGGTGTAGGCAATGATTCTAGGGTACTAACATCACAAAAAGAAACCAGATATTTGCTGCCTCTGAGGGAAGTAACAGCACCACCTATGAAGTATTTTTGCTGCAGAATTAAACCTGAATCTGATTAAGACTCTGGATCTAACTACCAATTCACAGGAAATAAATTAGTAGTTAATGAATAAATAATGTGCCGTCTGCGGTTTGTTCAAAATAATTCCAGAGGCCGGGCGCAGTTGCTCACCCCTGTAATCCAGTACTCTGGGAGGCTGAGGCAGGAGGATCGCTTGTGCCCAGGAGTTTGAGGTTGCAGTGAGCTGTGATGATGCCACTGCAGTCTAGTTGGGGCAACAGGGCGAGACTCTGTCTCAAAAACAACAACAATAATAATAGTTATTATTATTATTATTCCAGAATAGGTGAGAGAACAGATGAAACAAGACTGGCCATATCGTTGAAGCTGGGTGATAGGTATGTCAGAGTTCATTATATGATTTGCTTTACTTTTGTTTTTATTTGAAAATTTTCATAACTAAATGTGAAAAAAAATTCCTGCTAAAAAAACCATTTGATTCTCCTCCTTGAGAGCCCATAGGTGACTCCTTTAAAAGCTTTATTCTGTAGCCTCATAGCAAACAGAAGCTCACTATTTGACAACTTCTGTAGGCTGGGGTGTTATAGATTGCTTTCACCAGGCACACCTGAGCAGCATGGTCAGAATCAGGTGAGCTGCTATGCTTTACAACTGTACCTTTTGAAAGAGCTTCTGTTCTTTTATTTGCCCCTGGACAATAGGGTGGGAAGAGGCCAAGAACCAGTGGGCAGATCTTTTAAGGGCAGCTTTGACAAATGCTCTGACTCAAGGGAGCCAGTTGCTTCTGTGCTCCCTGCAATTCCCGAATTATCTATATGACCCTCTCTCCTCAATAGTAACTTCTGACCCACAACTTCCCAACACAATGTGCTGGACATCAGAGCATCAGCAAGGGTATAGCAGATTCAACAGCCCCTGCTGCCTTTGTAGCCCTCATACTCCCCTCTGCCACCGGCTTACATAAACACAGCTGTATCAGCAGCGCCAGCTGCCAACTCTCCTAGAAGATATTCGGCACTTTTCCTATCCCGGCTAAAAATAAGTCCCAGGCTCTCCTGGGCATCTGCAGGTGGTGTGCTTACTCTGTCGTGCTGGAGTTTTCTTAGGATACTGTAAGTCAGAAACGTGGAATTGCTTATCCCAAGTTCATGGCAGAAACTCTGCTCCTTCCCTTGGGAAATGGTCACAAGCAAAATCAAAGCGGAAAAGAGCCCTTCTGTCTGTCCCTACAGGACTTCACTGACTGGGTACTAACCTCGAACATGGCATCTGCAGACAGAGGGCATGGGTTCAAGTCCCAGTCCTGCTACTTAGCTGGGTCTGTAACAGGTTACTCAAACTCCTTTAGCCTTGATTCTGTTATATTTATAACAGGGATGATGGCAACATATATACATCTTGGTTGTGAGAATTAAATGATATGTAAAAAGGGCTTTAGAAACAGCTCTATAAACATGTTAACACTTTTTCCTTCTTATTTCACTTGCCCGCCCACTCCCTTGTACCAACAGGCTCTCATTTATGCATTCACTCAACAAATATGGACATTATAAGAAAAGAAAACTACAGACCAATTGCCTTCATGAACATAGGTTCAAAACAGTCTTTAAAATTTAGCAAATCAACTCCAAAATATATGAAAAGGATAATACATCATGACCAGGTGGGGTTAATCCCAGGAATGGGAAGTTGCTTTAACATTTGAAAATCAATTACCATATTAACAGACTGCAAAAGAAAAACCACAGGACAATCTCAATAGATGCAGAAAGTCAAATGACAGAATTCAGCATCTATTTATGATAAAAACTCTCAGGTGGCTGCTCTGCTGAGAGCAGCCTGAAGGCAGGCGTAGGGGGAAGCAGGGAGATCAGTCAGAAGGTTTTCACAGCAATTCCAGCTAGGGAAGGCTGGGCAAAGTGGCCCACACCTGCAATCCTAGCACTCTGGGAGGCTGAGGCGGGAAGATCATGTGAGCTCAGGAGTTCAAGACCACCCTGAGCAAGAGCGAGATCCCCTGTCTCTACTAAAAATAGGAAAAAAAAATTAGCTGGGGAACTAAAAACAGGAAAAAAAAAATTAGCTGGGTGGCGTGTGCCTGTAGTCCCAGCTACTCAGGAGGCTGAGGCAGAAGGATTGCTTGAGCCCAGGAGCTCGAGGTTGCTGTGAGCTAGGCTGACACCATGGCACTCCAGCCTGGGCAACAGAGCGAGAAAAAAAAAAAAATTAATAATAATAATGGTGAGGGGGAGGTGGGAGCAGCAGGGTTTGGTAGGATAGATCAAAAGTTTTATTTTGGACATGTTAAGTTTGAGGAGTACCTCCAGCATCCAAGTGAAGATGGCTGGTAGGCAGTGGACATACAAATCCAAAGATAAAGAGCTCGCTCGCTCATATTTGGGCTCTAAATTTGGGAGTCTTCAGCATATAGTTGGTGTTTAAATCCAGGAAAGCAACGAAATCACCAAAAGTCTGAGAAAAGATGGAAAAAAGGTGTCAAGGATTCAGCCCTGGTGGGGCTCTGTCATTAAGAGATCTTACAGAGCAGAGAATCCAGCAAAGGAGACAGGGAAGCAGTGGCCAGTGAGGCAGAAAGAAAACCAGGAGGTTGTGGGAGCCAGGAGAACACCGTGCTCTGAGAAGGAAGAAAATGTTGTCAAGTGCTGCTGCTGCATGTAAGATAACGTCTGAGAACTGACCATTGGATTTGGCAAGGAGGAGGACATCAGAGACCTTGACAAGAGCAGTGTCAGCACAGTAGTGGAGGCAAAAAGCTGACTGGAGAGGGTTCAAGACAGAATAGGAACATCCATCCTTCACAAACTCTTCCAAAAAATAGAAGAGGAAGGAACACTTCTCAACTCATTCCATGAGGCTAGTATTACAATTAAAAGTATTAATATTACTCTGATAACAAAACCAGATAAAGACATTACAAAAAAACTACAGAACAACATCCCTTCTGCTATAGATGCACGCATCCTCAATAAAATATGAGCAAACTGAATCTAGCAACATATAAAAGGGATTATATATCATGACCAAATGGGATTTTCCCAGAAATGCAAGGTTGGTTCAACATACAGAAATCAAGGCAATATACCCTATGAATGGAATAAAAACAGAAACCAAATGATTATTTCAGTAAACACAAAAAAAGCACTTGACAAAATCCAACATCCTTTCATGATAAAAACACTCAACAAACTAGGAATAGAAGGGAATTTAATCTGATAAAAGACATCTGAAAAACACACAGATAATATCATATTAATTCTGCAAAGATTGAGATTTCCCCCTAAGATCAGGAATAAAGCAAGGATGTTTGCTTTCACCACTTTTTTTTTTTTTTTTTTTTTTGAGACAGGGTTTTACTCTGTTGCCCCGGCTACAGTGCAGTGGCATCATCATAGCTCACTGCAGCCTCAAACTCCTGGGTATGGTGGCATGCAGCTATAGTCCCAGCTACTCAGGAGGCTGAGGTGGGAGGATTATTTGAGCCCAGGAGTTCGAGGCTGCAGTGAGCTATGATGACATCACCGCACTTCAGCCTGGATGAAAGAGAGAGACCGTGTCTCTAAAATAAATAAATAAATAAATTAAATAAAAAATAAAATGGGCAAACAATTTGAACAGACACTTCTCTAAAGAGGACATACAAATTGCCAATAAGCACACAAAAACACGCTCAACATCACTAGTCATTAAAATGCAAATCAAAACCATGACATCATATTTCATACCTACTAGGTTGGACAATAATAAGTGTTGACAGTGGGAAAGGATGGTGGCAATGTCAATCTTGCAGTCACTTTGGAAAACAGTCTGACAGTTACTCAAGATATTAAACTTGACTTACCACCTGACCTAGCAATTCCACTCCTAGGTACATACATACTCAAGAAAATTGAAAATATTTCTCCATACAAAAGCTTGCATACATGTTTGTGGTAGCATTATTGATAAAAACCAAAAGATGGAAATAACCCAAATATCCATAAATTGATGAATGGATAAACAAAACGTGGTTCTTCCTTACAATGAAATAGTATTCAGCCATAAAAAGGAACAAAGTACTGATGCATGCTATAACGTAGATGAACCTTGAAAACATTACGCTTTGTGAAAGAAGCCAGTCCCGAAAGGCCACATATCGTGTGATTGCACGTGTATGAAATGTCCATAAGAGGAAAATCCATAGAGATAGAAAGTAGATTAGTGGTTGTCAGGGGTGAGGAGACGGGAGAATTGGGGAGTGACTGCTCATGAGTATAGAGTTTCTTTTTAGAGTGATGAAATGTGTTGGAATCAGGTAGTGGTGATGGTCACACAGTCTGTGAATATACTAAAAGCCACTGAACTGTACACTTTAAAAGGGTGAATTTTATGGAGTATGAGCTATATCTCGGGTTTCAAAAAGAGACAGAATAAGAGGACACTGGAGAAAAAACTCTTTCAAGTAATGTTGTTGTAAAGGAAACAGACAAGCCGGGGTGGGGAACCCCAAGGCCACAGGTTCCC
>NW_012148408.1:2812150-2869888 GCF_000956105.1 Propithecus coquereli | reverse complement strand
CATGCCTGTAGTCCCAGCTACTCGGGAGGCTGAGGCAGTAGGATTGCTTGAGCCCAGGAGTGTGAGGTTGCTGTGAGTTAGGCTGACGCCACGGCACTCACTCTAGCCTGGGCAACAGAGTGAGACTCTGTCTCAAAAAAAAAAATTTTTTTTTGGTAGAGATAGGGTCTCACTATGTTGCCTAGGCTGGTCTCGAACTCAAGGTCTCAAGTGATCCTCCTGCCTCAGCCTCCCGGTGTGCTGGGATTACAGACTTGAGCCACCGCACCTGGCCCCTCCTCCCTTTCTTAAGCCAGAAATGGTATCCAGACTTACCTACTGTTCTACATCTTGCTGTGTGTTACATGTTCACATAGTCCTTGATACTTCTCCTTTTAAGCTTGATTCTGTTCCCCTTAAATGTGGGCTGGACTTAGAGATTCACTTCTAAAGAACAGAATATGGCAGAAGCAATGATGTGTGCCCTCTGAGACGAGTCATAAAAGACAATGCAGCTTCCTTTTTGTTCCCTATCTCCTGGGTCACTTGCTCTGGGGGACGGCCAGCTGCCACATCATTCAAGCAGCCCTGTGGAGGAGGCCCATGTGGTGAGGAACTGAGGCCTCTTGCCAACAGCCATGAGAGTGCGCCATCTTGGAAAGGGATCCTCACTCCCAGTCAAGCCTTCAGGTGACTGCAGCCCTGGCCAACAGTTTGACTGCAATGTAATTAGAGACCCGGAGCCAGAACCACCCAGCTAAACTGTTCACAAATTCCTGACCCACAGAGAGTGAGAGATAACAAATGTTTATTTTAGGCTGCCAAGTTTTGGGATAATTTGTTATGCAGCAAGAGATAATTAATACACATTTAAGATGAATGCGTCCTGTCTCCTCCATCATCCCACTTCAATATGAAAAGCCCTTTGCCAGCTATAAGGTGTGTCATGAGTATAAAGTATAATGCTTTCTTGTCCCATTTTCTCTCTGCACATCTCTGATGGTGATCAGCACATACCTCTGGCTTTGTTCAGACCTGTTGCTCTGCAGTAAGACAGTGTGGCAGGTGGGTCTTTGAACCAAGTTTGTGCTGACCCATCTCATGTGTTCTCAGTTGATGATTTTCCCCAGAGAAATTGGTATTTTCATCAGTACTTCCACCCTCAATTCTCTGGGTCAGTGTCAGAGCCATGTAACATTAACTTTTTGAAATGCTCGGAAAGTGAAGTCAGCTAAGAAACAAATCTGGCTCTCGGGGCCTTTCCTGTCTCTGCTCCTGATCTGGGTGCCTCCCTGCAGTGTGGAGAGGACCTGTCAACTGTACTGTGAAGATAAAGATTTAAAAAAAAAGAATCTCATCTTTTCCCTGGAGTGGGAAGGCAGCTAATAGCATTCAGATATTTTGAGATGAAACTGTTACCATGGGAATGTTTCCATATCGCTCCCTTAATAATGATGGGTAGAAACAATGAACAGCACAGCTCTCAGAATTCTAGAAATAAAGGAAACAAGGGAAGGAAAATGAAAGCTGGAAAAACAGGTCCCAGAGAAAGGACTGATGAGTTCAGTGAAAACCCTGCCTTGGCTGCATTCCAGGTGAATGCGGGGAGTTCCTAGGGCAGCAGTTTTTCCCCAAGGGTCAAGGTTCTCATATAGACTGGTGATCCTGAGGTGGGCAGTGGGTGATTCTACAGGGTTGCTGGTAAGGGGGCAAAGTGGGTCTCTCCTTCTGGGGCTTGGTGTCTGGGGTGGAGAGTGGGGGAGGAAAACTGGAGATGAAACAAACCCAGATGCTTCTAAATAATTCTCCATCTTTGTCCTGGTAAGAGGTCAAAGTGCTTACGGTTCTCTCCCTCCCCAGGGCTCAGACTGTGCCCTGAAATTAGAAGCATGCTGGCATACATGTTCATCTCGCAACCTCTGAATTTCCTATACTGTACTGTCCTCTGCAAAAGCTCAGGAATAATTTCTTAACCAAGAAGGAACCTTCCCCTCCACCCACTGCTTGAAGCATTGCAGGGGTCCCCACCGGTCATTGCCAGCTGAGCTCTTGTTTCTCTAGGACCTTGAGAAGTCAAAGGACAGATGACTCATTGATGAGCAAAATAATTTTACTCTTGTGACAGGCATTTTACCCTTGTCTGCCATAACCCTATACCCTCTCTCAGAAGGATTTGTTATCTTTTTTGTCGTTTCTACTTTTTGAGAAGGGGCACCCTAATAAAACCATTACACCTACAAATCGAATGGGAATCCAATCCACTAGCTGGGAATTTAAGAACTCATATTGGTAAGAGGGTCAAGATATGCAGATTGGGCGTCCCCTTGTTATAAGCACCCCTTAAATATCACACAAAGAGGAAAGAAATGAGGCTGGGCGCGGTGGCTCACGCCTGTAATCCTAGCATTCTGGGAGGCCGAGGCGGGCGGATTGTTTGAGCTCAGGAGTTCGAAACCAGCCTGAGCAAGAGCGAGACCCCGTCTCTACTAAAAACAGAAAGAAATTAATCGGACAACTAAAAATATATAGAAAAAAATTAGCCGGGCATGGTGGTGCATGCCTGTACTCCCAGCTACTCGGGAGGCTGAGGCAAAAGAATCGCTTGAGCCCAGGAGTGTGAGGTTGCTGTGAGCTAGGCTGACGCCACTGCACTCACTCTAGCCCGGGCAAAAGAGTGAGACTCTGCCTCAAAAAAAAAAAAAAAAGAGGAAAGAAATGGATACCACCCCACCAAGCACTCCTACACACCGTGAACTGACCTAAGGTGAGAACCGTCTGCTCACCGAAATCCTTATCTGTCAATTCCCCAACCCCATCCCCAGACCTAAGTTTGCTTGGAGTGTCAGAATCTAGGGATTTCATTTTTGTTCTTGGAATCTTTACTAAAAATACAATGCAGGCGGCGCTTGAACTGTTCCTTGGAGGTAGCAGCTGAAAGTTAATCCTTATAGGACTGCAGCTTAATGACCAGAAACTATATTGAGTTGGGTTAAAAAAAACAAAACAAAACAGAGGACTGAGTGTCTTTGTGCTCTAAACAAGCACCTATGGCTTTGGCACTGTGGCTCACACCTGTAATCCCAGCACTTTGGGAGGCCGAGGTGGGAGGATTGCTTGAGCTCAGGGGTTCGAGACCAGCTGGGCAACATAATGAGACCCTGTCTCTACAAAAATATTTTTAAAATTATCTGGGTGTGGTAGTGTACGCCTGTAGTCCCAGCTACTCAGGAGGCCGAGGTAGGAGGATTGCTTGATCCTAAGAGTTCAACGTTGCAGTGAGCTATGATCGCACCACTGTACTCCAGCCTTAGCAACAGAGCGAGACCCAATCTCTAAAACACATAAAAAAAGCACCTAATGAAGCAACACATACAGTCCTGTCGCTCACACCCTCCAGAATCCACATTTTCTGTTCAAAAATTCATAATCCACAGACAGAAAATCAGTTTAAAAATTTGATCTAACATAAATATAAGCTCAGCAGAGGGAGTGCAGCAGGGACTCTAAAGATAGGTGGCTCCACCAGCACAGAGAATCCAGCCAAGTGCCGCCCAGGCAAGCTTTCTTGGCTGACTTCCCCGGTCCTTTGGCTTTGGGATCTCCATAGTCCTGGCTATGTGCGGAAGCCTCTCCCTGCAGGTGACAGGCATCTCTTAATTCTTTACTGACTACTGGGCTGGCAGAGCTTCTTCATTTGGGCTTGGAAGGTCATTTCTGGCAAATAGTAACTATCACTTCCAAAATATAAATCCTAAAATGTGGCAGAATCCTGATTGCAATGTATAAGATGCCACATCTGCACCTGGCTGGCAACATCAGTTATAATTTGGTACGTGTTTCAGCTGCCACTTACGTATAACAGGTGAGCACAGCTTTTATGCTGCTTGAGATAAACACCTATTCTGTTCCAAGCACATTATTACACAGTGTATTCTTCAAATTCAGCTGCTACTTTGACATTTTTTATGAAAGTATGTCTTAATTTTTACATACCAAGCTGGAGACAATTCCTTCAATGAGATGATTACTGATCTCCACCCCGAAGTATGAGGCACACAGGCACCTGAACTCTTTCAGCCCACATGGAACTAACTAAATACTCTCTATGTATAAATTGTTCAAGATGCAAGTTGAACACTACCTCCTCCGTAGAGCTTTCTGGGAGCTCCTCAACTGGAGAAAATCTCCCCTTTGCTCAAATTTCCATTGCACTTGATTTTTTTTTTTTTTTTTGAGATAGAGTCTCACTGTGTTGCCTGGGCTAGAGTGCCGTGGCGTCATCCTAGCTCACAGCAACCTCAAACTCCTGGGCTCAAGCAATCCTTCTGCCTCAGCCTCCCGAGTAGCTGGTACTACAGGCACACGCCACCATGCCCGGCTAATTTTTTCTATATATTTTTAGTTGTCCAATTAATTTCTTTCTATTTTTAGTAGAGACGGGGTCTCGCTCTTGCTCAGGCTGGTTTCGAACTCCTGAGCTCAAACAATCCGCCCGCCTCGGCCTCCCAGAGTGCTAGCATTACAGGCGTGAGCCACCGCGCCCAGCCCTGCACTTGATTTTTTATATCTTCTAGTTCTTCTCATTTTTCTACCTGTAGTAGATACTTATTTACATATCTTCCTACTGTATTGGAAGATCTTTGAATCAGACACCTCCCCATAACTATTTCATTTTTATTTCTCACAACACACAACCCAGCACCTTATGCAAAAGAGGCTCCAAATACATGTTTCTGAAGGAAATGACCAAGCAGTATGGAATCCCTCCACACTAACTAAGGGTAGCAATAGGAGGGAAATCATTGAGCCCAGGCCAAGAAGCCTGGTTGACCAGATGACTTGAAGAAAGGCTCAGCCCCCAATTCTGAGGCCTGTGACCACTGGATCTGAATGATCAAGTTCCTGCCATTCTGTAGTCAATTTTACGGAGGGCCATCCCACAGTTCAGTTGCTGAAGCCATCTCTGCAGGAAATATTTTGGTTTTCCTTTAGTTTTATTTCTTCATTCAGTCCAACAAGCTGTACTGACTTCCACAGAGTTTTAAGGCAAATAGCCTGAAGTTCATTTATTTATCCACTTATTCAACAATATTTATTGACCACTAACTACATACAGAGTATTATTCTAGGCCCTGAATATAAAGTGGTGATTAAGACAGACAAGGCCCTACTCTTATAGAGCTTACATTCAAGCAGGAGGGAAGGAACAAGCAAATGAAGGAACACACATGAGAAAAGAGGGAAGGAAGGAAGGAAGAAAGGAAGGGAGGGAGGGAGGAAGGAAGGAAGGAAGAAAGGAAGGGAGGGAGGAAGGAAGGAAGGAAGGAAGGGAGGGAGGAGGAGAGGAAGAAAGGAAGGCAGGCAGGTAGGTATTGAGATGCTGAAAATCCAGGGTGATGTCAGATTGAGTTTCTGGGTGGTTTCTTTGGATTACATGGTCTAGAAAGGCTCCACTCTGGGGAAGTGACATTTAAACTGATATGTGAGTGACAAGCATGAGGCAGTTTTGCAAAAGTCAGAGGGAAGAGCATTCCAAGCAGAGAACAGTCAGTGCAGAGGCTCTGAGGCAGGCACCCAATAGGTCTGGAAAGAGTGAGGTCAGAGAAGCAGGCAAGGAGCAGCTCAGGAAGGCGTCATAAGGCAGGACAGGAGTCTGGGTTTTATTTAAGTGTGGCAGGAAGACAAAGAAAGAATTTAAGTACAATAGTGGCAAGATGGCTGCTGTAAAGAGAATGGATTTTAGAAAGAAAAGAATGAAACGGGGAAAGTACTATAGCAGTTAGGAGGTTAACCTGCATTTGGTCCAGGTGAGGAGTGTGGCAGCCTGGACCCAGGTGGCAGTAGTGAAGACAGAGCTAAGTAAACGAGATACATGTTTTGGAGGTGGAGTGAACAGGGCGGGGGAGATTTGGAAAGGCACAGTTAGTGCTGGATATCAAGGCCTCCGATATCCAAGAAACAACAGGCAGGAAACTGGAAATAGGAGTGTGGATTTCTGGAACGAGGTCAAGGCTGGTGAACCAATTTAGGAGTCATTGTCAGATTGTATTTAATGTCAAGGGGCTGCTAGTAGCAATGAGCTATACCTATTGTCAGATCTTGGTTTCCATGTACCATGCATGCTCCAATAAAAGAAACCAGAGTTCCTTGGAGAAATGGTTGATGTCAGGACAAGGGCAGGTAAAGTACAGGATGATGCTGGGAAGTACACAAGTAAGGAAGTGCTCAGAAGACAATGGGGCCCATGTTGACCGGGTACATCAGCCAACTTGAAGGAGCTCCCAGTGACCACATCTGGGATAACAACAGATGACCAACAGCGAACAACAAAATAAATCGTGATAGTAATGGATGATGACCCACAGAATAAAATAAATATCCATGAGTCCATACTGATGTAAATAAATATTGAATAAATAAACGGGGTAAAGGACACTATTCTCCTTTATAGTACGATTCCAATTAATAAACGTAGAAAGAATGATTGAAGTAGAAAATGTGGCAAATACCACAGCCACAACTGGTCTGGGGGAAGATCAGCAATTGTCAAAATCACATTCTAATGAGTGTAAGATACCATTTCACACTCATTAGAATGGTTACCCAAAAAAGATGACAGGAAGCATTGGCAAGGAAGTGGAGAAACCAGAACCCTCATATATCGCTGTTGAAAATGTACAATGGTGCAGCCACTTTGGAAAACTGTTTGATGGTTCTTCAAAATACGAAACATTAGAGTTACCATATATACCCAGCAATTCTATTCCCAGGTATATACCTAAGGGAAATGAAAACACATGGTTACACCAAAACTCATATACAAATGTTCACAGCAGCATTATTCATTCATAAATAGTCAAAAAGTACAAACAATCCAGATGTCAATCAACTGAAGAATGGATAAATAAAATGTGTTATGTCCATATAATGAAATATATTATTCACCAAGAAAAAGGAATATATCCTGATATATGCTGCAACGTGGATGAACCTTGAAAACATTATGCTAAGTGAAAGAAGCCAGTCACAAAAGCCCACATGTTGCATGATTCCATGTATAAGAAATTCCCCAAAGAGGCAAATCCTATCATTATTTTTGCAACTTTGTTTTCAATATTTCAAATTTTTCAACATAAAAAGTTAAAAAAATAAAACGAAGGTGCTACACGAGATCACCTAGAGACAAAGTACAGATAGAAATGAAAAGGAAACTCAGGAAACTAGAGAAGCTGGGGGTACTCTAACATTTTAGAGGTCGAGCAGAGGTCAAACAGCCAACAAGAGGCTGAGAAGGAAACCAGTGAGACAGGAAACTCAGCTGTTTCAGCTGCCTGCCGAGACACTGAGGGTGAGGGACATTTGGTTGGTCCCTGCTACGGTCTGAATGTGTCCCCCAAATTCATATGCTGAAATCCTAACCCCCAAGGTGATGATATTGGGAGGTGGGGCTTTTTGGGAGGTGATTAGGCCATGAGGACAAAGCCCTCACGAACGGGATTAGTGCCCTTATAAAATAGGCCCAAGGGAGCTTGCTCTCCCCTCCCACCATGTTGAGGACCCAGTGAGGAGGCACCGTCTATGAACCAGGAAACAGGCCCTCGCCAGACACCAAATCTGCCAGTGCCCTGACCTTAGACTCCCCAGCCTCCGGAACTGTGAGGAATAAATTTCTGTTGTTTATAAGCTACCCATTTTATGGTATTTTGTTACCTTATTATAGCAACCCAAATAGACTAAGACAGCTCTAATACTCAAAAGAATCAAGACATTTCTCAGATACGTGTAGAAAAAGCACTGGCTGCCGCCCATGCCTCTCCAGCTCACTCGGATGCAGTGGTTCAGCTCTGCCCAAGTGCAGATGAAGGGCGGAGGCTCGCTGCGGGATGAAGATCTCCCACTCTCCTGGGCAAAAGAGGTGAAATAACACCTGTCAAGGACGGATCTCTGTGAACTTGCACGGCAACCCTCATCTTCATTTTGTAGCGGGGGAACAGAGTCGTCAGAAAGCTCAAGTGATTTGCACAAGGAATGTGGCAAAGTTGGGATTTAAACTCAGGTGTTAGCTCTTAAGTCAATGCTTTTCTACTCTCCCATCCACAACCTAGTGAATTCCCAATATCGCTAAGAGATCATTTAGTTTCCAGGGTCGGTATTCCCACGAGGGCTCAGTGACTGAGTAAAGCTGCTTCTCAAGAAAGGGCTGCGCAAATCAAGAAAACTAAGTTAGATACAAGTACTCCCTCAATACTTTAAGAGTAGGCAGGCATGTGGCAGGCAGGTGCAAAGATCCAGGACCCAGTTCAGTGCCAGTAGGGCGTGGGTGGCGGGATGGAGATGGGTCAGCTTCCCCAGAACCAGTTCCTCAGGGACAGGGGAAAGAGCTATTTGCTGAGACCCGACTAGTATATCATTCCCCTGCTTAAAACTCTTTAACGGAATCTCTAGAGAAGATAGGAGAGGATCTCTGGAAAAAGCACAGGTGAGGGCAGGGGTGCCGTACTGTGAACAGGGGGGTGAAGTGGAGAGAAGCACACTAAATGCCAAGACTCAGCTCTTGGACGCTGGCAGCCAAGCTTGGCCCTCCTGAGACCTAAAGAATCAAGAACTGGGAGGACAGGGTTCTAGACAGGGGGAGCATGTGCAAAGGGCCCAAAAGAGAATGAGCAACGTGCATTCTTAGAACTCAAGGAAGTTCTCTATGGCTAGGGTGTAGCTGGATGGGGGGAAGGCAGATTTGGCTACGAAGGTGAGGGCCCAGGTCTGCAGGGACTTGTAAGCCACCTTAAGATCTGAATTTTATTCTAAGGGAAAAAGGGAGGTATCAAAGGGTTCTATTTTTAAATCAAAATTATACCTATGCTTAATTATTGTCTAAAAATTTTAACCACTATACTGCTAGGAGATTTATAACTTAGTTGCCCAAACAGATTTGTAATCTCTTTGACTTCTTCAATGTCTAGTGCAGCAGTTCTCAAACCTTAACATGCACCAGAATCATGGGGCAGAGGGTAGGGTGGGCAGAGGGGGTTATTAACACAGATTTGGCTGGGTGCCATACTCCAAGTTTCTGATTCAGCAGGTCTGGGGGAGGGGGGATGAAAATTGTATTCTTTACAAGTTCCCAGGTGATGTGATCACACTTCGAGAATCTGGGAGAAAGGTTAAGAGATCTGAGACGGAGTCAGTAAAAATAGTGGATGTGTGAAGACACATTCAGCCACTTACGCTCCAGATAGTATATAGATAGAAGTGGCTGGGATGGAGGAGGCTGGAAGTAGAGAAATCCCAGAGGCAGATTACAGAAGCAAAGATGAAAATAGTTAAGTTAGTGACAAAACTTTATTCTAGGACTTCCCCCACCCCCATTAAAGCCCCCGACACAGGAACTTTTCCATTTATAAAACGTGAATAAATAAGAAGCAAGAGCTGGGCATGGTGGCTTATGCCTATGATCCCAGTACTTTGGGAAGTGAGGCAGGAGGATTACTTGAACCTAGCAGTTTGAGACCAGCCTGTGCAACATAGTGAGACCCTGTCTCTACAAAAAATAATTAACCAGGCATGGCGATGCGTGTCTGTAGTCCCAGCTACTCGAGACGCTGAGGCAGAAGGATCATTTGAGCCCAGGAGTTTGAGGCTGCAGTGAACTGCGAGGACATCACTGTACTCCAGCCTGGGTGGCAGAGTGAAACCCTGTCTTAAGAAAAAAAATTTTTTTTTGGTTTGCCAATGTTAACTCTTTTTAGTAATAATAGAAATGTCAAAACTCTTTCATGGGTTTTTTCTTTTCTTTTCCCCTTAGGCCTGTTTTTTTAAATAGAATGCACTGCAGATTTCCTACAGGTGGAAAACAAAGCCCAGTCATTAAAGGCTGGCCCCCACAGTGAAAGCAGTACTGAACTGGGAACCAGAATACCTGGCTCCATTCCTGGCTCAGGGACAAAGTAATAGTGTGGCTTTGAATAAGTCATATTTACTTTTTGTGCTCAGTGTATGCTAAAAAAGGATGGAGTTGGATAGATGACTTTTATGCTATTTAAACCTGTTTAGGCTCTGAAATTTTGACTTTAAAAATCTAAAGAATAAGAAACATTGTCACATGGTCATAAATTCCCCAGATAACTAGAGTTCAAACTAAACATTCTCATGGGATTCTTTTACCTTCCCTATGTGCCATTACACAACTGGACAAACTGAAAACAAACATGTGTAAACTAAAAATAAAATCCTAAGCTGCCCCCCCCTCAACTGAACAGACTTCCTCTTGGCCAAGGGGATCCCAGAATAACCTTAAAGGTGAGTTCTCCACCAGGAAGGGAATGGAGGTCGGACATGCCTCCTAATACCCCTGCCTTTTGGAGTTTAGACTAACTGTAAACTGGACCTAAAGGCATACAAAGTAAAGGTTAAGTCATGCCTGCAGCCCATCAATTTACTTAACAGATCACTTTGAGTATATCGTGACTTGCTCTCCGATTAGCAGACCTGCTTATCTTAACCCAAGTATTCCTTTCTACTGACTCTGAGTTTTTAGACAAAGCTTTACTTCTTTAATTATAAATCAAAGAATCTCTGAACCCACTCATATCCTGTAAGCACCCCCTTCGAGATATCCCACCTTTTCGGGCCAAATCAAAGCATACCTTCCATGAACTGATTTGTGATTTTACCTGCCATCCCCCTCTCCCTAAAATGTATAAAACCAAACTGTAACCAGACCTCAAGATCATTTACTCAAGGCTTCTTGGATTTGTGGATCAAGGGCCATGGTCACTCATATCGATTCAGAATAAATCACTTTAATTTATTTTATAGAGGTTTTTCCCTCCATTAACACATAAAGTGCCAAAAGAATAGCCCCATGTGAGTGCTCAGAAGTGCAACTGATGCTCCCTTTACCTTCTGAGCGTTAAGCTGCCCTTTGAGGTTAGCCCCAGCGTGGCCAGAGCACCATGATGTTGTGAACAATATCATCAGTAAAAGTGAAAAAAATCAAACACTTACTGCATGCCCAATCTTAGTTTCCACATAAAGAAAACATGACTACAGTATTTTTAAGCTCTTCCTAGTATTCAACCTTCTCAAACCCTAAAACAGGTAATTTTTTAACAATGAGTAATTGCTGCCATGCATTTACTACTATGTTTTCCTCAGTTACACCAGGCATTGATCAAACCTGGCTGTCAGTTTTTGTATAGTCTGTGAGCTAAGAATAGTTTCTACTTTTTAAAAAATAATATTTTAATTTAATTTTGTTTTTTAGAGAGAGGGTCTTACTGTGATCACAGCTCACCATAACCTCCAATTCGTGGGCTCAAGCAATCTCCTCCCTCAGCCTCCTGAGTAGCTGGGACTATAGGTATGCATCACCATGCCTGGCTAATTTTAAATTTTTAAAAAGTTTTTAAATTTCATTTTATTTATTTATTTTTGTCAAGTCAGGGCCTTGCAATGTTGCCCAGGCTGGTCCTGAACTGCTGATCCCCAGTGATCCTCCTGCTTCGTCCTCCCAAAGTGCTGGGATTACAGGCATGAGCCACCGCACTAGGCCTGGTTTCTACATTTTTAAATGGTTAAGAAAAATCAAAATAAGAATATTTTGTGGGCTAGGCACAGTGGCTCATGCCCTACACTACTCTACAAAAAGTAGAAAAATTAGCTAGGTATCGTGGCGCACACCTGTAGTCCCAGCTGCTCGGGAAGCTGAGGCAGAAGGATCGCTTGAGCCCAGGAGTGTGAGGTTGCTGTGAGCTATGATGATGCCACTGCACTTTACCCAGGGTGACAGTGAGACTCTATCTCAAAAAAATTTTTTTGGCACATAAAAATAATATGAAATACAGATTCCAGTGTCTATAAATAAAGTTTTATTAGAATACAGTCATATTCATTTGTTTATATATTGTCTATGACTGCTTTCATGCCATACCAGAGTTGAGTAGTTGCAAAAGTATCAAATGTTTTTTTTTTTTTTGAGACAGAGTCTCACTCTTTTGCCCAGGCTAGAGTGAGTGCCGTGGCGTCAGCCTAGCTCACAGCAACCTCAAACTCCTGGGCTCAATCGATCCTTCTGCCTCAGCCTCCCGAGTAGCTGGGACTACAGGCATGCACCACCATGCCCGGCTAAGTTTTTCTATATATTTTTAGTTGTCCGATTAATTTCTTTGTATTTTTAGTAGAGATGGGGTCTCGCTCTTGCTCAGGCTGGTTTCGAACTCCTGAGCTCAAACAATCCGCCCCCCTTGGCCTCCCAGAGTGCTAGGATTACAGGCGTGAGCCACCGCGCCCGGCCAGAAGGGTTGATTTTTAAAATTTTTGTTGTAGAGATGGGGTCTTGCTATGTTGCCCAGGCTGGTCTCGAACTCGTAGGATCAAGCGATCCTTCTGCCTTGGCCTCCCAAAGTGCTGGGATTATAGGCATTAGCCACCGTGCCTGGCCTGGACTGTTAAATATTAAAGTATGGTGTGGTGGCGCATGCCTGTGATCGCAGCTACTCAGGAGACTGAGGCAAGAGGAGTGCTTGAGCCCAAGAGTTCAAGGTTACAGTGAGCCAAGATCGTGCTGCTGCACTCCAGCCTGGGCGACACAGTGAGATCCTCTTAAAAAAATAAAAATAAAAAATAATAAAGTATTATGCCAAATAAATAAACATGTTAATGAGAACTAGTTCACACACTTTTAAGCTTTGAACATGTAAGGACATCTTTATACTGACCCTTATTAGTGCAGTTCAGACAAAGGGGCATCAGAGCTAACCCCGGCTGTCGAGACTGGCTCTCCAGTATATTTCCTCTCTGGTGCTCTCTGCTGACAGATGAGGTGCAGGTGTGCACAGATAGCCACAGCCCTCCTACTTCTTCTCTCATAGGCCATTTCGGAATGGTTATGTGCTCCCCAGACTCTAACATTAGAGCCCACTCCTACTGTAGTACTGTTATCACCAACGATGTGGGAAATTTCTCATTTTTTGGTCAAATGTGAAAGACACAAATGGCAAGCAACAGGCCCCTGATGTGCTAAGTCAAGCTAAGTGACTGCATCATGCCACAGGACTACAAACGTTCGAAGTGATGTTTCTTCACACGACTGCTTTATTACTCACTAAAACACTGTAGCAGCCTCAGAATTGTCCATTTAAAAGATAATGCAATGGGTATAAAGTGAAAGATTTCCTTTCAATCCTCGAGTTCCTATTTTCCTCATTTTTCCTCAGTACTCTTACAGTTTGCGTCTCCTGAGTGAACTGTTTTAAAAGCCAGAAGAAACCTATTATTGTGTTCACGTATTTTCCCACATTCAGCTCTAAAGTGGACGTGAAATAAAGAAAAATATCCACATGCGCCTGTAGGTTAAAGCGGAGAAAGCAGCGAGCTTTCCTTCCGCTGACCCGCCCCGCCCGGACTGACTGACAGAAGGGGACAGCAGCTGGGCGTGGTGAGGGGACGGCCCAGAGTAGGCGCAAGGCAGGGCAGCTGCCCTCTGCCTTCTTGTGAGAACTCAAATGTGTGAACACACCACTTTTCAGCTCTTGGTAAACAACTTTCTTTCTTCTGTTTCTCAAAATCCTAACAGTCTACAAGGCATATTCATTTAAAGCAATATTTCAGTCAAAACAGAAAAGGACTTGGGAGGAAAGAATTCATTGTCACTGAAAGACATAAAACTAACAAATTTATCTGGGAAATGCTGAGAAAACAATAAAAATGAAGCGTTACCAGATTTCTGCTTTATTTTCCTTTTCCTCAAACTCAGAAAGGAAATGGGGGAGGGGAGAGACAGGGAATATGCAAGTAAATATGGTATATATTATTTTACAAGCTTATAGCTAGTAAGTTACACTGTCACTAGTTGCTCAAGAAGTGTGATCTTGCAAGAAAACGTCCCTCAGAACAACAAAGGAAAAATCCTGTTAAAGGAGAAAATGAACCTGCACATTATAGCAGAAACCACATCAATCAGGTGTGTGTAGGGGAAAACACTTGGCCCTTTCTAAGAATAGATTTCCCCGCAACTTTTCAATAGATTTCCTCTTACATATATAAATCATACTTGACTTCTTTCCTAGTATTATCTTTTTATGTAAAAAATAATTTTCAATGTAAGAAAGCTAGAAACCAGAGGACTTCACTCGCATCTATACAGTAATATTTACTTCGTATGACAAAAAACTCAAGGTCACAGTACACAGTAGTTATTTATTTAAATACTTGAAAAGGTTGATGATGGAAAAAATAGGTTTATCGTGAGAGTTTATATTCATTAGATTTACTTTATCATTAAAAAAAGTGCTGCCTCTAGGTTATCCTAGCCAGATATAGAACACACTTCATGACACATGCAGCTACTGCAATATACTATAACAGACACAGCCAATATAGAATGATTTACACTTTGGGAGGAAATTCAACAGTAGTAAGGGGGACTCTTTATTTAAACTAAAAACATTGATAATATACAAATTGTTTTTCTCATTTGATTGAAAGGGCTATAAAATTCAACATACTGACAAAGGAAGCAACGTAATCACATAGATAACACCTCTGCTAATCGCTTTTACCTTATTTCTTTCTTCAAAGAATCTCACACTCAGCTATACAATTTTCTAGACTTAACGATGGCTTCAAGGCTGGCCTACCAGAAGTGACTGAAAGAAAGTCATGTTGGTAAGCTGACACTGGCTTGTGTATTTTCAAAAACGGAGAGAAAATGGCAAATTGTGCCTCATGTACTGATAGAACCCAAAGGATCATTCTGAGTAATGTGAAATAAATAAGTGATCCATGAGTAAATACAATCTCTGGGCTGATTTAGAACTAGGAGATTGAGCCAAGTGAGCACTAACAATACCATGTAGAAACGTCTAGAAATGTCATTTCTAGTACTCAGGTTGGGAGACCGTATCTTGCTTGAATATGTACATTATTTACAAAATATTCCCTTTTGGCCTCTGAAATTTAGCCATTTTAGTTTGGCTGTTAGTTCTTTTCTTTCCATATGCTAGCCAATATTGCAGTTATAACTATCATTAAAATACTCTTATGCATGAATTACAAATATTAATAAAGTAACTCTGCATGTATAAATATCTCAATATTTCTAGCAGAATTTAAAGCATTCAGAATGTACATAAAAGTATTTGTTTTTGGTAGGGCCAGTATTTTTTTTTAATCATCGTTGTTTCAATAATGCTTTGTACATAGCAAAGCCCAAAACTGCAAAAACAGTAGCACCAAAACTTGCTCGAAGCCAAAATGTGGAGCTCTTGAGGTCAGCTTGTGTCACGTGCCTGTAGTCAGAAAATATAATTAATATTTAAAACATGATTAGTATGAAAATCTTACACCAGTTATGTAACAGTCTACTTTAGGGAAGTATTAGCACACTTGTCAGGCCAATTGCATACAGTAATGCTCACCAAAAACATTTATCAATATAGCCATGTGTACATTGCTTAATCATTACCTTAAGAAAATGATATAACGTAGACATTACTAAAGACAAATGTCTTTGCAATTAGCTATTACTTGAGAGTAGACATCTAAAATTTTACACATTTTCTTCACATGGGAAATGAAGATGTTAGACAAATCAACCTACCACTTTTTACTACCACCACGGTCCTTCAAAATGAGTTCTCACAATTTTGAGGGTCTATTTATGGAACTTAGATAATATGAAATCTCCTGTCCCCACAAACTGAAAGCTATTTTGTAAGCAGTTAAGCGACAAGTGATAATACTTTTCTAAGAGCGACAATTAAAGTTAACTTTGGAAATATTGAGCCCCATAAAAATTTACCAAAAAAAATCCCAAAGTGGGAGGAAAAGGTTTACCAGTTTGCATTAATTTGGTTACTGCTAATTAAAGAGAAAAAAAAACCAAACCCTGGTGTTAGTCAGACAGGCAGTGATAATGGTACCAACTAAAGGACATGATGCAACACAATGGATTGAAAGATAATGACATAAAAGAAGCCAAATTATGCATGACAAGAACAGGGGCAGCCTGTACCACACACTGAGTTGTGAGCATGCTCAGTTAATAACACTGCTAAGCACCCTCAAGAGTCTCAAGTATGACAGCTTACCACCAAGAGGATAAAGCTTTAAAGCAAAGGTCCGAACATTTTATTCAAATTGTCACTGATGTCTTAGATAAATGAACACAATTGAGGTGATGTAGAAAACTTACAGAATTAAGAGCTTAGAGAAGCTGTCTAGTTTAGGTTATTTTACAACTAAGTTAAACAAACAGATTTGAAGCAAAAGTCAGACGTCATTAAAAGACTAAGACACTGACACATGCAAAAGAGTTAAGAACCAAGAATTCAAATTGCATAAAACTACTTTGCCTCAGTAATAGTCACAGAATGATGAGATTAGTCATCACAAAATTCAGTCTGTACATCCCTAGAAACAAATCTGTTATACAACACAAGTCAGAGTGCTCCATGCTTATCACCATGGCAAAGCAACACACAACACTCCAATTTCTTATCCTTACCAGTTTCTATTAAAGAAAAAAAATCACTCCTCACATAATTATTTTTAACAAAGCAAAGTGATAACTCCTACCTTCAAGTTAGTTCTTCTAACAGGCAATGTTTTATTAAAAAAAAAAAAAGTTAGGGGAGAGAATATTTAGGTTTTTTTTTTTCCAGTTGGAAAAGCTCCAACAAGGCCAACCCATTGGTTGTGGGAAATGTTACCTGGCTTCAAGAAAAAGTGGACCATGGGATGACTCCATGAAGATAGAATCTTCTACAGAGCTGACGGCGTGCACCTGATGAGTAATACTGCCTTCGTCGTCTGCTAACAGCATGGCACCCCACTCAGCTACCCGGGCTCTTAACCTTTTATACACATGCATACAGTTTGCAGTTCACAGCAGAGCTCACAAAAGAAGGGGACTCAAAATAACATCTCTCAATTATATATCCCACACATAAATTGAGTTGCCACCCTATATGATGCATCTTGTGCTTTCTATATTTAAAATAAATGTATTCTATAGCAAATTGCCAAACTTAAAAGAAATTCTATCTATATGTACTCTTTTAAAACATTCACACACCAGACAAGGAAACCTAAAGCTATTATATACATTCTCTAAATATCCCTCTGAGGCTGGTCTTGGTATATCTGAAACACTAAGAGAAGTCCTTGAAACCAATACCATAAGCAGTACCTGACATGTGGCAACCATAAGTATTCATTTGAAATGAGGTTAACGACTGTTAGTCATGAAGTTTATAGATGCTTATAATTTCAAACTAGCAAAAACTACAAACATACGTCTGTGAAAAATTGAGTCCAACACCCCAAACTCAGACCAATATGGACCCTGAAGAAAGCAACAAAGTTTACAACTCCAAGTCAACAGAGATGTGTAGAATTTAAAGTGAGAACATAGCCTAAAAGTACAGAAGAGCTTTTGCTTCAGCTTTGGTCTCCCTGTGATTATCATGCATCTTCACTGTTGGACATTTGGGTTTTGTTTTTTAATTTTTACTTTTTTTTAATCTTAGGGGGAGAAAGGGATTAGGATTTAAGCTAGCTTAAATAATCAACTTAAAATGAGTCAAAATGATTTCTCATAAATAGTCTTCAAATATGGATATTTGTTTCACACAGCTCCCTTTGTTGTGTTTTAAAATGTATTATCATTCATGAACTAGTATATTCTGACTGACTTTATTGCTTAGTTTTCTTCAGCATTTCAAGATCAATATAGATACATGTTCAAGATACAGCTAGTTTAAAACTTCAAGTAACTATTAACTCAAAATATATTCCAATGGCTCCATCAATGTTACAGTAGTTGTTTAAGACACTTTAGGACATAGAAAGCTACTTAGAGAACTATTTTATGCCTTTATCACGTGCATTTAAAAGCTGCACTACCAGACTCTATTTATAAAAAGGAAAGCATTTATAATGGATGGCACATTTGTCATTGCTTAGCTAACTGACACCACCCGAATAGAGAATAATGTGATCTTAACTGTAACCCATGAGTATCAAAAATGGATTCATATTTGTCATTTCAGTTCTCAAACAGAGGCAGAGTAACAGTTTTATAAAGCTGCTTTCTGGTTCGATTCTAAACTTAAGCAGAAATAATTCTTCCACAATTCAAAAGCATAATTCTTACAAAATGACACACAAAATAATCATCTTTGAGTAAATTATAATATCTTATTGCATAGTTTTTCTTTCTTTTTAAATTTACTTTCTTTTCAAATATAAAAAAGATAATATATACCTCTCAGAAAATCTATGGAAAAAAAGCAAAGTAAGAAGAGAAAGAAAATCACCAAGTCTTGTCACCAAGGACAACTAATTAAAATTTCAGGTATTTCCTTTTAGGCTTTTTCTATGTAATTTTTACATAGCTGCAAACATAATGTGTGTAATTTATATATTTTTTCCCAAATTTTCCATCAATTATGGAAACTTTTTTTTTTTTTTTTGAGACAGCATCTTGCTCTGCTGCCCAGGCTAGAGTGTAGTGGCATGATCATAGCTCACTGTAGCTTCAAACTCCTGGGCTTAAGTGATCCTCCTGTCTTAGCCTCAGCCTCCTAAGTAGCTGGGACAACTGGCACATACTACCATGCCTGGCTAATTTTTAAACTTTTTGAAGAGACAGGGTCTTTCTATGTTGCTCAGACTGGTCTTGAACTCCTGGCCTCAAGTGATCCTTCCACTTCAGCCTCCCAAAGTGCTAGGATTATAGGTATGAGCTACTGAACCCCACCTGATTATGGAAACATTTTAAATAGCTGGATTATATTTCATTCTTATATTGTAGGCTATCTCCATTTATTGATGACTATTTAAAAAGTGATGGAATATCTTTCTACATAAGATTTTTCTCTATATTTAGGATATTTTCCTTAGGATAAACTTCAGAAATTAATATTACAGGGTCAAAAATGTGTATTTCTGTGTATATGTGTAGAAGTTCTCTTTTTTACCTAGTAGTATATAGGAATCATCAAATTTTCCTATTCTATGTGGAATAAGATCATTTAGTGCAGCAATATCTCTTTTCAGAACATAAGAAATAATTACTAAATGCTAGAATATAACACTAACTAATCATTTGCAACTTGTCAGAGTTATCGAGTTTTTAGGTGGAAAATTCCTGTGTCTGGGATGCTGGCCTTCTGGCTTAGAAGTGCTGAGGATGCAAACATATATCAGCCATCAAGATCTCCTTGACATAGGTGTGGGAGCCACTTGACATGTTCGGACTTGGGTATTACTAAGGCCGCTGCTTAATAATGGTGAGAGAAGAAAATGTTTCAAAATTCAGGCAATAAAGAATTAAATGAAGAATTGTTTGTGTGAATAGTCACACAAGGCATATATAGGGTGACCAAAATTCCTGTGTACCTTTGCACTGAATACTTTAAAAAAGGCATACTTTAAAAAAGGCTTTTGATTAATTTTATAATTGATGGTGAATATAAGAACATGAATTAAAACCTTTATTGACTTAATGTATTTAACTAATAATAAATAAAGCAAATGTTATCAATTGTAATATTTAGAAATGTAAAGTATCAAATCCTAAAGGGTTCAGGGAATTAAATCCATTCTAGTTATTCCCAAATAGGGTATTTTTAATACTCTAGTTGAAATTGTTTTTTTATAATCTGTCACATGAGTTTACATGTGAGGTATAAAAACTATACTGTGGAGATCTAAAAGTCTGCAAAAATTAGAACTTGAAGAAGGGAAAGAATTTAGAAAGCTTCAGATATCAATTAACCTTATCTTAGACTGCAAGTAATTATAAAGAGGAAAAAAACATAGGACTCAACAGCACCAAAGCTAAGAGACTTTCCTCAGAGTGGCTCCAGCTAAACTGTCACTTTTATCGGTCTTCCCATGTAACTTCTCAGAAATGAATTTGAATTTCCTATTTTTCATCCCTCTTATCTTGCCATGTTATCCTTTCCAATCAACTAAGAGATGCACAAATGCACTAACATGAATTGTCTTCTAATTTTATATATATAAATCTCAGGTATAAACTTTTAAGATAATACTCTGAAACAGCCGATATAACTGTAATACATGAGTACCTAAAGTTACTGGGGCACAGAGCTATCATATATAGCTTGCTCTTATTTGCAATTACATACCTCAAGTTGAAAACTGTACTGAGGTCATCAAAACTACAGTTAAGTTTTCTGTCTTTAAATATTCCATTTTTAAAAAATGTCTTCTGGACCTCCCTGCTTTTTTATTCCTCTAAATGTTTCTATCTGGTAAAGTATTTTCTATTTTTATTTCTAATAATAATACCACTACTGCTAGTAATAATTTTAATAATGACAATTTCCTTAATTGAACTAGTAGGCATGAATATTCTAATAAGATATTTCTCAAAATAGATTAAGAAATTTATATACAATGTTTAACAAAGATGAACTGCAACACAAATCATAAGCAAGCTGTTAACTGAGCATGCCTAAATAGTAATACATGTTGAAAAAGGACCTAGGTGTGCACCAATGTCAAGGAATGCTTTACCAAGCATTAGGAAAATCCGAAATTATAGATAATAAAAGATACATAGAAAATGCTCTAATATCTGTATGTTAACTACTGATACTTAAAGATCAGATTAGGCAAACTCCACTCTCTCATGTCCTTTAATATACCAACCAAATAGCAAAAATTTAAAAATTGTAAGCAGCAGCAGCTTACTTAATGAGAATCTATCATAGAAACTCTTATATAATTTTAAATTTATGGCTATGTATACAAATTCAAAGAACAGCCTTGTAAGGACTTTCATACAAGGGAACATAGAAGTTTCATAAGAAACTAAAACAGGACTTCCTTGATACAATATTTTACTATAACATAATATCCTAAGAACTCTTAGATTCTAAATACCTAACAGCATTAAGATTCCCAGGACACTAACCTCTTCATAAGGCAATCCTACGAAAAAGCAGTTCTTTTTGGTCTGACAATAATAAAACCCTTTCTTCAAAAAAGGGCTCCTATATTAAGCAACATGAGTTCAAAATGCATAAAGAAGGAACTTGGGTGACGAATGCAAGGGTACATGAAGTGCCTTGAAATAAATGTACATATATTCAATTAAAAATACATTAAAAATAGGGTAAAAATTACAATGGGTACTACGACTATCCATCATCCCTTTGAGTCTCTGTAAAAATTCAGTATGAATTATATACTTGGTTACCAAAGTAAAATGCTGCTACCAAACTTAAGAAGTAACATGAATAAACAACTTACACAGTTAATGCAAATAATAAAATGGAATGTTAGAAATACTAAAATCAAATATGCACCAAAGGAAATCACACGAAAATGATAAATTATAAATAAACAATTTTAATTAAATTATAGGTTAGGAGAAGTGGTGGGGTTACACACAGAAACCTAGCTGGGAAAGAGATTGAGAGGATTAAAAAAGTGACCAAGTGGCACACACAAACGAAAACGAACACCTAAAGGAAAGGACAAATTAAAGTTCACAGCACACTAAAATACAGTAACATTCTCATGCAAAGTAGGAGTGTTCTCAAGTCAGAGTAATAAATACTTAATAAATAAAAATCCTGGGTAGTTCAAACCAACAATCAAGCTCATTCCTACATAATCGTTTTATCACTTTCAGATTTAAAAGGTATTCAAAAATTAAAATATACTGAGAAGGTATTTTTCCCCTGTAACATGATTAATACCATTTGAAATGAAAGCATTCCCAAAGATTAAAATCATCTGACCACATATTAATCATCCTCCAACTGAATTTAAATTCAAATAATTCCAATTATTCATGTTATTCTAAAGAAAAACATAAACCTATCCAGATCTAAGAGTGAAACCATAATTAGCAAAATACAAAGTAAAGTTACATGTGAGACAGATGTGTGTTTAGTCTAATATTACTCTCACATGTTGAAATCAATATACATTCAATTAAATTAGAAAGAAAAAAATTATTAGTACAGATTTAAATATGTAGTGTCAGTAAATAAACTCAAGAAAAGACTTAATTTTTTCCAGCAAAAGAGTAAAAACAGTTTCAGAAATTAACCTGTTGAAACTACCTAAACTCATGATCAGGTTACAGCACTTTCTTTTTTACATGAGGGACTAGGGTCACTGAAAATGTAACCAAAGTTCGAAAAAATTTTTTTAGTGACATTATTTAGAAGAGTATTTAAAGGCAGGTATATGTCTTCTTCATCTTCAAATTTTGTCTCAGTTCACAGCAAGGAGGTTCTTATCCAAAGTAGGTACTTAAATATTCTGAATGAATAAATCAAAGAGGGGGTTAGGGGGCAGTAGGGTAGCAGGAGAATGTGGCCTCAAACATGTATTATATACGGTAGAAATTTCTATTTCAGCGACCAAAATTTTTACAAGCATACTAAAACAATGCATTAATTTGAGATCAGCATGTATGAATTTTTGTCTACTAATTTAATTCTTTTCAGATATTTAATGAAACTTTTTACTTAAAAATGACAAACCTTTTAGAACTGCTCTTTCACAGTTGTAAATCAAACACTAACCATGGTAGTTCTGATTTCTAAAGACAAAGGCTTTAGTGTTAAATTGGAACCCTCTCTATTGAATGAAGTACAGGGAAAAATTCTTAAATGACTTTTACTTAGCTAATCAATCTTTCTTCTGCTTATTTAACATTAAGATATGTCTAACACGGCAAACCAGTAGTGACCAATCACCAAAGGCTGCCAAAACCTGAGAAGTAATAGGGAAAAGTAGTTCCATTTTCATCCCACCACCCAATACTTTTTTCAAATTTTTCATGGGAAAGGAGAAAAATATTGGTGGGGGGAAGCAGAGACATGTTCATTCCATAGGTGTTCTTTTTTAGGCCTCCACTGTCATGACTCTAGGCCATACCTTAAGACTGAGGTTGCAAACTGGTGGCCTATAAACATGCTTTGTTCTGATTAGTACTTTTAAATAATTTTTAAGATTATTATTTTCTAAATATCAGGAAACTTCATATAAAAATCTTGATTTGCAGTCCTTGTAAAGTCAGAAAACCTGGCAAAGCAGGCCTGCACAAGAACACAAGGCCAGAGCTGGGTGGTGGTGGCCTCTTGTAGACCAGGCCTGTCACAGTCCCTCCCTCTCCTTCTTTCTTTAACTTGGCCACTTTAATTCATATACATTATCCATCCAGGCCCTGTGGGCACTGAGGTCTTGGCCCCCACCCACCTACCTTACTTACCCTTCATCAACTAGAAGAAACTTCAATATAGAACCCCTAAAATTCCACTATACATCTATTAAATAAACGATTGAAATACTAACAGGGATAAGGAAGGAGTTCTTTGAAAGGTACACTGGTTTCCCTGCTCATCTTTTTCATTCTTTCTATTCTTGATTACCAGATATCAGTGATATGTGCTGACACTACCATTAAATTATCTCTAGTTTATAAATAGATATGACAAAATGCACTGATTTCTCTTTGAGGATCACTGTATAGAATAATTTACTATGAGCAAGTGCATCCATTTAACATATTAACTGCCATGTGAGTTGTATTTAACTCATGCTAGTTTTGAGCCAGGGGCCTCATGAAGCATATGTAACTCACATGTCTCTTTACCATGGGAACCACATCGTGCAGCAACTCATGCTGCCATGCAGTAGCATACGTGTTATATGATGGCTGGCCCCCTGGGCAAAACTCCACAGTTGGTTCATGAAAACCTTACTTGTTGATGTTCTCATTGTTATAATTAATACTGACAATTTAACTGCATATAATTCACGTAGAGAAAACAATAAAAAAATGACAAATTTTTCATGAAATTAGAAAGGATTGTTTTGTTTTTGAAGTTTTTATTTTATTTTTATAATAAAACGCAGTGGCCCCAAGGAAAAATTTTTTCTAGTGCGGCAGTCAATGTGTTAATGTACATCCACCCTATTTCATCTGGAAGCTGACTAAACTGACCTAGGAATAAAATTGTCACCAGAGACACAGACAATGAATCAATCTGTAATTATGGACAATCAAGAGCTTCTGGACTAGATAATAAAATAGGTGGTTTGTTATCAGCAATTACTGGGAGCCAAGGTAAGTTCAGCAATAAGATATCAAATAATATCACTTCCTATTTAAATAATGCCAACATTGGTAGATCAGAGGAATGTGATAGAAATTATATACTGATTTTAGAAAAATCCTTCATGAAACCTCTGATAAGACACAAAGATAAAATGTGGGCTGGATAATAATATATATATATATATATATTTGTTTTGAGACAGAGTCTCACTCTTTTGCTCAGGCTAGAGTGAGTGCTGTGGTGTCAGCCTAGCTCACAGCAACCTCAAACTCCTGGGCTCAAGCGATCCTTCTGCCTCAGCCTCCCGAGTAGCTGGGACTACAGGCATGCCCCACCATGCCCGGCTAATTTTTTTTTTCTATATATTTTTAGCTGTCCAATTAATTTCTTTCTATTTTTGGTAGAGATGGGGTCTCGCTCTTGCTCAGGCTGGTTTCGAACTCCTGAGCTCGAGCAATCCGCCCACCTCGGCCTCCCAGAGTGCTAGGATTACAGGCGTGAGCCACTGCGCCCGGCCCATAATATATTTTTAATTGACTGAAAAATCCTTCCCCAAGAATTCTGAACCTGATGTTGGGAAAGAGTGCTCTAGTGGAATACTATAGGACTTAACTTGCTTTAGCATTCTTTCTGTCTCTCCAACCTCTGGGTATTTTTTTATCAGTAACTTGAAAGATAAGACATATCTACCAAATTTGCAAATAACACAATGCTGAGAGAGATATATAATGGGACAAATGACAGAAATAATGTTTGAAATGACTGAGCTAGAACAAATGGATCAAAAAGAATATGACATTTAATAGAGATATATATGTATCTGCATTTAGATTCAAAGCGTCAACTAAAAATGTCAAATATACGATTAGAAAGGAGGGGACATCTCCCTCAATTAACCCCAAGATAATATATGTTAACAGTGGTGTGGGCTGCTAAAAAGTTAATTCATGCACTAGACAGGTGCTATCCTAACTGTGGAACATGATTGCCCATTGTTCTGGACTAGTCAGACCACATTTGGAGCACTGTTATCCATTCTCAGTGGTACCTTTTAAGAGGTGAAAACCTAAGGGGCTTTCAGATAAGGACAACCAGGAATGATGAGGTCACTAAACCATCTAATTTAAGAAAAGGCTGAAAGAAATGGGGAAGTTCTACCTGGAGAAGAGAAAATTAGGGGAGACATGATGGCCGTCTTCAAAAGTCTGAAGGATTGCTATGTTGAAGAGGGAGTAGAATAGTCGTATGTTGTTCTAAAGGGCAGAACTAAAACTAAAGAGAGAAAGTTATAGGGAAAACATTTTAGTTAAAAAAAATAAAAGCGAAAGCAAAAACCCTCTCCAATGAGGAAAGCCATGAGCAGATAAACAGCACTCTCTCAGGAAGGCTTGCAGGAAGGCATTCTAACAGGAGGTTAGGCCAGATGAATTCTGGAATCCCTTCCACTAATATCCCGACACTGGAGCTCCTGAACGTTGTTTGGTTTGAACTAGCCTTGCATTTTCTCAGTCAGTCATCATGAGAGAATCTGTCTGGGTTACTACTTTACAAGATGCCACTCAAAGGACAGAGGGAGAACTTTACCACCAAATGAATGTGGTGATTCCTTCAAAGCAGTCACCCGAGAGGCTGCATTCGTATTCCAGAGCTGCTAGCACTTAAAACATCACTGAAACTCTTAGAATGCCTTCAAAATCTGCTTCTGACTCACATAAGAAACAGACTCACTGTATCACAGACACATCTACCATATTGCTAGTAAACACAACTGTATCATCATTTGATACAGCTGGAGTCTAGCCATCAGTGAGTGTCCAATGGTGAGCCAAACAACTGACCTATTTCTAACCAAAATCTATTATTTAGCTTGATCATCCATTTTAATCAAGCCCAGCTCCCAATGAGTTCTAAATGATTTCAAAAACCTAATTCATCCTTAGACACATACAAATTTGATGTCAAATACAAATTAATATTACATAGGCTCTTAAATGATCAAAAATATAAAACTGATTTAACAAAGGTAGCATGAACAGAATAAGAATATAACCTTCCAAGTTCATTGCTTTGAGGGAATGTATATATCCTTTTTTTCTCTTTCTTTTTAAAAAGCATATTACTTTATAGGAATGTTTTTGGCTCAATTTTAAAGACCTCAAAAGCCAGTAGTACAGATTTTTTTTTTTCTTTTCCATGTTCCTGTGAGTCTTTAAAGTTACTATCTTAATTTCTAGAAACCATGTTCTTTCAAATAAACACTCCAGGTACTTAAAAGTAGAAGTAGATTATGATTATGAATGGTTTCAAGAATAGAAATTTTTTTCAAACCCAAAATACTATTCATATTACTATGGTTTTAATAAGATATATTAATTGACTATAAGCTGAGTATAGTATAACAGAGTATCTTTTATTTGGGATCAGTGTGTCTTTTCCTTACTATAAAAGTCATGATCTATTTTTACCACTTACAGCCAAAAGATTTTTATCTCCCTATACATATTATCATCTAATAATAAAGATACTCCATCTTCCTTATGAAAAAAATCTAAAATCTTCTTTTATAGTCCTTTAAATATACCTATTAATTTAAAAACGTCATTAAGGATGCTTCCAAAACTAAACATTGTCATCACAGTGAGAATTTTAGTAGAAATTAGTTGGGCTTCAGTCAGCTTGTTGTCTCTGTAGTGAGTATCTGTATAATAAATAGTTATCCATTTTTTTCTTTTGTATTTTAACAGAATGCCTGGTACCCAGTAAATAAAGTTAAGAACCTGTTAAGAACTGCAGTGAAGATTTTGTTCTTTACAGATTGCAGCAAGTCTGAGTTGAGGAAGTTCTGACAGATGCAAAATGTACACCTGTTGCAGGTGCACATACAGCGTAACCGGGCATGGCTGCGAAAACACACAGAAGGACAGGAGTTGAGTTCTTACTTACAAATATGGCACAAGTCAGGGTGTGCCAACTTAAAAAAAAATATTTAGGCATAAGCAACACTCTTTGTAGAAAGGAAAAGGACAGTGCGGGGCATGCTAAAGTTGTGCAGAATTCCACATTTACCAAAAACATAATAAAAAGGAACAGCTTCCTCCTCCCTCCCTATAGAAAATCTAGGGAAAATTAGCTAACACTTTTGCTTTTTTTGGAGAGGGGATGGAATTATTTTTACATGAGTTTTAGTGGAATAAATATGCACAGCAATAGATGGCACCCTCGTCTAAATTAATAAAAAGAAAAACTGAGTAAGCCATAGCACCCGCCAAAAGGACAAAGTTTACTAGCATTTAAAATAACATTCCCTCCTCCTCCTCCTCCTCCTTCTCCTCCCTCAGCATACACACATGCCTGAAAACCAGGAAGGAGAAGAATGACAATACACAAAAGAGTCAAAAGACGAGTATATTCAACCCTAAGAAGATATGAACAACATCGTCTTTAATTCATCAAGCACCCTGGCTCCCAAAGGAAATCAAGATGCTTCATAAATTTCTCCTTGAACAAAATATAGGGTTAATTTCATCTGCTACCAAAACACAGCAGCCTAAGTATGATAGTATGAAACTCTGGGTAAGGATGTAAAAATCAGCAATGGATCCAATTGAAATTAGATATGAAATTTGGGAAGGCTTTCTGACTCCTTTCTGGTTGAGTGGAGTTGCACTAGTTGGTGCAGGCACATGGGATATCCCATTTCACCTCAGCTCTAACTACCAAAGTAGGGTGTCTCCAGTGACTGTTCAGTGGTCAAGCCACTCATTCATACAAAGCCATCACACCACCCATGAAGAGATACTGGCGCAGAACCCACTCAGAAGAGCGCCACCTGATGAATCAATGCCATCACTTCCTGTAACACCTGAACATTTTTACAGGCTTCTCAGTCAAAGGACTGGCCCAATCTGACTTGGCTTAGCTTGTGAGATCTGATGAGACCACAGCACACGGTGGCATGGTTGTGGAGATTAGCAGCATCCCAATAATGCCTAATTCCCAACATGAAGAAAAACAAGAATTAATTTTTTTAAAAACTTTTATAGGCTCAAGACATTCCTTTTTAAAATTTGACTTGTGATGATGAACATATCACTGCTACTAAGTCACTGCCAGCTGTCATACTGGAATCCATCTGTTATTTTGTAAATTGAATCTGACTCTTCAACATACACCAGCCTCCACCCACCAAAAAGGAGAGATGCAAAGTATGCTTAGCAACAGGGAGATGCTTCATGAGAAGTAGTTTGGGATTAACCATATAAACAAGTGTCCATGTATGTACATTTATCATATACACACACCCACACACACAATTATAGTAAAACGTTTTTAAAGATGCAGATCTAAAAACATAGTTGCAGTTATTTACAAGATTTAAAACATTTATATAGCAAAGAAGACATCATAATATATAGTTAGGCAGTAAGCCTGACCAAGCAGTGCGTTTCTAGATAATTATTAAATGTTAATTACGGCAAGAAAGGAGATTTGGTCATCCTATAAGAAAATGTCAACAAAATCCCCACAGAAATCATAAAGAAAAAGCAACTTACAAAGCAGTTTTTAGAAAGACCCAGATTTTTCTCAAATTCTCTATTCTATCAGTGTTGCCCATGTCTCGGGAGAGTCTGTCTCTGTAATGATCCTCTCTGCAGATAACATACATGAGAGTTTTAAAGCAAAGGTAAAACATAAATAAAGTTTTGCTTATCTTATAGTAATAGGAATGACTTGTCTTCCAATACAAATAGAAATTCAAGGATTTGTTGCCTATTCTAAAAGTATTAGTTAATAGAAGAGCAGTAGAGTTAACTTTGATTTTAAAAATCTATACAAATTAATACCTTTCTTAAAAACTTCAGTCTTGGTTTATAGCAATGTTTATTACTCTATTTTATACTGTGGTTTTCATAAGAAGAAAAATAATTTAGAGATTAACATAAGAATAAATAAACTATAAAGTCCTGAGAAACGCACTGCCTGAAAAACTATTAATATTTTGTTACAAAACAGAATTTATACAAACACACTACTTGAGGAGAATGCCATAAGAACCATGCAATTTTAAGGCAGTTAGTAAACTACAAAGATGACCACAGTTATGTGCTTGTGCATATGCATGTATAGATATATAATAAATGTACATGAAATTTGTGGCTCCTAACACTTAATGCAAAACATTTACGTAGTGGAAATTACAAATTACAACTACTTTTTACAGCACTTAAAAAAGACATACTGAACTCAAACATACCCATAATTTCCACATAAATTCATAAAAGATTTCAGAAACCTTCACATACCCAAAGTCAATTAATCAACAGAAAAATATAAAAATAAACTTTTTGCTCATATTGAAATGCTTTATAAGCATAAAGCAACATGATGCCAAACCCACTTACTGCAGTAAGACTACTTTTTATGTTGGGTGGGGGGCTGTGTTTTATTGTACTATCCTTATTAAGATAGTTACAGCCTGCTCAAAAAAATGCAAATATCATCAGAAGCATTGTTTACATCATTTTATTATGACAGCCAAACCAAACTTGAATTTACTCAAATTTGTACCTTCTCATTAAAAAGTCTCTTTCTGTTGCTGAACAACTTCTATGTGACAAAGATTTCCCCCTCATGGCTAATAATGGCATGCAATGTTATTATGAACCATGCAACATGAAAATGAAGACAGAGCAAGTACTTACGGGTACATGGCCATTGTTGTCAATTTAACAAAGATATCCTTACTGGGTGCATCGGCAGTATTGCAAGTGAAGGCTTGCGGTGGAGGCATTTTATGTTTCCTGCAGAAATCAGTAGGTGAAATACTATATTCTTGTTTAACTTCATGCAGGTCTGACTTTGCAGCTACGATTAAGCAGGGTATTCTGCTGTCCATAAAGTGTTGCTATGGAATTAAAAAACAAAATCAAAATCTGATAACAAGTTTAAAGACTACTATTTAATTAAAGAGAAAAAAATTTTCTCTGGATAGGCAAAGCGACAATAGTTTCAAAGAGAGAAAATGAACCAAAAGGCAAAGAATGGCAGTGGTCTAGGTCAGTCTCACATAAGTAAGACCAGGACCATTTTTCTAATGCTGATAACAAAATGGACCAATATTGATTCTTTAGATTATCTACAATTTTTTAAAATACACTTTTTAATTAAAAAGACACATTAAACATTTTGAAATATTAAAAAAATCCATTTAAATTCTTCCATCCTAATGAAGACTATTTTCATCTTTTCATATTACCTCTAGTCCTTGAGCATATACATTTATATATATGTCTATATAACTACAGTCATACCAGACATAACCATTTAAAAATGTAATACTATATCTTCTATGTTCTTCAGAACCCAAAACTATTATTTTTAATGGCTGCTTAATATTCCACTAGATTATTTTATCTTACTTTGGTAAATCATCCTATTGTTAACCATCTAGATTATTTCCAGTTTTTTGCTATTAAAAGCTATGCTAGAATAAATACCTTTGTACATATAGCTCTTTACTCCTGCTAAATCTTGTTGATAATCTCGACGTGACTGATGGGCGTTGCAAGTTTCTGGTTTATCCCCTTACCATGGCTGTTATTCTTGGTATAACTGGCAATATATAATCCATATGCATTTCTAACAGCCAAGAGGACCCTCCATTAATACAAAAGTTCTAAATCAGGAATGCACATTAGAATCATGTGGAAAATTTTTTTTAGAAATATATACGTCTGGGACTCTACCACTTCAGAACAAAACTAGAACCTTTAGGGATAGGGTAGAGATGTATTTAATAGGTATTTTTAAAAAGCTCCACAAATGATTTCCTTGAATTTTTATGGTTAGGAAAGACCACACTGCAATTCTATTAAAACTCCATATTTTATATTTAGTCATAGTCTGTAAGAGCAACAAACCTTAAAAATCCTGGCACAGTATTCAAAGGATTTGGGATTACTGACATCATATACCAGGCACACAACATCACAAATGATCTCAGCCTCAGTTAGAAATTCCGATTCTGAGATATCATGCAACTTGTAAAAAGAAAAAGATAATGAGAAATGTAAGTATCATAATATTGATATATAAAGCCATGATGTTTTCGTACTTGCTCAACTGGACTTCCTAATAAAATTGTACTAGCTAGGCATAACTTTCAGTCCATTGTTTGGAGTACAATGTATGGATAAACAAATATCTTCTGATTCTATAGATTAAAAATGGTGATTAAGATTTGACAGACACCAACGTTTAGTGAGTGGCTAATTTGTGGGGATGGGCCCTTTGAATGCATTGTTTACATTCTACAGATAAAGATTCAGGCTAGAAAGATTAAGTCAACTGCCCAGGGTAACACATCTAAGAAGTCATCAGACCAATATCTGAACTCAGATGATTCCCAAGTCTATTTTCTTTCTACCACACTACCTTTTCTCCCCACTAATTGAAAACACAAAGCAAATAAATCTTGACACTAAAGTCATTTTGTTCTACTTCACTGCCTACTTTTTTCAATGTTTATTATAAAACCTCTTAAATATCCCATCTGTGAGATGATAATGATCCAACAAGAGCAAAACTCAGTACTGAGTTAGTTATATAAGAGAGTGTGTCCTTGTTGAGAAGATGAAAGGGGACACTTACAGTCAGAAGTGACTCAATATATTCCAAATAGAACACTACTATACCATGTATAGTCAGAGACATGAAAGATATGAATTTGTAAAGACTGGTGTAAGAATAAGAAAACAGGAAAACTAGCGGTCAACAATATTAGCTGAGTACCCAATATGCAGAACTATACTTATCGGGAAAAAACAGGAGACAAACAAGGATTAATAAGAAACTGATAAACTTTTATCATAAAGTATATATAAAATTCAATGTGATCATCTGGCAAAATAAACTATTTACAAAAATAAAACAAAGGACAGTGAACTATTTCTAGTACTTATCACTTGTTAGGAGCATCTCATGTTAGCTAACAATAAGAAATTCAGGCTAGAGAGAGTAAGCCACTTGCCCGAGGTCACACAATAATGGTGGACCAGGGTTGAAGCTGAAATATGACTGGATCCAAGGAGAGTATATAACCTTTCTACTATATTTCATAGTCATCTTTTCAGTCAGACTCTTCCTTCATAAATTTTTTTAGGTTAACACATTTGTTGAATTTATTCCTCCCTGCTAAATAAATTTGATTCAGATTATAAACTACTAAGCACTAGCACTGTTTTCATATTAATTTCTAGTCAATAGTAGAGGAAATATTGGAAATATTTTTTAAAAAATAGAAATGGAAGAAACAGTAAAGGGGCAGTATTTTTGGTATGTTTTTTTCCTTTTCCTTTCTTTTTTTTGTGACAGAGTCTCGCTCCGTTGTCCAGGCTGGAGTGCAATGGTGTGATCATAGCTCCTGTAACCCTGAATTCCTGGGCTCAAGCAATCCTTCTGCCTCAGCCTCCCAAGCAGCTAGGACTATGGGCGTGTGCCACCACATTCAGGTTTTTTTTTTTTATATTTGGTAGAAAAGGGTCTTGCTATATTGCCCAGGCTGGTCTTGAACTCCTGGGCTCAAGCAATCTACCCACCTTGACCTCCAAAAGTGCTGGGATTACAGGCATGAGACACTGTGCCTGGCCTTAATTTTTTTTTTTTTACTTTCTTATTATGGTATAGTTAACATACAAGTAAGTGCACAAATAGATGAACTTTTACTTATATCTATACCTATGTAATCACCACACAGATCCAAAGAATTAGAATTCGGCCGGGCTCGGTGGCTCACGCCTGTAATCCTAGCACTCTGGGAGGCCAAGGGGGGCGGATTGTTTGAGCTCAGGAGTTCGAAACCAGCCTGAGCAAGAGCGAGACCCCGTCTCTACTAAAAATAGAAAGAAAGGAATCGGACAACTAAAAATATATAGAAAAACTCAGCCGGGCATGGTGGTGCATGCCTGTAGTCCCAGCTACTCGGGAGGCTGAGACAGAAGGATTGTTTGAGCCCAGGAGTTTGAGGTTGCTGTGAGCTAGGACGCCACAGCACTCTAGCCCGGGCAACACAATGAGACTCTGTCTCAAAAAAAAAAAAAAAAAAGAATTAGAATTCCAATGCATAAACAAGGTGGAAAAAAATACACAAGTTCTATGTATACCCATTAATTTAAAACCAGTTTGTTTTCAGAGTCATTAAAAATGTACCCAATAATTAATAATCTTTATATGCCATAGAATTTCTTACCAACAAGTATTTCTCTTGTCCATATACATAAACAGTGTTAATTGCATAGTAGGATTTATGATCATCACGAATTTTCTTCTGCCTCTGAAAACAGAACCAAAAATCTCAATATTTACGGTAACTGGTTTTCATCAATACATACAGCTCTGTGTGTACATGTGGGTGTGTTATAAATAAAAGGGCATTCTTTTCTACACTATGTACTATTTACCAGTACAAAGGAGATATTGATTTTATGTTTCTTAGTTCTTAAGATCTAACACAAAAGATGTATTTGTTCTGCATAAAGTGCAAGCAGTAGCTGAAAGGGAAGGAAGCTATATGCATTATTGAAAATATACTCTAGAGCCACCTACTGGTAATCCTCATTATACTCTAATTCGGTCTGATATAAAACCCATCTGGAAACACATTAGTCTTCTTACTCAAGGAAGTAGTTAGAACTAGTTATCAGTATTCAATTCAAAATATTTACTGTGCATTTACTTCATGCCAAGGACTGTGTTAGGTGCTTTCACATGTGTAGTCATTTAATCCCCATCTAGACACTGGTTAAAAAAAAAAGACGAATGATAGCTAATACCAATGAAACAAAGATAGTTCAACAAGATTACTGTTACATTTAGATTGTACTTTACGAACATATTGCAGGCCACTGAGTTCTAGAAATCATCTAAAAATGTTAATAGCTATGAAAATATTATGTAAATTTGTGACTATAAAAATTTGTTGGATATAGTTCTATTTTCTGAGACCTCTTACCATTAAGTTTCTTCCAAGAAGAGCCTGAAGAACTCCACTTTTCCCACAGTTTTTCATTCCAATTACATTACATCTGAACACATTTCTTTGAGTCTGTTTTTTCTGCAGGTCTATTTTTTTATCTCTTGTTACTAAAAAGAAAAAAACCACTAAATATGTACCACTTAGATTCACTGAACCTCTCTATTCTACCTTTTGCAAAGTAGGGTATTGCTATGTATAACTTTTGTGAAGTGTCTGATCTATAAACAAACATACTGTATGATCGTTAAGCTGGATGTGAGTAAAGTACTAAATATAATGCAGAAGGGCCTAACTTCGTAGAAAAGATGCATTTCTGAAAGTTGACTGTAAAGCGAATTTCTAGTAACCAAACATTTTTATCACCATAAATAAAATATCCTACAAATGAATGAAAATTACAATGAATATATCCAACATTTTATCCCATCTAATTTCTTCTGGGATAAATTATCATAAATTACAAACTAGAAGAGGCTATTTCAAATCTGTACTCTCTTGGAGCTGTATCTACATACGGAAAAGGGACATAGACTCTGGGTTAACTGGTCTTTCGAACGTAAACCGTAGAAGAGGCAGGCCAGGAAACAATGCTGTTATCAGGATGACGTGTCATCTCTTCCTGAGGTGAAGAGAACTCCTTAAGTTATACTCAAAGATTCAACTACTACAGTCCTCACCAGAGGCTCTACTGATAGTAGCAAAGACTGAAAATTATATAATATCTGTATAATGATACATTATTTAACATTAAGATATATAAAAGTATATTTATTGATATAGAAAGACGTTGATAATACGTTTTTGAGTGAACGAACTTCACTGTTGGCTAGTGATTAGTTTCTTACCCTCTGATGCTAAATCAAATACCGTCTAATTGGTTAAGAACTTTAAAGCAGCAGTCCTGAACCTTTTTGGCACCAGGGACCAGTTTCATGGAAGACAATTATTCCAGGGGGTGGGGTGGGAGGTGGTGGAGCTCAGGCAGTGATGCAAGCGAGGGGGAGCAGCTGTAAATACAGATGAAGCTTCACTCACTCACAGAGGGGGTGAGGAGGGGGAGCTCAGGTGCTGATGCAAGGCCTGGGGGTTGAGGGCCGCAGCTTTAAAGGGTATTTGCTCTGTCAATTTAAGAAAGGCTGTCTTCTTGTGCTAGAGCTTCCTAGTCAGATACGGCAGATTTTGCACCAATTGGGATATATAAGAAACTCTTGAAATGATCAGCTCCTTAATTTGTTATTTCCATACCTACGGGTTTTCTTTAAGTGAAGCACATTGCTTAGCAAGAATGCCTGGTTTACATTACAAGATCTGTGAAAGATTTATTGATATAGAAAAAGGTTACAAAGCTGAGAGAAGTACAATTAATTCAAGATCAAGATCATATGTTAATAGGCTTGTTTAAAGAAAATTAAAATGCAAGATAGACTGCTAAATCCTTAATAGCCCATAGCTCTCATTTTCATCAGTGGAGTATGCCAGGGAATAGAAGGGAAGCAAAATATCCACTCTTTCTTTTTTGATAAACAATAAAATCAAGCATCTCAACTCAAAAGAAATTACTAAATCACAAGGAAAACAGACTGTAATTGGAAGACATGAAGATAAGTTTATTTTTATTCTTTGTTACACTGGAAACCGGAATCTTAAAAAATGTTGCCAATCATAAGGTGAATAGTATCCAGATACTTACCTGTAATGGCTGAAGCTTGAGATTCTTGTTCAGTCAATATTGAATAGCCTAGGTAGCCCAAATACTCCAGGCATCGCTGTACATCTAAATACGTCGTGAGCCTATGAAAGGAATGAGTTTAAAATGTGAAAACTTCCTGAATGAACATTTACAAGGAAAAAAATGCCAACAGCTGTCAAAAAATATTATGCATCATATCCAGAAAATTTTTGTCAGACTGCTTTGATTTCCTACGTGCCCAGCCATGGCTTTTTCTATACTGCCATTCTTAACGCAGGGAAGAAAGGCAGGAGAATGCAAGGGGTGGGGGTGTGGAATTCCTTTTTTCTACTTCACCTGCCCAAAAAGCAAGGCCACACTGATGAGCAGTGAGTGGCTTGTAAAATCTAGAGTGGAAATATTTTATATAATCTGCTTCCCAAATTAATATCCCACAAATATTGGCTAGTTGAGGACTTAGTGATAATTAAACACATCTGAAAAGGTTTGACAAAGGCACAAAAATAACTGAACGGCACGTGAAATTAATTAGCCTTTCTTATGTATTTGAAAAAAGAAAAGATCCTAATGATGACAAAGTTTAGTCTTACCAAGGCTAAAGCAATTATGTCATCTTGCAAGATCAGAGGAGTCCCTATGCCAGAGTACCCTAGGCATAACGTTAACTATGCTATAACTAGGTTGTAGACAAATCCTAAGTCTTATTAAGAATTCACTAAAAACAATAACAAAAAAATGCAAAACAAGTCTTCGGTTCCAAGTACAATATGCTTCTTCCCGTATTTTGAAGGAGTAAGAACTGTGCAATAGCAATGACATTTCCAATTCCCTTAGTCAAACTAAAAAGTACTAAAATTTAGTACAGTTTTGATGTAAGACTTATTACTTTTTCTCTGTATGTCACCCAAAAGAAAACAATCCCTACTGGATAAATTTGTAGAACATCTACAGTTCATCTTAGAGATAGCAACAGCCCCAATAAATCCTGCTTAGAGGCAGCTGTGATCAAAGCATTTTATAAGATCTGATAAGCTTACAAAGTGACAAATGTAATACACCACAATTTTAAACTAGTTGTAACTCTAGAGGAAAGAGGTGAGCTCTATACTCACGTCCACTGGGAAAGGAATCCCTGGTAGGTTATCCAGCCTCTTTCATTGGTACAAACTGTGTTATTCACATCTGGCCCCCAAGGTATGTAAGGGAAAACTTTAAATAAATCTTTAAGCTCATCAGGTGACAAAGCACAGTCTCTATCCTGAAGATACACAAGGAAGCATACATAATATTTAGATACCTAAGAGAATAATTCCCAAACACAAAAGCCCTCTAATCTAGCAAAGCCATGCTTCTAAAATTAATTAACAAATGACAAGAAATATTACATTTTGTCAAGAAAATTCCACACATGTATATAAGAAAACCTACGAAAGAATCCATCAGATACTAGACTTTTTCATCTTGAGAAAACAAAAAAAGTAAATAGCAGAAAAAAATTTTGCTAGTTTAAGAGAGTTTGAGTAATTTTTGGCTATATGACATAAGCGTCCCATAAGAGAACAGAGCTAAATCATTCACAGAAAAATATTTGCCATATATTAGGGAAAATTACAGGTAAATGCTTACCAAATCATGTTTGTCAAAGGTGCTCTGGAGAAACAAATACGCATGATGATTTAATTCAGTAGTGCAATCAGGAGGTATTTTTAGCCTGTTGATAAAAAAAAAATTTAGGAGTAAAATAAATCATTAATCAAACATTAAAATTTAATTTAAAAAATGAATATAAAATTCCAATGAATCTTTCTGTGGGATGACACCATGTACAAAAATACCTTCATTGGCACTATTTAGACTTCCCCAGGGAAAGTCTCTGGAGTGGTTATGGAACTCCTCAGAAGAGTCATAATAATGCTCATTCCAAAGTGACACATGATGTTTTCTTAACTATCAAAAGGGCAGGTTGAAATAAAAATTTTATCAATAATACTGATTAAACTGTAATGGGTTTGTTTTTCCCATGTATAAATTATGAGTCATAATCATCAGCTTTATATTAATTCCAACATTGTAATGAGTTACAAATGATGTGAAGAGATGTTATTTTTACCCCATTTGACCTTCTGATCCACCTTAAACTCGGTTCAATAAACATTAACCAAATGCACTGAGCTAGGTACTATGGAAACAAAAACAAGACAGGCTCCCCACTTCTAAGGAACCACATTCAAGTGGTTCAACAGAATGAGGTATATGCCAAGAAACTGGTAAGCTGAGGATGCTAGGGGAGCCCACATGAAAGGGGAGCCTGGGGACGGGAGGCATCGACACTGCTGAGACACGGTCACTTGAATTGAACTTGAAGGATGAAAGGCATTAATTAGGTTGGGGGAAGAGGGAGAGAGAGAGTGAAAATAGCACGGGCAAAACCCTGGAGTAGGAAACAACATATGTTTGGTGGACTATAAATAGTTCAGTATTTACTTCCAGAATGAAGGCAGAGAGTGGCCATGAGCAGAACAGATCATGAATGACCTCGTACACTCATGTTAAGAAGCTTGGGCTTTATCCTGTGCCTTGAAGGGAAGCGACATGGCCAAATTTGTATTTATATATCTACTAATCTACCAGCACTGTGAAGGACAGAGGCAGAGAGTTTAATAAGAAGACTAGAGAGATTCAAGTGGTGGCTACGGGGGCTATTTTGCAGAAAATTAAAGGCAGACAGCATAAAGAAACTGAAAGAGATGATTAGTGTAAGCCACAATGCCATAAGAGATGTAGTTTCTTAAATGTCATACTTAAGAAAGCAGTAAGCAGCCTCTTGTAGAATTTATCTATTCACATGAACAGGACAGAAAAGAAAACTAGATGAAAAGGCCCTGGGACAAATTCATTCAGTCAGTACATATTTATTGAAAAATCTGGGAAATTAACTTGAGCCAAGATATGGTAACTTAGTTGAGGGGAATTTCAATTTAGAACTTATTAATGGACTAGGAATCTAATCAGAAAGAACTTTGCTTCCTCCATGATGGAGAAAGAAAAACAACAAAGTATTTCTGAATCACTACAGAGATAGCCGGAGGCGCTCTACTGAAAGAAAAAAGGACACAGGTAATGTACCACTGAAAATGTGAAGAAGAAAGGCTGAAGACTCCAAGGCCAGATCTTGGCAAGTCACCATCCCTGAAAAGCCTGCTTCCCATGGACGCAGAAGAGGCATCCTGCAGCAAGTCAGTCTCCTGTTTGTGGGTGGCACTAGGTCCACTTTTAAACAAATACAACGTAAACATAGCATATCAAAGGAAAATAACCACAAATAGACCGTTGTTTAAGAAAAATACTTATTTCATCCTGAGCTAAGAACAGGCTATAAAACTGAGGGAAGAGAGGAACTGATGAAAGAAAAGAAAAATGATAACCAACATATTTCTGATCTCTTTATTCGAAAACCAAGTTTGTCTAGCATCTTTTTCTCCTTCTTCAGTAAAATGAAATTTTAAAAGATACTCGTATTCTCCATGAAAAGAGGGAAAGTTTGGCTCTCAATTGATTTTGCTTTTAAGGGACATTTGGCAATTTCTGGAGACAGTTTTGGTTGTCACAACTGGGAGAGGAGGTGTTACTGGCACTAAGGGTGTGCCAAACATCCTACAATGCACACAGGACAGGCTCCACAACAAAGAATTACCTGGTCCAAAATGTCAATAGTGCTAAGGTTGAGAAACCCTGCTAAACGTTTGCTATTATTCTAAATTATTCCTGGGTAGCTTGAAGCCTACCTATCCATGTACTAAATAAAATCAATTTGGAAAGTAAAATCAATTAGAAAACAAAAGGTACATACAAGGGGAATAAATATTCAGGTGTCAAATCCAGATCATCATCATAACCAAATCGTCGAAGCACAGTCCAAGTAGTTTCGTGTCTCCCTCTCTGGATAAAAAGTGTGTGTAAAAAGAGAAAACCTGAAAATAAAGTAAATTAGTAAATACAGTTGATGTGAAGAAAGGTACAGAGTCACATGGGAGAAAAGCATATAACATAATGGCAAGGGCTAGATTTGTGAACATATGTACACTAGTTTTGCACAGTAAAGGTCAAAACGAAGTTCACAAGTGTCTCAATGAAACAGAGCTGATTTCAGAATCGTTTCATATACACCCAGCTCAGAAAGAGAGAGCTCTGGAGGAAAGGGCCAAAAGTACACCCCAAGGAATATACCCTCATTCACAAAGTTATATGACAGAAACAAATGAAAATGTTCTATAGATCTTTGAGCTTGTTTCTATAATGGAAAATTCTGGTTTTCAATTTCATTTCTTATTTCACTGTGTGTCTATAATATATTCTAAGGGAATATCCTATACTTGGTAAATTTGACTCATAGACAAAATTCCCTAAAAATAGGTACCATTTAAAGGCTGCTTTTTAAGTAGGAAGAATTTTAAGATATATTTGTTTGTCCCAGATATCTCTTTACCTCAGATGGACCCTGCATCCCTGAGATCCAATTTCCCTACCTCTAATTTATACTGACAGTAAGGATGAGAATCCCCAACAATGGTGTGTCTCTTCCAACTCTTAAATATCCATCCAAGTCAGATTTTAGGCATATTAGTAAATACCAACATTTCCTTAAAGTATAAATAATGCAATAAAGGCCTTCACCTTCTGCCAAATTTTGAAAGCAGTAAGTTCAAAAGGGGGAAAAACACCATTCGCCCACCTTTCAGTGTCAATCCACTGTCAGCCACACCATCACTTATATGTTTTCTGACTACATTCTTGACATCTTCCAGAGCTTGAGGTGCTAATGGAGTGTTGAAACAAATTCTCTAGCAAAAAACATAAAAATAAATTTAAAAACAAAGCAGCATTAAAACCACAAATAATATAAAATAATCTACAGCTTTAAATCAAAAATTTGCAATCGAAAGGAACAAATCCTACATTAGGATAGTCTCCACTTTGTATTATTTATGTAAAACTTGTCATACTTAGAAAGAAACTTTCCTAACTTCCCCCATCCTGTTTCTAAAACATAGGGTTCTTTGTGTAGCTATGTTATATAAAACCCAGAAAGCAAAAATAATTCAGGCTTCAGATTTCAAGTCATCCTTAATACACCCACTTTTATCACTTTATACCATGGAATGAAACTATCAAAAACTCCCCTCAATTCCTAGGCATAAGAGAGTTTTATAGCCTAAGTAAAGGCTATTTAAGCTACTTAAGCTTGATGTGAAAGACAGTTTTACATGAAAGAGACGTATGTTTATCAATATATTGTTTTTGTTGTTTATACTAATAAATTTTTTATAGCTTTTATCAGCAAAAAAGACAAAGATATGCAAACGTCTGAAATAAAAGACAGCTACCTGAAAGAAGTTGAGTTCGGCATCATTGAGGGTACCATCATTATCTTGATCAGATATTTTAAATATACGAGTAAGGGCTTTTATACAAGCTGGTTTCATCTATAAATCAATGAGAAAAGAAACAAGTGTTTTAATTAAAGTAGGATTTTAAATGTGATTTTCATAAGCAACGCTGGGAATATTATGATTGTTTTGACATAACATTAAATACACCCAACAAGGAAAAATGAACTAAAGCAAAGCCATTGACTTTTATACTCAAGCCTTTTTAAGTAAATTAGGCAATTTTTACTTGCACTGATTTTGGAATGGTCAAACACTCCCCTCATGACCACAGATCCTCTAAGGATGGGCAAAAGAGAAGTTCATCTTTAGGAGAGATTCATTCTTCCAGTCACATAAAGAAGAACTATTTATTTATTTATGTCCTCCCTTACTCCATAAAGGATTTGAGCTGAATCATAAAACTACTAAGGGCTTTTTCCTTTCTAATTTCTGGTTTCTGACCATCAACCTTCTGGTAGCAGAATGGGACTTGTTTTGATCTCTCTTGTGTGTGTATATATTAAAGTTGGGATATAAAATGTGCTTATTTACAAATAAGTGACAAACTATCACTGGCTAATAGGTGTAAAAGACTTTTACTATCTTCCTATTATAAGAATTATTTACATTTTTTAAAAGAAGCTTGCCTTTTATGACTCTAAAGCTTTTACAAGTAATGCTGCTAGAAATATATTTGCCAACTTTCTTAATTTTTGTTTTAGGATTTATAATGGATAGAATATTTAATTATTTAAAAATAAGGTCCACATGCTTCTACTTTGTATAACCACTATAGGGTAATCACTACCAACAATTCTGAAAATAAAACTTTCATGAATGTTTGTTCTAAAAAACTTTCTTAATGGTGCCTGGGAGCTTAAAATAAATAAGATCTTTGAACTTTGTGTAAGCTTGGAGGTAGATCTCTTACAGATCTATTTAAATCAGAGAAATGAGATGGCAAGGTGAGGAAATGTGTCCTTATTAACTAAGAACTTCAGTCGTATGGCTATCCAGAGCAGAATGTTAAGGATGACAGCTTTGATCATGCTTTCAAACTCAAATGCCGAAAAGAAATTCTTTAAAAAATAGGAAAGGAAATTGTTACTTTCCAAACTTTTTTTTTGTTTTAAATGGGGTCTCTGGGAGAGCAATTTGATATAGTGAGAAAAAGATAAAATGTAAGATAGAAAGAGATTAGAAGGAAATGAGAAAAAGAAATCAAACATTTAGAGAGGATTTGATAGGGCCTCCTTTATAAGAGTACTAAATGGACTATAACTCATAACATCTACAATCATGGGTTATTTATTTTTAAAAATAATGAATGGTAAGATATCACTTCTATAAATGTGATCCTTCTATTAGACATTCCAGATTGATTATATTCTTATATTTGACTTGCTCTAAAAAAGCCTGTTATATAATAACCTAAATGTTTCCAAAAGTAGTAATAGCTAGAATGATGTACAAAACAGAACCTAAAAATAACTTTTTATTTTATTTTACCTCATATAATAAAAGGCTACATTTAAAAAAAATAATTTGAAGACAGAAGAATAAACAGTGATGTATTTTTCATTAAAGCTTGATATGAATCAGCAGCTAAAGTGCTCTAAGGTATTGGTTCAATATGATATTTAAATACTAATCACCTTAAAATATAATACCAAAAAATTACCACTATTAAAAATATTAAACATTGTACTCAATAAAGCTATAAAAATTCTACAGTGATAAATTAAAAATATGTCTATGAGTAATCTAAACCCTCACACAGTGAGCACAATTATTATATAATAGTCACATCTTTTTCATTATTAGGTAAGCTGAGGGCACCATGGGTTACACAGAGTTCATCGTCACTGGAAACATATTTATAGCTCAGGCTTTAATTCTGAATATGATCTTTTTGATGATTCCTCCTCAAATCCATATTAAAAGCTTATTATTGCAAAGATTCTGGTTTAGGCTTAGATTTAAAGTTTGTACTTCTTTGGTCCCCCACCCCCTGGCACGGGTCCCTGTGGCCTGTTAGGAACAGGGCTACACAGCAGGAGGTGAGTGACGGGCTAGCGAGGGAAGCTTCATTTGTACTTACAGCTGTTCCCCATCACTTGCATCACCACCTGAGCTCTGCCTTGCACCCCATTCCATGGAAAATGTGTCTTCCATGAAACTGGTCCTTGGTGCCAAAAAGGTTGGGGACCGCTATTGTACTTGTATAAAACGAAGTTCAGTGTAAAAGGTTTTTTTTTAATTTTTAACGATTTCAGGTAGATGTAAAAGTTGATAATTTTGCCTAAGAAATGAATAACAGATGGTGGCAGATGTTTTACTCTTGTGGGACTGGGGGAGAGGAAGAGGGATTAGCAGATTAGCAGAACTAATAATAGGGCTGAGAACAAAGCAGCAATTAAAACATTGAGAACAAACTAATAGAGGAGATTTAATATACTGCTAGGCTAAGGCCTCAGAGATAAATCCTTACAGTGTAAGACTGTTTCCCAAATTTCCTTGATCACAAAATAAAGCACCTGGCTGAATCAGACTAGAATCTATGTTTTTAACAGGTACCCCTGTTAACAGGTGATCATTATGATAAGGTAGGTTTCAGAAATACTGGATTAAGAGAAAATTAGAAAGAAGCATTCTAATTAAGGAATAAGAGTAAAACAGGGTCAGATTAAGGGATAATTCAGATTAACTACTTATATCAGCAGTTGGCACTTTTTCTGTAAAGGGCCATGCAGTGAGTATTTAGGCTTTGGGGCCAATAGGCCAAACCAAGGATAACACATAGGTACTTACGCAGCAAGAAAGAAATCAAATTTCCACGAAGTTTTTATTGACAAAATTCAAAATATAATAACTGAGTATAACTCTGCAATACAGATCTAGTAATGAGAAGAATGGATTCTTTTTGGAAGGATAACATTTTGCTTAACGGGTTCAAAGTTAGTGTTCTCTACCATGACAATTAATTACAATTGTTTATATGTTAAGGCTGATCTATAAAAACATTTTACATGTTTCATGTATGAAAATGTCTTTTTGCACAAATATATACTACCAATACTGATACATATCCACAAAACTATGAATTTAACAGAGTACATTCATTGCTTGGAAGGCATTTATAGAATTACATTAGATTCTTTTCTTTTCTTTTTTTTTTTTTCCAGACAAAGTCTCACTCTGTTGCCCGGGCTAGAGTGCTGTGGCATCAGCCTAGCTCACAGCAACGTCAAAGTCCTGGGCTCAAGCGATCCTTCTGCCTCAGCCTCCCAAGAAGCTGGGACTATAGGCATGTGCCACCATGCCCGGCTAATTTTTTTTTTATATATATATTTTAACTATCCAGCTAATTTCTTTCTATTTTTAGTAGAGATGGGGTCTCGCTCTTGCTCAGGCTGGTCTCGAACTCCTGACCTCAAACAATCCGCCTGCCTCAGCCTCCCAGAGTGCTAGGATTACAGGCGTGAGCCACCGCACCCAGCCTAGATTTTTTTCTTGATGTTTGCCTTTTAGCATGTCATTATACTACAGATTAATCAGTTCGAATTGAAAGTTAGGTGGAAACTCAACTGCATAGTTAAACGGATTATGAAATAAAGAAATTTCCTTTGCGCTTACATCAAGGTCCAAAAATCTACTTTCCCGTCTAAAAATCTACTTTTTCTTTTCTTGTTTTGGCATGATGGGTGTGCATTGAAAATAAATAAAATGTCATGGTACAGTGATATACATGATACTTGAAATGCTGTCAAGTTATAACTGTGTCAGTACAATTAGGAGTGCATTGAGCAGCAGTGATAAGAGATGAGGGTACCACACATGAGCTATCTTGAAAATACTCAATTCTGTCTTTATAGCATGAAAACCAGCCATAGACAAACAAATGAGCATGGTTGTGTTACAATAAAACTTTATGTATGAAATGATAAAATTTGAATGCAATATAATTTTCACATATCACAAAATATTTCTTTTCATGTTTTTTCAATCATTTAAAAAATGTAAAATGTAGGTGTGGTGGCTCACACCTGTATTCCCAGCTACTCGGGTGGCTGAGGCAGGAGGATCACTTGAGCATAGGAGCCGGAGAGCTGCAATGAGCTATGATTGCACCACTGCAGCCTGGGCAGTGAGACCCTGTCTCTTAAGAAAAAAATGTAAACCGTATTTTTAGCTTATAGGCTATACAAAAATAGGTGGCATGCCAAATTGGGTCATAGTTTGCCAACCATTCATGTGTACTATAAACATTTCTTGAAAGAAATCTGCAACTTTCTATTTCTTAAAAACCTCAAGCTGGGTGCAGTGGCATACTTCTGCAGTCCCTGCTACTCAGGAGGCTGAAGGCTGGCAGGAGGATTGCTTGAGCCCAGGAGCCTGGGTAACAGGCTGGTATTAAAAAAAAAAAAAAAAAGAAATAATAAAAAGACAAATAACCCAATTAAAAAATGAGCAAAGGACCTGAACAGACATTTTTCCAAAGAGGATATAAGCACATGAAAAATGTGCAATGTCGTTAGTTATCAGGGAAATGCAAATCAAAACGAGATACCAATCACATCTACTAGGATGGCCATAATAAACCGGGAAAAAAAAGGTAAAATAACAAGTGTTGACAAAGATGTGGAGAAACTGGAGCCTTGATACATTGCTAGTGGGAATGTAAAATGGTTCAGTCATTGTGGAAAACAGTTGGTACTTCCTCAATAAGTTTGAAATACAATTACCATGGGACTCAGCAATTCCACTACTAAATATACACTCAAAAGAACTGAAAACAGGTGTACAAACAAAAACTTATATATGAATGTTGACAGCAGTTTATTCATAATAGCCAAAAAGTAGAAACTGCCCAAATGTCCATCAACAGTTAAGGGGATAAACGAAATGTACTATATCTATGCAATAAAGTATTATTTGGCCACAAGAAGAATTGAAATACTAACACATGCTAAAATATGGCTGCATCTTGAAAACATTATGCTAGGTGAAAGAAGCCAGAAACAAAAGGCCACGTATTCCATTTATATGAAATGTCCTTAAGAGGCAAATTCATAGAGACAGAAAGTAGATTAGTGCTTGCTAGGGGCTGGGCGAAGGGAAGAATGGGGAGTGACTGCTAATGGGTACAGGGTTTCTCTTTGGGGTGATGAAATATTCTAAAATTAGTGGTGATGGTTGAATAACTTTGTGAATCTACTAGAAATCACTGAATTGTATACTTTAAAGGGATTAATTTTATGGTACTTCAGTTATATCTCAATATATTTTTTAAAGTCTATGGCAAAATATTAAATTTTAGATATTTCAATAAGGAATTATTGTGTTTCTTAGCTATAAAACAAAAGAGAGTATTCGAGTTGTATTACATGTTGTACCTATCTCAAAAACTACACAAATTTTTTGTTTGTGTGTGTTTTTAAGTCTGTATGTTATAAGAGCAAAGCAGGCAGACCATTAGCTAAGCCTTTGAATTTTTTGGTTATTGTTGCCAATTCTTGTATTTACTTTAATGGCACTTCCTGCCATAGTATTTGATGTGGAAAATATTCTAAATATTTAATGTGAATGTCATTAAAGAAAAGTATCTTGAAAATGTAACAATTTAGAGTAAGCTATAAATTTAAACAGTTTCATCTTTACAAAAAAAAAGTTAATAAAAAATCACTATCATACTAGAGTTACTACCTACACATTCTAGCCCCTATAAACACAGCCTGGGAGGTTACCTCCTTCTCCTCTGGGCAGTACAGGGGCCCTGTAGGATGAAGAACAGCTTTCTGTGCATAATAAAAGAGCTCTGATATGTTCTTCAGGTTTTTTGCTGAACACTGAAAAATAAAGTTTAAATTTTACACTCTGAAGTCAATTATGACAGCTAAAAACAATCTTCAAATTATGAACATAAGGTAATAGTAAAATTTCTTGAAGAAAATGCAAAATGTATTTTCTTTGTAGACATCACAATGTGAATGTCTACAAAGAGCTCAGGCGCCAGCTCCAAGTTCTCTGTTTTATTTGGTTTACAGGACTTCACAAAGAAAAGGAAATTTATTCCATCCCACATTGTCCCCCCACTCCTATTCAGAATCTTTTTTTTTTTAATTTTTCTTTATTTCAGGAAATTATGGGGGTACAAACATTTTGGTTACATGTTATGACTTTGCCACATCCCAGCCATGATTTGAGATGTGCCCTTCCCCCCTACAATGCTCACCGTGTCCATTAGTTGTGAGTTTACCCACTCCAACCCCCCTACCCCCAAAGAACATTACTACTGTGTGAACACCTTAGTGTTGATCAGTCAGAGCCAGTTTGATGGCAAGAATCTTAATTTAGTGAGAATTCACCAAAAATACATTTTCAAATCAAATGATGAGGCATACCTCCACACAGGTTTCTATTTCTGTATACTGGTTCATAATAGGAAGGATGGTCTCCATACTACTATATTCCACCAGATCGGATTTGTTCCCCACCAATATTAAAGGCAGCCTGAAATAAACAGGGAACATTGTAATAAGGGAGGCGAAAGACATTAGATTTATATTGTTATTTACATATAATAACCCATTCTTCCCACTGTAAAATGGGAAGCCATTGAATAGTTTTAAGTAGGGGGTCAGCATTTTTAAGAGCAGTGATTTATTATCTTTTAGAGATATATACTGAAATATTTATAGCATGATAAAATTTCTCACTTTGCTTCAAAATGATACCAATAGGATAGGTAATAGATGAAATAAGACTGGACATTAGTTAATAATTGTTAAAGCTAGATGACAGATACACAGGGATTCATTATACTATTCTCTCCACCTCAGTATATGTTTCTTTTTCTTTCACTTTGGATCATTTACAACAGAATCTACCTTAGTACATTTTTTCATTAAGAAAAAAATTCTTTAAATGTGGTGACTTGACTTTAAATTCTTCAGTGACAGTGAAGACAGATAATATTCATATTTGAGATGTATTTTAGAAGAACAACTGATAGGAACAGCTGATAGATTAGATGTGAAGGTTGAGGGAAAGGCAGAATTTCAGAAAAATATACAGGTTTTATCTGAACAAAATGGGTAGATCTACTAAGACTGAGAAGATTGAGAGGGCTTTTTTTCTTTGGCAGCAGATAGGCAGGGAATTAAAAATTTTGTTTCACACAAGTTAAATCTGAGAAGTCCATGGGGAAATATAAATGGGGATATCAAGAAGGACCAGCCTAGTAGAGAACTGCTGTGAATCCTGCAAGAGAGCTTGGAGGGGAAGCAAATCATCTTGCTTGAACTTCAGACTGCAACAGAAAGACCTGAAAGCATTTAGCTTACCTACCATTGGTGTGACCACTATGCTTAAAAGGACTGATCCACTATGCCCTATAGATCTTTTTTTTTTTTTTTGAGACAGGGTCTTACTGTGTCACCCAGGCTAGAGTGAAAGATCACAGCCCACTGCAGCCTCAAACCCCTGGGCTCAAGCAATCCTGCTCTTCTCAGCCTCCAAAATAGTTGGAACTACAGGTGTGTGAGACCACACCCAGTTAACTTTTTTATTTTTTGTAGAGACAGGGTCTCGCTACATTGCCCAGGTTGGTCTCTAACTCCCGAACTCAAGCAATTCTCCTGCCTCGGCCTCCCAAAGTGCTAGGATTATAGGCATGAGTCACTATGCCTAGCCCCTAAATATAAATTCTTAACAGAACCAAGAGGTTTTCCAAAAATGTAGTGGTTTGTAACCAAAAGTATACAATCAGAATAATTTATGGAGCTTAAAAAAATATATATATATATATATACATACACACACACACATACACACACACACACACACATATCCAAGTCCTAAACCTAAACCTAAACCTACAGATTTTAAAATTCCAAAGGTGGAGGCCAGGCACAGTGGCTCATGCTTGCAATCCTAGCACTTTGGGAGGCAGAGGCAGGAGGATTGCTTGAAGCCAGGAGTTTGAGGTTGCAGTGAGCTATGATGATGCCACTGCACTCTAGCCGGGGCAAAAGAACAAGACTCTGTCTCAAAAAAATAAAAATAAAAAATAAATAAAATACCAGAGGTGGGACAAAGGCATCTATATTTTTTTGGAAGTGCCTCAGGTGATTGTGATGGGTATCCTGATAAAGAACCACTGTGACAGCTGGGCGTGCACCTGCAGTCCCAGCTATTTGGGAGGCTGAGAGAGGAGGATCACTTTAGCCCAGGAGTTCAAAACCAGCCTGGACAACATAGTGAGACTCTGTCTCTTAAAATAAAAAAAGTTAGGCCAGGCGCGGTGGCTCACGCCTGTAATCCTAGCACTCTGGGAGACCCAGGCGGGAGGATTGCTTGAGCTCAGGAGTTCGAGACCAGCCTGCGCAAGAGCGAGACTCCGTCTCTACTATAAATAGAAAGAAATTAGCCAATCAACTAAAAATAGAAAAAATTAGCCGGTCACGGTGGCATGTGCCTGTAGTCCCAGCTACCCGGGAGGCTGAAGCAGTAGGATCCCTTGAGCCCAGGAGTTTGAGGTTGCTGTGAGCTAGGCTGATGCCATGGCATCTCTAGCCCAGGCAAGAGAGTGAGACTCTGTCTCAAAAAAAAAATAAAAAAAATAAAAAAATAAAAAATAAAAAAAGTTAAAATAAATAGATTAATTACGGTTCTGAAGCTGAGATGACCTTTAAAAACAAAACAAAAAATAAATAAACAAAAAAATAAACTGGGGCTGGGCTCGGTGGCTCATGCTTATAATCCTAACACTTTGGGAGAATGAGGCAGGAGGATTGCTTGAGGCCAGGAGGTCCAGATCAGCCTGAGCAAGAGTGAAACTCCATGTCTACAAAAAATAAAAAAAAGCTGGGCATGGTAGCATGTGCCCGTAGTCCCAGCTGCTCAGGAGGCTGAGGCAAGAGGATTGCTTGAGCCTAGGAGTTTGAAGTTGAAGTGAGCTATGATGCCGCATTGCACTCTAGCCAGCACGAAAGAGCAAGATTCTGTCTCGATCAATCAATCAGTCAATCAATACTGAAGGTATAAGGCCTGGAGGAGAAGGTATTGGAAGTATAAGGTTCACATAATAAAGAAATATATTACCTTGGGAAAAGTCAACAAGAAAAATAAGTATGCTCACGTGATTCAGGGATGGAAAAATAAAAGTCCAGGGATAAGCTGGAGCATGACTATGGACCACAGCCACACCTGAGGATGCTAAATTATATTCTCAAGTGTCAAAAATCACTTCAAGATGGCACTGAAAGAGCTACCAAACAAGCCAGACCATTTTAGGAAGCTGTCGTAGTAAAGCCAAAATTTTTTGATTTGGTGGCTGAAGATGGTACTTAACAGAGCCTGGCAAAACTACCTTCTCTGAAGAGTCCCTCCCAGAAACGGCTCAAGCAATGGGTGTTTGATCCTCCAAGGCAGCCCCGTCCAACATTCTATGGTGGTGGAAATGCTATTTATCTGTATAGCCCATTATTGTAACCACTACATGTTGCTACCAAGCACTTGAAATGCAGCTAAGTATATCTGAGGAACTAAATTTTTAGTTTTATAATATTTAATTTTAATTAATTTAAAGTTAAATCACCAAAACTGACTAGAAGCTACTGCACTGGACAGCATAGCTCCAGAGGGTCATTCCCTCCTTTCCACCTTGTCAGTAAGCCAACAAAGAGTTCAAATCACGGTGAAGAGGAGCCATCGGAACCACAAGGCACAGCACATACAATGCTATCTCATTCACAGTCTCCCTTCCATAAATAGGTAAGGCAGAGGGTATATGACCACAGTCATCTGTTTAGAACCAGATCTTTGGCGTTTCAAGGCACAAAAATGCCTAACTAAAAGAGAAACCTAAAACATTGAATAAAGGACCAAATGCATACAATACACAGATGTTAGTCTGATTTCCTAACATTTAAAAAGACTCAAATACTTCGTAAATAATTTATTTTTGATTAAATAATATTGCAAGAAAAATGTTTTGTTTCCATTTTGGTTTACCTCTAGCCCGGGCAACAGAGTGAGACCCTGTCCAACAAGAACAACAAAAAAACACCAAAAACTAAAACCTTGAAATATTAAAACCTAGTACTGCCATTCTGCTCAGAAAAGTACAGAATATGTTTTCTCTTTTCTCTATCACAAATGTATTTTTTTCAAAGAACTGCAAAGAAATTTCCCTGCATGAATTCCAAAATGAAGATCTCTAGAGTTTTTTAGAGAAGTTAAATGCTTACACATGTATTATTTCATTTGATTCTCAAAATAACCACATGTAGCCAAGACAGGTATTATCCTCATTTTCACATATAGATGAGGAAACTAAGAAGCCAAATGAAGTTGAAGTCATAAGTGGAAAACTAGATTTCAAAGGTTGTTCATTTTTCTCCAAGTCTGTGTCCTCACACAGGCCACACTGTAAGCAATCGGTGACAATGGGGAAGAAGACTATACCTCATCGAAGGGGCATCTCGAGAGAGATGCACATTCAATACAGGGGGAAGATGCATTCAAAAGATGTGAGACTAAGCAGTTTGAGTTTCTCTTAACATTTGAAAGAGAAACGTAAGATTTATGAAAAAAAAAAGATTTATGATCAAAATATTTAATCTGTCTGAAGTTATGAATCATTATAGTATCAGAGCTCTGTTTCCTGCTTTAGTCTTGAATATATTTATTGCCTCGAATGACTCCCCCGGAAAAGGTGTGTGGGTGTGTCAGTGAACAGGGCAATAAACCAACAGATAAAGCAAATGTGGCAAAATGTTAACAACTGGTGGATCTATATGAAAGGTTTACAGAAGTTCACTGTACTATTTCTTGTACCTTTTCTGTAAGTTTGGAATTTTTCAATACACAAAGTTTGAGAGAGGAAAAAATACCTGCTGTCTTTATCCGTTCTTTCATTTATGAGAGGAATCCATCGACTTGTTACCTAAAATGAAAATTAACAAGAGCTAAGCCACAATGAGGATCTTCTTTGAAAAGCACTCTGTCCTTAAACCCATGAAATTATAAATTGAGGATCAACTTTGAAAAGTGCCCCAATGAAATTTAAATATAGTGCAAAAAGATCACATATTCATACCTTATCAATAGAATGCTTGTTGTTAACAGCATAAACTATGCAAATGACATTAGCCTAGAAGGAAATTTAACAAATTAATGGTATTTTTAAATCATAAAAATGTAAACAGTATCATTTAGTTACCAAATAGTTAATATATCTGAGGCAAGGGAAGAAAACACTTTAAAAACTCAAAAAAAACCCACCAAAATACCTTGCCTCTAAGAGGAAACAGGCTTAAGGACTTACATCAAAAATGCATACTCAGTAGCAGCACTAACAAAGAACAGAAAAAGGCCTCTTGGTAACTGAGAGAATGAAAAAGGCAGACTCATAGGATCATCACTCTTTCTCCCCAAAAAAAAACAAAACAAAACCCTACAACTATTTTTTTTTGAAACTCACCTGTGATATTTCTTGATGAAGTTGTTCATCACTTTGTTCTGCTTCTACAAATGACAAAAAGTCAATGCTCCGTATTGTAAATACTTTCATAAAAACTAATGGTCAAGCTAAAATATAAGCAACACCCATCTCACATCCTTCAAAATGACATGGTACAGTGGACACCAGATGGCAAACACAAGGGCAAGCCAGGGGACAGAAATAGTTAAACTATGATAAGGTAGCTGGCTAGCATTAAAAGATGAGTCTACAAGGGGGTAACTCAGGCCCAGAAAAGCAGAGGCATTGTGTAACATAATAAATCTAGGCCGACATCTGATCAAGAGTTGAAAAGAGTCAGACAAAAGAGATCAGAACCCAAGCAAGACGACTAGGTGCTGAAGAGTGAGAAGCTTGGACAAAGAGTCTATACACACAGAGTCAAAAGGCCAGATGAAAATCTGGGTAATACAAGCTTAAGATCTAGATAGCAGATGGAAGTAATAATAACCAGGGCCTAGAAGCAAAACTGTAGCATAATAATGAAGAGTCAAGAATTCCCTCTCACAGACCTCTAGCTAGAACTGGTCTCAATGAGTGGATATATCTGAAATTCTATAGGTGCAGAGGATATGCATGATATAGCTAGGATGAGGAAACAAAGAATTGATAAGCAAAGCAATTATTGGCATATTAATTTAGACCATCTTGGATTACATATGTCTCCCCCTACAAATGCCTGTTATTTCTGACATATAAACTAATATATATGAGTTCAATGGTATTTTTATATGATGCTAAATAACAGGCTATATTTTTAATATCTTTCCATATGTTGCATAACCAATCGGTTAAGGCTTTAATTCTAATACTGAAGTGAATCTAATTATGTGGCTATACATATTGAAAAAGAATAATTCTGCAAATAAAAGTAGTTATGAGACTGATTGTAACAGAAGACATTCATCCTCCCTCAGCTTATAATACACAGTGCTGTCCAACAAACAATGCAAGCCATGTCAATAATTTTTTTTTTTTTTTTTTAAGAGACAAGGTCTCGCTCTGTTGCCCAGACTGGAATGCAGCAACCTGATCAGAGCTCACTGTAACCTCAAACTCCTGGACTCAAGCGATCCTCCCACCTCAGTCTCCTGAGTAGCTAAGACTACAGATGTGCACCACCATGCCCAGCTAATTTTTTAATTTTTTGTAGAGACAGCCTATATTGCCTAGGCTGGTCTGAAACTCCTGGCCTCAAGTGATCCTCCCACAGTGGCTTCCCAAAGTGCTGGGATTACAGGTATAAACCACCATACCCAGCCTCACATATGTAATTTTTAATTTTCTGGTAGTAACCTTTAAAATAGGTAAGTAAACAGGTAAAATTAATTTTTTATTTAACCAGATATCAAAAATATTTAAATTTCAACATGTACTCAATAGAAACATGACAAATGAGATATTTTACATCCTTTTTTCACACTAAGTCTTGAAAATCCAGTTGTATTTTACACTCACAGTACATTTTAATTTAGAATAGTCACATTCAAGTGTCTAATAGCCACAGGTATTGAACAGTGTAGTTCTGGTGTTTCTTTTTTAGAATATATGGAACACCAGCTAAGCCAAACAAAGTATTATCAATGATTTATGCCCATTTTTAAAAAAAGTAGTTCTAGAACAAAACAATAGTTCAATAGTATGTAAAAAAATTTTAAGTTATTGAAAGCAATACTGATGTGCTTCTAATTTCATATATTAATAATAGGAGCAAGCTGACAATTATTTTAATTATTATCTTATCTGGAACAAAAATATTGACAAATTAATGAACAAATTCAGAACTCAACAAATTCTCAAATTCAGAACTCTTTCTAAATCATAAGAGCACGCCTGAATGCCTGATAATAAAACTGACCCACAACTTCTCTCTGCAAACATGTCAACTTAAGGAGGGTAATGATTGCTGGTCATTTACCATTCCTCCTTCCTTTGCATTATTATGGAACCCAACTTAGTAATTTGGGGACAGAGAATTGCCAGACAGAGGCTTTGGATGGGGTGTGGAGTTTGTCAGAGAGACATAAATGAGACAAGAATCGTAAAGGATCATTTACTGCTACAAAGAAAGGACCACTTTTCTTTGAACATTTTAAAAACCTCAGTAAGTACCTTTTCCCAAGCGTAGTTAACCCTACACTTTCACCTACAAGAGGGTATTTATTACCTGAGTAATCTACGATGTGTGTTGGAACTCTCTCAGGGGTGACATCAGCTGGAATCGTTATTTCTTCTGCCCGAGGAGGAACCTTCATTTGCAAATAAATATAGAAAAGGAAAAACCTTTGGATATTATGAATCAAACTTGTGAACAGATTATATAAATTTATCTGTACAGGTTGAATATCCCTAATCCAAAATGCCAAAAACCAGCCAGGTGCAGTGGCACATGCCTATAATCCCAGCACTTTGGGAAGCTGAGACAGGAGGGTTATTTGAGGCCAGGAGTTTGAGCCCAGCCTGGGCAATATAGGGAGACCCCATCTCTAAGAAAAAAAAAAAAAATTAGCCAGGTGTGGTGGTACACACCTGGAATCCCAGGTACTTGGGTGGCTGAGTTCAAGGCTGCAGTGAGCTGTGATTGCATTGCTGGGACTACAGGCACGAGCCACCACGCCTGGCTAATATTTTTATTTTTTTGTAGAGATGGGGTCTCACTATATTGCCCAGGCTGGTCTCAAACTCCTGGCCTCAAGTGATCCTCCTACCTGAGGCTCCCAAAGCACTAGGATTACAGGTGTTAGCCATTGCACCGAGTCTAGATTTTATATATGTTGTTTTCTTTTTTTTCCTTCTTTTTATTTTTTTGAGACAGCGTCTCACTCTGTCACCCAGGATAGAGTGCAGTGGCCTTATCATAGTTCACTGCAACCTCAAACTCCTAGGCTCATGTAATCCTCTTGCCTTAGCCTCTCAACTAGCTGGGATTACAGGTGCACGCCACCATGCCTGGCTAATTTTTCTATTTTTAGTAGAGATGGGGTTTCACTCTTGCTCAGGTTGGTCTTGAACCCCTGAGCTCAAGGAATCCTCCTGCCAAGGCCTCCCAGGGTGCTAGAATTACAGGAGTGCTCTCCTTTTTTTTTTTTTTTAAAAGACACAGGGTCCCCCCATATTGCCCAGGCTGGTCTTAAACTCCTGGCCTCATGCTATCCTCCTGCCTCAACTTCCTGAGTCACTAGGATTATAGGTGTGAGCCATCACGCCCAGCTCATTCTATTTTTTTCTTTGTTTTAAATTAACACACGAAGTATTGATCATTTTATTTTGCTGAAGGCTTAAGATACTCTGCAAATGAGGAGCTAAATTAATCCAAAATAATTTCAAATAAACCAATAAATTATCAAAATTTATTTCTTCTAGAAGATAACTGATTGGCTACATAAGCCTGGTATTTAGTGATTCCATTTTTCGGAAAGAGTCTATGATTTTTTAATTAATTAAAAAACCTTACCAACACTCAAGAGGCTATGCTAAATCAATCTTAAACTAAGTTAAACTATCACAGAAAACTTTTAGGTATTATACCAAGTGATTATAAATTAACATTACCGATTCCGCAAACAACACATGAAAATGTACATTTCTTAAATTAAGTAATTACTTTATTTAACTATCTTATCTAAGGGAAAAAAGCAAAACATCAATAGTCACGTGGCAGCTATAAATGCTGAAAACACTACTATATAACACATCACATTCCTGTCTGGACAATGAAATTATACAGATATTCCTACCTAACCTAAAGACAGAGTAAATGTAAACTGTGACACTAATAATACTTTCTATGTAAGAAATGCATAGAAATCATTTTTATCCCATTGTATGGATCCCATTCCCTATAACAATATCCTAAATTTACATAAAGATTTAGCCAATAGCCCCTCACACTGGAATTTCCAAAATATAATATACTGCCAGTAATAATAAAACCACCTTACTACTTTTGGTGGCACTTCACTACTATTAAGCTCATCTCATTTGAGACCCACAACAATCCTTTGAGGTAGGCAAAGGTGAAATGAATCAGTGTCATCATTTGTAAAGCAAAGCAGGCAGATAATATTAAAGGTTTTCAAATATATGTGTCAGAGTTTTAGTGGTTCTGACCACAACACCTCAAAGACTGGGGAATGTCAGGCAGAAGTCAAGCAGGGATCCACATCTTTCATCCTAACTTCAACTGGAACACTTATCATATCTTTTATATTTTGAACTTATGAGCAACATTTTATTTTTAAGAAAGGGTTGTACAGCTTAGATAGATTATATCCCTCCCACTGCCATTTTACAGATGAGACAACTAAGTCACAGAAAGGACAAATGTCCTAGATAAGGTCAAAGGTAGGAATCGCAAAGGACTTAGGCAAACTTAGATCTAGTTTGGTTCTTTCTTCTACACCGTATTTCATAGATGTCCTCCATAAACTAATATGAGCCTTTTAAAAGGTCACAACTGTCATCGCCAAAGCATTTCCTTCAGTTAAAAAAAAAAGTCACAACTGTCAGAAAGGAAACACGTGCAAAAAAGGGTGGAGTTTATTTCATTTTAACTCAATTTTGATAAATTAAAAAAATTTTAAATATGGAAAAGAAATAAAATGTTTACCTCTTCTGGAAATTCTTCACTGACGAGAGACATAATCAGTGATGTCTTCCCAACTCTAGCTGTGAAAAGAAAAATCATAACTTTAATAAAGTGTTTAGATTCTACATAAGCTCAAATTCAGCAACCACATAAGGAAGTCTGTTATTTGTTACCTAAAATCAATTGAATCCAAATTACCAAGTTTTAGTATAATGCTTAAAAGTATATCTTTTTTTGCTGCTTAGAAAAGTAACACAGGCCGGGCGCGGTGGCTCATGCCTGCAATCCTAGCACTCTGGGAGGCCGAGGCAGGCGGATTGTTTGAGCTCAGGAGTTCGAGACCAGCCTGAGCAAGAGCGAGACCCCGTCTCTACTAAAA
>NW_012148408.1:2802758-2811187 GCF_000956105.1 Propithecus coquereli | reverse complement strand
ATTTTTATTATAAAATGTGACTTGTCATCACTTTTTGATCATATAATTACTATTGTTAGACATTCAATTGCTTATCAACTCAATCCTTTTATAATTCTAGAGGAAAACAGTGTACCTGCCTATTAACCTCTGCCATAATAGCAAATGATAGTTTCCAAAGGTAAAGTCTAAATGGAAATTTCTTTTAAGGTGAGTTAAGAAAAGTCACATTCCCTTCTTAAATGATTAAAAGAAAAAGTAAACTAAAAACACGGTCAAGTCTCTGGGAAAATAATAAATGGCTGGAACACAGGAAGGATAGTCAAAACAACTTAAGAGAGTGCTGTGAACAACTGAGTACTGATGGTTTAACAGGTGTCTTCTAGCTGATTTCTACGGACCTTTTCAATTGACTTGTGTAAGAAAGCATGGGCTTTTTCAAGTGGCAGACAATACGTAACGTTTCACTGAGTTCTGATGATGTCACTGAATCTAGAGAAAATCATCAGAGAACTGCAGGAACCTAGTCAACAATATCAGTTTATTCAGCTCCTCGCAAAATTTTCAGATGAGGAAACTAGGACCCAGAAATAGTGATTTTCTCAAGGTCTCACAAGATTAGTTGCAGGACAGGTGTGGTGGCTCATCCCTGCGACCTCAGCAGTTTGAGAGGCTGAGGAGGGAGGACTGCTTGAGGCTAGGAGTTTTGGAACAGCCTGAGCAACATAGTAAGACCCCATCTCTACAAAAAAAAATTAAAAAAGTATCCAGGCATAGTGGTGCATGTCTGGTAGTCTCAGCTACTTGGGAGGCTGAAGCAAGAGGATTGCTTGAGCCTAGGAGTTCGAGGCTATAGTGAGCTATGATAGTGCCACTGCACTGCAGCCTGAGTAACAGAGCAAGACATTGTCTCAAAAAAAAAAAAAAAAAAAAAAAAAGGCTAGTTGCAAACTGACTCATCTCTGGCTGGCCAAGCCAGTGCTTTCTCTTTACTATATCATACTTTAAAAAATATCACTAACAGTTAATAATATCGAAAGGGAATGGTGACCCCTAAAGATAGCACAGATCACATACACACACATTTTTTTTTTTTAAATAGCTAATTAATCTTCAGGTCGTATATGGTGAAAAAAAAAAGAAAAAGAAAAAAAGAGACAGCTAATTAAAATACTGATTCACTGGTGACTAATTCATCAGCTCTGGCTCAGTTTTACTTTTTTTTTTTCTTTAACTTATTTTGAGAAAATTTCAGACAGAGAAATTGCAAAAATAATACAAAGGATTCATGTCTATCCTTTACCCGGATTCCCCACAAGTTAACATTTTACCATATTTGCATTATAATTGTCTCCCCTCATATATATATATACACACACATATTTTTAAACCATTTGAGAGTAAGTGTGTCTTAGCGTATATTTCCTAAAAACAAGATCATTCTTTTACATAACCATACTACAGCATCAAGAGTAGGAAATTAACACCAGTACAATCCTATAGACCTTACTCACATCTTATCATTTGTCTCACTACTATCCTTTATAGAAAACAACAAAAAAACTTCTTTTCTGGTCCAGAATTAAATACTGCATTTGGTTGCCATGTTTCTTTAGCTTCCTTTAGTCTGAAAGAGTTTCTTATTCTTTTTGTCTTTCATGACCTTAACATTTTTTAAAGTTTTTGCATTTTTGGCAGGAATAATCCAGAAGTGATACTGTGTCCCTCTCAGTGCATCATACCAAAAGACAGATAACATCAATTTGTCCCATCACTGGTGATGTCAGCTGCGATCACTTGGATGAGGTGGTGTCCACCAGGTTTCTATGCTCTTAAGTTATTATTTTTCCCTTTGTATTTAATGAATATCTAGTAAGGATACTATGTAAATATCTTATTTCTCATCAAACTTTTGCCTACAAGTCTCAGCACTCATTGACGATTCTTGCTTGAAACAAACATTGCTGTAGTAGTTACTAGATAGTGATTTTCTATTTCTATCAATAGTTCTACAATACTTCACATTCTACTGTAAGGAAAAACTTTCTCTTCTGACTTTCTCTCTTTCTCTCACATACATACACATATACACACATACACATACACACACACACACACACACACACACACACACAAGCACACCCAGAGGGATACTTTGTTTCACTTTATTGCACTTTGCAGATACTACGTTTTTTACAAATTGAAGGTTTGTGGCAACCCTGTTTTGAGCAAGTCTACTGGTGCCATTTTTCTAGTAACGTATGCTCACTTTGTGTCTCTGGGTTACATTTTGGTAATTCTCACAATAGTTCAAGCTTTTTCATTATTATATCTGCTATGGTGATCTGTGATCAGTGATCTTTGATCTTACTTCTTTTTTTTTTTTTTAAGAGACAGGGTCTTGCTATGTTGTCCAGGCTGGAATGCAGTGGCTATTCATAGGTGCCCTCCCACTACTAATCAGCACAGGAGTTTTGACCTGCTCCATTTCCAACATGGGCCAGTTCACCCCTCGTTAGGCAACCTGGTGGTCTCCCATTCCTGGAAGGTCACCATATTGACACCAAACTTAGTGCAGACACCAGAATGGCATAGCACACTATAGCCCAGAATTCCTCCCACCTCAGCCTCCCGAGTAGCTGGTACTACAGGCATCTGCTCCTGTTACTACTGTAATTGTTTTGGGGCACCATGAACCGTGCTCATATTAGACAATGAATTTAATCTATAAATGTTGTGTGTGTTCTGACTGCTCCAGTGACCAGCCATTCTCCTGTCTCTCTCTCTCATCTTGGGTCTCCTTATTCCCTGAGACACAACAATACTGAAATTAGGCCAATTTATAACCCTACAGTATCCTCTAAGTGTTTAAGTAAAAGGAAGAGTTGCACATCTCTGAATTTAAATCCAAAGCTTGAAATGATTAAGCTTAGTGAGAAAGGCATGTTGCAAGCTGAGATCGATGGAAAGTACCAGTTAGCCAAGTTGTGAATGTAAAGGAAAAGTTCTTGAAGGAAATTAAAAGTGCTACTCCAGTGAACACACCAATGATAAGAAAGTGAAACAGCTTTATTGCTGATATGGAGAAAGTTTTAGTGGTCTGGATAGAAGATCAAACTGGCCTCAACATTCCCTTAAGCCAAAGCCTAATCCAGAACAGATCCTAACTCTCTTCAGTTCTGTGAAGCTGAGAGAGGTGAAGAAGCTGCAGAAGAAAAACTGGAACCAACCAGAGGTTGGTTCATGAGGTTTAAGGAAAGAAGCCATCACCATAACATAAAAGTGCAAGGTGAACAGCAAATGCTGTAACAAGTTATCCAGAGGATCTAGCTAAGATCACTGATGAAGGTGGCTATACTAAACAAGATTTTCAATGTAGATGGAAGCCTTATATTGGAAGACGACGCCATCTAGGACTTTCATAGCTAGAAAGAAGTCAATACCTGGCTTCAAAGCTTCCAAAGGACAGGCTGACTCTCTTGTTAGGGACTAATGCTGCTAGTAACCTTAAGTTAAAGCCAATGGTCCTATACCATTCTGAAAATCTTAGGGCCCTTTAAGTATTATGCTAAATCTATTCTGCCTGTGCTTTACAAGTGGAACAAGAAAGCCTGGATGACAACACATCTGTTTACAGCATGGCTTACTGAATATTTTAAGCTGACTGTTGAGACCCACCGCTCACTAAAAAGATTCCTTTCAAAACATTGCTGCTCATTGACAATGCACCTGGTCACCCAAGAGTTCTAATGGAGATGTACAAGGAAATCAATGTTGTTTTCATGCCTGCTAATACAACATCCATTCTGCAGCCCATGGATCAACGGGTAATTTCAACTTTCAAGTCATATTATTAATATTTAAGAAACGTATTTCATAAGACTACAGCTGCCATAGATTCATCTGATGTATCTGGGCAAAGTAAACTGAAAACTCTCTAGAAAGAATTCATCATTCTATTATCTATGTTTTTTTCTTTATAACTATTTTTAAAATCTTTTTCCTTCCTTTTTCTCTCTCTAGGAGTAAATAAAATGCTACAGAGAAAAAATTCACCATTATAAATGTGATTCATGAAAGGAGGTCAAAATATCAGCATTAACAGGAGTTTAGAAGATGTTAATTCCAACCTTTATGGATGCCTTTGAGGGGTTCAACACTTCAGTGGAGGAAGTATCACAGATGTGGTGGAAACAGCAAGAGAGCCAGAATTAAAAGTGGAACCTAAAGATGTGACTAAATTGCTGCAATCTCAAGATAAAACTTGAACAGATGAGGAGTTACTTCTTATGCACGAACAAAGAAAGTGGTTTCTTGAGATGTGGTTCTGGTGAAGATGCTGTGAACACTGTTGAAATGACAACAAAGGATTTGGAGAATTACATCAACTTAGCTGATAAAGCAGTGGCAGGGTTTGAGAGGATTGATTCTAATTTTGAAAGAAGTTCTACTGTGGGCAAAATGCTATCAAACAGCATCACATACTACAGAGAAATCTTTTATGAAAGGAAGAGTCAATCGATGTTGCCTTATTTTTAAAAATTGCCACAGCCACCCCAACCTCCAGCAACCACCACCCTGATCAGTCAGCAGCTATTAACACTGAGGTAAGACCCTTCACCAGCAAACAAGATTACAACTCATTAAAGGCTCAGACGATGGTTGGCTTTTTTTTTTTTTTTTTAGCAATGAAGTATATTTAAATTAAGGTATCTACATTTTTTAAGACATGATATTACACACTTAATAGACTATAGTACAGTGTAGTTTCCCAGTGCATATAACTTTTCTATTGCTGTGGTATAGAACCAAACTTGCAATATCTCCAAGGTATGCCTGTACATATGAGTACAGACTGATGGATTCCCATATTATCCTGTTATTTTATAGGTTGCAATCCATTGCTGTCATTATTTGGAGGCAAAATTGTTCCATTTTACTTTTATTTATTTATTTTTTAGAGATAAGGTCCTGCTCTGGTGCCCAGGCTGAAGTGCAGTGGCATGATCATAGCTCACTACAGCCTCAAACTCCTGGGCTCAGGCAAACCTCTTGCCTCAGTCTCCCAAGTAGCTGGGATTACAAGTACCAGCTACCATGCCTGGCCCATTTTACTTTTAAAAATTACATTTATGCAGGTAGAAATCAACATGTGTAATATGACCCCATTTTATAAATAAATATGTAAGTACACAGAAAAAAACCCTGGAAAATATATACACCAACTGTTGTTATCTCTGAAGTAAATATAATTACAATTTTCTTTTTTGTAGTTTTCCATATTTTCTAGATTTTCTTTTTTTTTCTTTTTTTCTTCAGTGTGAATTTCCAAGTCATAGATTTTCTAAAATAAACAAAATTTTTGCTACTAGAAAAGATCAGTATTATTTTAAAAGTCATTTTTTTGATAGTAAAAATTGGCATGTTCTAAATTGACAGAGGGCGACTGAAATTCACCCAAAGGTTGATAGGTTAAATGCATTCTTTCATCCCTTCGACAAATATTTCTGAAGCACATTCTACATGCCAGGCACTATTGCTAATGCTGGGGATACCACTGATCATGGCGACTAGGTCTTCTCTACTTTTATGCATATTACATTCTAACAGATTTACGTAGTTATTTAACACCTTCTATACATCAGGATAAAAAGAAAAATTCAAAAACTGTACCATCTCTGATTCACCTTTCCTCTGTATTTAGCAGTCAAAATTTGCCAAATTTTCCTTTGAAATTTCTAATGTTCATTTCTTCCTCTTTGTTCCTCTATTTCCCTAATTATGGTACTTTTATTGAAATACCTTCCAGTTGCCAACTTTCTACCCCCTGCTCCAGGCTCTTCCCTTATTAATCTACCAACAATACAAATACCAGTCCATTTTTCTTACACACTCTTTTCATTTTCTAACTCACCTATAGATCAAAAGACTTCTTTGACTCTCAATTACCTACCACAGCAAGGTGAAACCATTCTATTGGCCTTTGAAAATCATACATAATCTAACTCCAACTCACCTATCTAATCTCATTTCCCACTATTCCCCACAGGCACAATTTGCTCAAATAAGGCCATTCTGTTTTGTGTAAGTACAAATAAGCCACCATGAATCCTGTCCCCCTTGCACGGTTTTCCTCATCTGAAACGTCCTTCCCTTTCTCCTCTCTACTTTTCCAAATCCTAACTACCTTTCAAGGGCAGTTCAAATCTACCGCATCCTTGAAGACATACCAGCGATACTGTAGCTCTCAATTCTTCTACTTCCTCCTTTGAACTACTCCTGTGCCACATAATTTTTATTGAATTATAATTTATATATAAAGTATATACTTAAGGCATAAGTCTACATTAACACAGTAACAAAGTATTTGGAAACACGTGGATAATGAACTAAATTTTCTAATTTTATAGGTGGAAAAAGGACCTCTGACACTTCAATCAGATTGAAATCTGTGACTTGCTTTCACTTTGTCCAAGCACAGCAGTATTGCTATAGCTTCAGCACTACCACTAGGGAAATCAGTCTCACCTCCTGGAGCTTCAGGAACTCCCATTCAAAGATTTCCTTAAAAGCAACTGGAGAGCTGTGAACAGTTGGTAACTGCTGAGGCAATTAAAAAAAAAAAGTTCTAAAATTACTTTGTTCAATTAGTTTTTAGAAAAAAATAATGTTGAAATTTCAAATAATATTAAGGAGGGTGTGATATAATAAATACATCTGGTCTTTGTTCCTAGTTCCTGGCACAGAACTACAGAATCCCATGGAATTTCCTGGATGATAGGAGCGTCTTTTGTTATGAGTAATGAGCCCCTTTCAGCCACACTAGAGTTCATCATCCTAATGAGGTGACTCAGAGGGAGGAGGGAGAATGCAGCAAGATAAGTTCAGGATAGGGGCTGGTCACCAGAAAAACCAACTACATGATTAGAAGGTTGGAACTTTCAGCCCCAACTCAAAACCTCCAAGGACAAAAGGGGGACTGGAGATTGAGTTCAACCACATGGCCAATGATTTAACAAATCATCCCTACATAATGAAGCCCCATATAAAAACTCTAGACATCAAAGCTCAGGAGAGCTTCCTGATTGGCGAACAGATCAATGAACCAGGAAGATGGTGCACCTTGACTCTATGGGGGAGTGCTTTTGCACTCAGGACCCTTCCAGACCTTTCCCTATGTATGCCTTCATCTGGCTGTTCATTTGTATAATTTTAAGTATGGCACTTTCCTGAGTTCTGTGAGTTATTCTAGTGAATAACTGAACCTGAGGGGTTGTGGGAAACTCTGAATTTGTACTCAGCCAGGCTGAAGTGCAGGTAGCTTAAGGGCCCCACTTGCACCTGGCGTCTGAAGTAAGGGCAATCTTTTTGGGAACCTTGCTCTTTGACTGGTGAAACATGATGCTAACTCTGGGTAGTGTTAGAATGGAATTGAGTTATAGGACACTCAGTTGGTGTCAGAGGGCATGTAAGTTAAGTTATAGCTTTAAAAAAACTGAGAAACACTGTAATAGATCTTCTACCCAAGATCACTAGTTCCACCCAGATCCATCTGTACCCTGCCTGGATCAAACTAGGAAAAACATTAGAATAACATACAGAGTATTAACTTATGCTTCTATAGGACCTATCTTTTTTGTGCAGACTCCTACTATTAGTTCATTTGATAATTATTTACCTGATTGTTTTATAAGTACAAAGTTTAGTCTTACATATTATGTGGCGATAATACAAAAAATGTATTAAATCAGACAAAATTTCCATAAACGCACGGATCAAGTGCTATGTTTAATCATGCATGTAATTTAAAAATGAAGGAAGGGAGGGGGGAGGAGGAAGGAGGACGGGAAAGGAGAAAAGAGAAGCGAAGAGAAGGGAAGAAAAGAAAGAAAGGTATCTATTTCTCCCAGAAGTCTCTAAACACAAATTAATAATCAGTGATGCAGTTAAGTAGTGTGTATTCTTAAGACGGTGTTTCACCTGTGTGATATCTAGACAACCTTCTAGCATATCACCAGTGATCTCCTGAAGGACTTCTTAGACCTCCTTGATGAAAGTATGACATTTCCAACCAGCCACTGAGCATCTCCAGAAAAATTAAGGAACAAGTATTTCACTGTTACCCACAGGAAAATCCTCTAGGACAGAGAACATATTTTATTGTTCATTGTTGAATCCCTAGCTCCCAGCAAATCATATGGCACTTAATAAATGCAGCTGTACAGCTCAGCGGTTAAGAGCACAGATTTGAAACTCAGGAAAGTGGATGATTACTTCTGAGGGAAAAAGAGGACAATAAAATGGGAAGGGAGTGTCAACTGGTAATATTTTAGTTCTTCAGCTGAGTGATGGGTATTTGTTTTATTATTCTTTATTACCTTTTATATAAATAATTCATCAAAAAGAAGAAAAAAGAACACAGCCTTTGGAATCAGACAGAATTGGGTTGA
>NW_012148408.1:2798499-2802134 GCF_000956105.1 Propithecus coquereli | reverse complement strand
GGCCATAGCAAGATCTGGTCTCTCTCTCTTTTTTTTCTAGGATGACGCCACAGCACTCTAGCCGGGGCAACACAGTGAGACTCTGTCCCAAAAAAAAAAAAAAAAGATAAAGGTGGAGGTTGGACTAGATGTTATCTAATGTTTATAATATATGCTTAAACTACCATGTAGCATACCTAGAAAACAGGTCTGGGCTGGGCACAGTGGCTCATGCCTGTAATCCTAGCACTCTGGGAGGCCAAGGCAGGAGGACTGCTTGCGCTCAGGAGTTTGAGACCAGCCTGAGCAAGAGTGTGACCCAGTCTCTACTAAAAATAGAAAAATTAGCCAAGCATCTTGGCTGCCTATAGTCCCAGCTACTCCGGAGGCGGAAGCAGGAAGATCGCTTGAACCCAGGAGTTTGAGGTTGCAGTGAGGTACGATGACGCCACTGCACTCTACCCAGGGCGACAGAGCAAAACTTTGACTCAAAAAACAGAAAAAAAAGAAAACAGGTCGGTAACACAAGAAAAAGTGCATGTTAATGTTAGATAAGATACAGTACCCTAGAAATGGCAGAAAGATCTGCAAATTGTATCTGTTTTAATTATGTATGGAAAAATGATTTGGCAGAAACATTTGTCAAGCTACAAGAACCAAGTAGGACTCCCTAAGGGTCCAGGAACTTCTAGATCTTGCTGACTTACATGCAACATTTTATAATCTTTTTTCCTTAATAACTCCATTCATCATGGCTTTGTTTAAGGTCCCAGCTACCCCAAACCTTCAGCTAACTCAAGATAGTATTCCTCTCAACATCCACAGCAGTCCATCCTAATTCCACATGAGTATACACAATGGCAGCAAAATATAGATGCTTCTTGACTTACTATGAGATTACTTCCCCACAAACCCATCGTAAATCAAAAATATCATAAGTTGAAAATATGTTTAATGCTGACAATAAAGCAGATGGTTCCTGACTCACAATGGTTCTTCTTGCGATTCTTCTACTTTAACAGTTGGTTTATACAAGTAACATACAGCAGACAGAATGCTTCTCTGAAGTCTCCTCAAGTCTATCAGGCCCTGTACTTTATGTCATTTATTTTAGCAGTACTATAACTCCCAGGTACTCAAAACAACAAGGCTTTTAAGGGATCCAATGCCTTTATAATTCATGTGACCTTTGAACTTCTGGGCCTTTCTGGTCCCAGTAGAATGTCTGCTTTTTCCCTAGTGTCTTCAAAATCCCACAACTACCACCAGCACAGATGTTTCCAGAAACCTTTCCATTTTTGAAGAGCTCTCCTCGACATTTTAAACATCTCTACTCTCTTATCCCTGATCTACTACATTAAGAATGGGAAAAATGAAGTAGATACTCAATAACAAGATGCTCCTTGGTAACCAAAAGGAAAATCAGTCCTACTTTTTGGTCCTTGAGAAACTTGCCTATCTTAATACCTTTAACATCTTGATTCTTCTCATAATCCTTTTTTCAGAATTACTTTTTTAAAATTTTGCTCATGTTCCACCACTCTAAGGCCCTCACCCGTTTCAGAAGAAACCTATCTAAAATTTTTCTTTTGGATTCGGGGTAGAGTGCAATGGCATCATGATAGCTCACTGCAACCCCAAACTTCTGAGCTCAAGGGATCCTCCTGCCTCAGCCTCCCAAGTAGCTGGGACTACAGGAATGAGTGACCACACCTGGCTAATTTTATTTTTTGCACAGATCGGCTCTCACTATTGCCCAGGCTGGTCCTGAACTCCTGGCCTCAAGCAATCCTCCCACCTTAGCCTCCCAAAGTGCTAGGATTACAGGCATGTGCCACTGGGCTGGCCCTTACCTAATTTTTCATCCATGGTTCAAAAATGTTAAAGTGATCAAAATTAAGCCAATCACCAACAATAAAAGCCTTCTAGTTTCTGAGAAAGTTAATAATTTGTTGCTCCTTAATCCCATTCACTCAAGATACCTTAGCAAAATTCAGGCTTTCAACAGGTATTCCCAGTTACCTTTGAAGTCCCCTCCCTCACAATGACCCTTAAAACTCATCTATTCTTCCTCATCTCTCTTCTTAAAATCTCATTAGAACAATCTTTTTCCCAGTCAGTCTCCTGCTTTTCCCATGGACCCCCTATGTCTCTAGTGATATTTTCAGAATAGAAAACCAACATTATGGGAAATTCAGATTTCTTCATAGTTCAGCTCATTAGTCTGAAGGGCAGTTCTGGCTGCCTGGGTAGCAGCAGGTCCTGCCAAAGTACAAATCTGCCACCAGGCCTACTCCAACAGGGCAGGCCTCCGAGGCAGGAAAGGAAGCACCTTGGCAGAAAAGGAGGCATTGTAAAGACTACAATTAAATAGCTTTACTTATGCTTGAACACACAGACATACAAGACAGTGGTACCAAAGAGTGGGAACAATCCAGTTTAAGTTACTTATATCAGCTACTACCTTTTAAAGTGTGATTTATTTACTTATTTATTCATATCCTGTCTTATCTGGAAAAGAATTTGAGGCAATTTAGCGCTCACTATGATACCAAAATACCATCTAGTTTGTGAAGTAATTGCATAATAAAAGACCCTTTAAAAAAATCAAAGAACATGGCCATAGCAAGATCTGGTCTCTCTCTCTTTTTTTTTTTTTCCACCTTCTGCGGTTCAAAAGGGATCTGGTCTCTTAAAAAAAAAAAAAAAAAATCAAAGAACATGAATCTCTTCCACGTAAAAATCCAGGAGTAATTTTCTTTTTTTAAAAAAGTTCAAAACTGGAGCAAGAAAGACTGGCTACAGTGAGTTTAGGGGAAAAATCCAGCATGTTTTCATCAGTAGCCTTTTGGAAGGCTAGTGAAATGATAGCTACTTTAATAAAGGATTATACAGATGGGACTGAGTTAAGAAATGCTTCAGTGAATCTAATCTAGAGCTTTTTGCTTCCCCTAAGGCCTGCCTACCTAACTCTGAGAGAGGCAATCAAAGAAATAATGAAGCAACAAGTTTAAAATTAAAATAGGCCACTTTTTTTTTTTTTGAGACAGATTCTTGCTCTGTCGCCCCAGCTAGAGTGCAGTGGCGTCATCATAGCTCACTGCAACCTCAAACTCCTGGGCTCAAGCGATCCTCCTGCCTGAGCCTCCCAAGTAGCTGGGACTACAAGCTCATGCCATAACGCCCAGATAGTTTTTCTATTTTTGGTAGAGACAGGGTCTTCCTCTTGCTCAGGCTGGTCTCAACTCCTGAGTTCAAGCAATCCTCCTGCCTCAGCCTCCAAGAGTGCTAGGATTATAGGTGTGAGCCACCATACCTGGCCAAAATAGGCCACTTTTTAAGCAAATTTTATTTATTTATTTATTTTTTAATTAATTAATTAATTAATTTTTGTTTGTTTCAGCATATTATGGGGGTACAAATATTTAGGTTGCATACATTGCTTTTGCCCCATCCAAGTCAGATCTTCAAGCGTGTCCATTCCCAAGATGGTGCACAGCTCGCCCATTAGGTGTGAGTATATCTACCCCCCTCCTCCCCGCTTAAGCAAATTTTAATTGAAATATAAATAAGAGTGCCTTAAAGATAATGAAAACATTTTAGAATATTAAATTTTAAAAACTATTTAAATAAGCTACAATCAAAATAAGCCTACA
>NW_012148408.1:2788176-2798259 GCF_000956105.1 Propithecus coquereli | reverse complement strand
TATTAATATGGAGGGAGAAAAGTATCCTTTGTTAGCCAGCCATCTAATGGTCTCTATTTCTTCTATTTTGCCTGAGAAATACTGAAATGATCTATAAAAACTAAGAGCAAGGCCATAATTATCCCCAAGGACAGAAGGCCTTCTAATCCAGTTCAATACAACATGCCACAATTTTGTCTGAGACTCCATGCTTCTAAGTAGGTCATCCATGGAAAACTTAATTTATCACTATAGAACAAATTATCTAGATTTATCCAGGCTATAAATTTCTTTGTCTTTGCATCACATCTTTTGAACATCTAGTTCCAAATGACAGCAAATTCCTAATATTCATGAAGCAGAAATAACATTCTCGGGTTCCAATTACCACCCCACCACCCATATTGGCTATTTTTCTTGATAACAAACACCCCTTGCTTCAAGTAGCAAAGGAACGACTCCTCATTTTTTATCTGCTTCTTTATTAAGAAGCCTTGTTGGCTCTTCCTAAATTATTGTTATTAGAATACACTAGGGGGAAGATGGTGACTGTGGAGTTATATTTCTAACTGGAAACTTTTAGCATTTGGGGAAATAACTAAACACTGTTCCAAAGGAAAACTTCACTGACCATATGCAGATGATGTGGCCTGCAGGACAAATGCTGTCACACAGCTACAACCTAACCCTCCCCTTCAAACCAGATCAACGCTGGTACCCACCTGGTGCCAGAGGAGCAAAAACAACAGAGGAGAATAGGTTTCAATACATACATCAGGATGATATAGAAAAGACTCTATTTATGAATAGAATAGACTCTTTCGGCAGAATGGTCTCTTTCGGCAGAATGGTCATGCAGACGTCTGAATATTCTTGGCCACAGAATATCACTCAGATAGTAAACATAGTATAATTGAAACTGGAGCAGTTTAATCTTTAAATATCATCGCAATAAAGACCAGAATGGAAGGTAATATGGCCTTAAAATGACCCTAGGGAGTTTTTTTCCAAAATAAATGCTGGCTTATATCTAAGTCTCTTTGACTCTTACACCTACCTAGCTTATACGTGAAGAACCTTCCCCCAACCCCTTCAATCCTCTAAGATGGCCTCTGTTGTTTCAAGGCGAAGTCGACCTCTTGGCAAGACTATAATTCCTGGCAGCCAAGACATAACACAGACATGGCACTATCGTCCGAAATCACTGTTCTACTTTACTGCCAGAACACAGGAATCTCCCAAACAAAACCAAGCTAAGGACACAGAAAAAGAGAATGAATGAATGCCTCCCCTTCAAATCCTAACAATGACCACATCAGACTGGATTTCAGAAAAGAGAATGGGCTGGGCATGGTGGTTCATGTCTATAATCCCAGCACTTTGGGAGGCTTAGGCAGGAAGACTGCTTGAAGCCAGGAGTTCAAGACCAGCCTGGGCAACATAGTGAGACCTGTCTTTACACAAAAATAAATAAATAAGGAAAGGAAAAAATGAAGGAAGGGAGAGAGGGAAGAAGGGAGGGAGATACGGAAGGAAAGAGGGAGGGAGAAGGGAGAATGATCACATTTTTATGACTGAGAGGAGTAGTTTGGAAAACAAGTCTAAACAAACTGAACTAGCTTGAACTCATTTATTCTTCCAAGAAATACTTGAGTGCCCACTTTGTGCCAGACCTCCTCTAGCCACTGGGGATATAGCAACAAACAAGACAAATCCTCTGGCTTTATGAAGCTTCCTTTCTAGCCTGAGAGACAGGAAAACAAATGGACATCCAAGACCAAGGCACCAGCAAAAGAAAAAGAAAAGAAAAGAGAAACAAATGAACAAATAACCACAGTAATGGGGATAATGCCTAAATCGGGGTCTTCTTGCAGAGAGAGGAATGAAGGAGAAAGTAGTTACATAACTATTATGTACCCACAATTAAAAATAAAAACTGGCCGGGTGGGCGCAGTGGCTCATGCCTGTAATCCTAGCACTCTGGGAGGCTGAGGTGGGAGGATCACTTAAGCTCAGGAGTTAGAGACCAGCCTGAGAAAGAGCACCTGTAGTCCCAGCTACTAGAGAGGCTGAGGCAGGAGGATCACTTGAGCCCAGGAATTTGAGGTTGTAGAGCTAGGCTGACCCCAGGGCACTCTAGCCTGGGCAACAGAGTGAGACTCTGTCTCCAAAAAAATAATAATAAAATAAATTAAAAATTGGAAGAAAAAAAAGAAGTAGTATAAAAGAGAAGCAAGGGCCTTCTCTTGTGGGCCTACATTAAAAAGCTTGGACTTTAAGTGAAAGTAGAAATCACTGGATAATTTTTAAAGTGGGTAATAGGATCTGAAATATTTTTTAAAGATGGATTTGCCTGAACAAAAGGAACAATGATGAAAGGAGAAGCAAAGAGACTGATTAAGGGGACATTGCAAAAGTCTAGGCCAGAGCCAGTCAAAGTTTGAACTAGTTTATCAGAGGCTGCAATGATAATCAGAGTTAGACAAACCAGGTAAGAGCTACCAGATTCATTTAAAAAGAGGATATTGGTTCCATTTTCATAATGAATATGACCACTAGAAAATAAATATATCTCTAATTTAATTTAAAAACAAGACTTTATTGAGACTAAAACTATCCTGTGTATTTTTAATGTAGCTACAGGATTTAGATAAAAGGATAATAAGGCTTTTGTGAATTTTATCTCAACAGGGACATTTGTTAAGCACACTAAAGCAAATCTAATTAAATATAAATTTAGGCCAGTGAATTCGACCATGATAAATTATGACCTGAAGAACTAAGGTTTGGGTGGGTGCATTTTTAAAGACTTTTAAAATTTTGTTTTGTTTAAAGAATAGTAATTGACTTTTGATTTGGCCTGAATGGCATTGATATTTTTAATAATTAAGATGCATATATTTAAGACACTTTGGCTTTCTCTTCAAATAAATATCTTAAAATTTATAGACAGCTTAACTTCTTTGATCTAAGCACTAAATAGTCATTAAGCAATTAGCATTAAAGCCTGGCTGGATGAGAAGTGAGCCAAGAAAAGATACATTTCACCTCAACATATAGATAATGGTTTAGCCAACAGAATGTTGAAACCATTCACAACTATTTCAGAGCTTCAGTGAATGAAGCTGTTGCTATGTGGTTCAGGCACAGACTGACAACAATAAAATGTACTGAAGTGATAGAGAATGAATGAAGAGGCTTTACAACAACACCACCAGAGATGACACTTCTTTTTCTTGGTTTTTCCCGTTCCCCTCAGTTAACCATCTTAAAATGACAACTGAGAACCAGACTTGTTCAAATAAGCAAGTAATAACTCACATTGCTACCCTTTTTTCTAATATTAGTGGTGTAGATAAATCCATGTATCAGACCACTATTAAAAAAGCCTTGGTTGCACTTATGTTTAATGTGTGACCTAGCATTTAAAAGTAATATAGCTAGGCTAACGGTTGTCAAATATTTACATTAAATCTCAAAAAGTAAAGACTCAAACAATTCCCCCCAAAATATCATCCTTTAAAATAATAATTAAGGATGCGCACGGTGGTTTATGCCTGTAATCTCAGCACTTTGGGAGGCTGAGGCAGGAGGATGGCTTGAGGCCAGAAGTTCAAGACCAGCCTGGGCAACATGGTGAGACTCTGTCTCTACAAAAAAAAAAATTTTTTAAATCAGCTGGGCATGGTAGCCCATGCCTATAGTTCTAGGCACTCAGGAGGCTCAGCCTAGGAATTCCAGATTACAGTGAGCTATGATCTGGCCATTGCACTCCAGCCTGTGCACTCCAGCCTAGGTGGCAGAGTGAGAACCTGTCTCTAAAAAAAGAAAAACACTAAAAAAAAAATAAATAAATAAAATTATATATTCTGATTAAGTATAATTCTATTTCTAATATTTTTAAATGTGAAAAAAATCATATATATGGCAGATGGCTAAAGCTTCAGGTACCATACTTTTAAGAAAAATGTCTTCCTATGGCCAGGCACAGTGGTTTGCACCTGTCATCCCAGCTACTTGGGAGGCTGAGGCAGGAGGAATTGCTTGAGCCCAGGAGTTGGAGGCTGTAGTGCACTTAGATTCTGCCTGTGACTAGCCACTGCACGCTAGCCTGGGCAGTACAGCAAGATCCTGTCTCTCAAAAAAAAAAAAGTTTCTTTCTCAAAAACTAAGGCTTTCTCCTGTGTCAAGTTGCTCAATATGATCAGAAAACTCTTGCACATACATACAGTTTTATCAACTCTCTTAATACCTTTCATTTCTACAAAACATGGCTTATAATTTTTCTAATAAATCTTAAATTATTTTATGCATTCCTAAATAAGTAACACTGTTAATATTTTAACTTAAATATCCTAATGCTGACATATTGTACATATGTATAACATTTCTATTAGATGTTTTTATACACTAATGATATGTAATTGCTTCCTATATTAAAAACTAACCCCCAAATATGGGATCTTTCTTTTTAAAAAAAATTAGTATAAAAATTACTATACTACAAAACTATTTTCTGATACATTTAAGGATCAGTTTTTTAAGCAGGTCATCTAGTCACTTTCCCTACCTCGCTCCAAAAGCATTAGTATAATCATAACATCTTCATGAACTTCTGTCAAGGAAGCCCATGCAAAATGGTGATTAAGACATAGTTAGTTATAAATAAAAACTAAAATTTACAACTGCAAACCAAAAAGTAAACTGTTAGTATGTCTGACTAAGCTTACTTCTAAATCCTAATTCTAAAGGAGTTTTGTCCAAACAACAGGTGAACGAGATTTCAATGAACATCAAAAAACACTACAGAAAAAGGTAAAAATGTGTGAACTTTCTTCCCTGGTGAGTTCAACATAGTGATCTGGAGGGGCTACTCAAGAATGGAATGTCATTTAGAATAGAATGCTTCAAAACAGCAATGGCAGAGCATTAACTAATGTACTTGAAAACAAACAATCCAGTCCTCCCAGTCCACTTTCTTATTTTAGTCCTAGCAACGAAGTCACATAACTTGCACAGTGATATCAAGTCCTGCTGTTCTGTCCTCCTGTCAGTGAACAGAGGCATTTCTCCTTTATTATATCTTCAAAAGGTGAAATCTAAGACTCTCTAGGGGCGTCTCATGTATCTGTTTGGGTCTCGTGCCCGTTGTTATTTATGAATTAACTACCAAATAACAATGGAACAATAATGCTTAAAAAGAGGGCGAAAATTAGGTTTTAGGGTAACAATAATTGCCTCAACTAAAGGACCCTCCCGGATAATTATCATTCGTTGAGCACTTGCATAACTTGAAGTTGAGACTAAATTTTTTAGGACATCACATGAGTGCCATGAGTTATTCCGACGCGAAGTACAAGCATCGCTTAAAAAGCTCCCTATCTTAATGTCGATGCGTAGAGGGAGCGAAGACCGCGAGCGCAAAAAAATCCAGAAACCTGACCTTGCCCACAAGTCGAACAGTTCTGCACCCCTCCCCCTAGCTTTCCCGGGAGCCAGTTCAGGCAATCCCAATTGGTCAGTCTGCCTGTTCCAGCACCTGCCTGGCAGTGACAAGGGGATCTCCAGGGAAGACAAGAGGGTCCGACAGCAGGCAGCCTGGGAGACTGTGAGGCCCAGGAGGAAAGGAGTGGAAGAAGAAGGGGAGGAGAGGATCTTCGGACGGATGCGGTCCAGCGGTTAGGAGCTAATGGGGACATAGCTTGGGAGCCGACGGGGGAAAAGGGAAGAAAGGTCTTAGGAGGGCCCAGGTGAGGTGAAGGGATGAGGGCCGCCGGCAGGCAGCTGAAAGGGCAGAGCGAAGCGGCTGGGAGGCCCGGAGAGACGCGGAGAGAGGGGCTGCGGAGAGAAGGGCTGTGAGGGTCGAGAAGGACCCAGACTGCAGGGGCAGGGGCTGCCGGGGCTGCAGGGGTTGCCGGGGACGCAGGGACAGGGAAGACCCGGGCTGCAGCGGCCAGGCCGGGCGTGCGGACTCACGTTCTCCCACCAGCAGGATCCGCACGTCTTTCTTCATGTCGGCGGCTCGCAGGGGCCGGCCTCGGCCCGCACGCATGGAGTGGACTCCTCTCGCCGGTGCGCCCACTCCACGGCGGCGCTCTCCTCGCGCTGCCGGCGCCACCTGCCAGCCTCTTCGGCCGCCGGAGCCCGCCGCGCCGCCTACTCAGCTGCTTCCCCGCACCGGAGCCGGGACAGCGCCAGCTCCGCCTCCTCCGGCCCAGCGGGCGGTGGCGGGGACGACGGCGCGCGGCGAGGGACACGCGCTTCCGGAACGCGAACGGTCTCCGGACCTGAGCCTCGCTCCTGCAGTCAGGCTCGCCGCCGCGCCGAGCCTGAGAGCCTCGTCCACCTTCCCCAGGGCACAGCAGCTGAGGGTACGCTTCGCGCCCATAATTTGAGTGACACATTCCCTAGTCTAAACCCATTTATTTTACGGACAGGGGCAGGAGAAGTTTCTTGTCCAAGATCACATAGCTAGAGGTTGACAGTGACTCAGAGCAAGGATCTAAGAATGGGCTCACCAGACTATAAATGCCGGGACGGCAGCCACCTGCCTACCTGGTTTTCGGCTGTATCACCACCGTGTTGGACATTGCCCTGAGAAAATGCTTGATCGAGTAGGATGACTGGCTCCCGGGTCAGGCCCTTTTCCACTACCCAAAGCTCATCATCACCTTAGTTGCATTTTGCCTGTGGTGCTTATAAAATATAATTATAAAGTAACGTTAATTGTTATACTGTGTGAACAGACTCATTTCCTTGTAACCAAACTAAGTGACTTTCTTCTGTCTACGTGGCTTATTTTATGGCAGGGTCTTCTGATGCTTTTCTTTACTCAGGCTTACCCAGCCCAATGCTACACACACAGGAGGCCCTAGATAATAAACTCTGATTTTCCTAACATTGCCTTAATGTTCTCCTGACCCTCTCCATCTGGAAGAATTTGTTGCTACATCCCTAATGCTTGGCACACAGTGGGAAATAAATAAGTAAATAAATAAATTATATATATACACATATATTTTTTGAAGTAATGAGGAAGCACTATCTGTGCATAATGTACCTTTTTTCTATCTTAAATATTACATAATGAATTTTTAAAGGAAATAAAATGTGCATAATACCAATCTCCTTCTCTCCTAGGAGAAGCCATGTGGTCTCCCACAGCAGTTAAGAGCTGCTGGCAAATTTCCAGGGTTTGAATCCAGATTCCATCATGCCTAATAGCTACGCGATCCTGAGTAAGTTCTTTTACTTCTCTCAGCCTGTTCCTCCTTCTGTGGCATGGCAATAATGATAAATAATACCTACCCCTTAAGGTGGTTCTGAGGAATAAATAAGATAATACACATCAAGCATTTGGTACAGTGCCAGGCTCAGAAGTGTGTGCTCTACTGATCTCAGCTATCATTATTATCATAAAAGTTCACTGGAAAGTTGTACTGCACAGGTTTTGAGGCAAACATGTTGTGTATACTACAATATTTCACCATCTTAGTTATATGATGTCCCAAAGGAGCACAGGAGAGTAAGCCCTTTCAAAAACCATTCTGGCACAGGGGCTCATACCTGTAATCCCAGCGCTTTGGGAGGCTGAGGTGGGAAGTATTGCTTGAGGCCAGGAGTTCAAGACCAGCCTGGGAAACATAGCAATACCCTCATCTCTATAAGAAAAAATTTTTTTAAATTAGCCTAGTGTGGTAGTGCACACCTGTCGTCCCAGTTACTCGGAAAGCTGAGGCAGGAGGATCACTTGAGCCCAGGAGTTCAAGGTTACAGTGAGCTATGATTGGGCCACTGCACTCCAGCCTGGGCAACAGAGTGAGACCCTGTCTCTAAAAAAAGTAATTAATTAATTAAAAAAAAAAACCCCAAACCACTCTGTCCCTGTCCATGACAGGATAGGATAAGGACAGAGATGAGAAAGACACACTCCTTGTTCACTGGGAGATAATAAAGTCATATTCCAAGGTGGATGCAAGATACGGATGAGGTGCTTTAGTCTCCCTCCTCTCACCCATACCTCAACGAGTAGAAATGTGAAATTCAGGAGGCTTGATTACCTAATCTTTCAGGGAAAAGTATCCCTCAGAATTTTAGTGTTACAAAATGTTTGGGTTAGAAGAACTCCTATAGAGCACCTTTTCCAATCCCTTTACTCTGTAGGTAAGAAAAGCAAGGTCCAGGCCAGGCATGGTGGCTCACGCCAGTAATCCTAGCATTCTGGGAGGCTGAGGCAGAAGGATTGCTTGAGGCCAGGAGTTTGAGAACAGCCTGAGCAAGAGCGAGACCCCATCTCTACAAAAAACAGAAAAAATTAACAGGGCATAGTGGCATGCGCCTGTAGTCCCAGCTACTCGGGAGGTTGAGGCAGGAAGATGGATTGAGCCCAGGAGTTTGAGGCTGCAGTGAGCTATGATCCCACCACTGTCCTCTAGCCCAAGTGACAGAGCAAGACCCCGTCCGAAAAAATATATAAATAACTAAATAAAATAAATTATGAGGGAAGTGACTTCTGTACACCTCTCTGAGCCTGAGGATAGAGCTTCATGATGACACACTGCAGCAAAACATAAGCCAGAGAATAGAGTTGTTGGCAGTAAATTTACTGTTGGGATTTTATAGATTGATTATAATATATTAAATAGGTTGGCTAAGGCCAAGAAGATAGATTGGTATCTAGAAGGCATGGATGGAATTTTCCTATACAGTGCTAGGAAGAAGCTCTACCCTCACTATACAGGTTTCATGCCTCCTCAACTGTGCAGGGGGCACTGGGAAGTCAGAGCAAAATACTTTTGGCAGGAGATAAGAGGATCCATCCTTTATGCATATCAAAAGGGAAACTTGCAGCACAGCCTCTCTGAGTCTCTGGACAGCAGAACATCCAAGGCCAGTGGCCAGGCCTGCTGGGTAGAGGATAAGTGTGTGTAAAATGACTGACATTGGGTGGAACAAGGGCCCATCTCTGATTGGTGACTTAGACACAGTCCTGGGAAGGAGGCCAAATAAGACTTGGTTTGGCATCAGTCCCACTCTTCAGACCCATGTATCTTTGGTCTCTCAAGTTAAACCCAAAGCAGCATCCAGTATCTGCATTTCTTCACTTTTGTCTCCGATTCCTTCTAGGATGCTTTCCTCCTTTTCCTGCCAAGTGCAACTCTGGTGGAGTGGAAAGGTCCAATGCCTTAATACCAGGTAAATACTGAATTTTGTCTTCCCTTTTAATGTTCTTGGTTCATTGTTTAAACATGCATGTCCTCCACATAGTCACGAGGGTCGGTCTCTGGAGGACATGGATTCTGTTTGCTTGATTTGGCTTGAAGGTACATCACTCAGCACAATTACTTATTAAAAGGCATTTGATTATAACTAACTATGTTGAAAGAACATTTCCAGACAAGAGCCTCATCTATTGATGAGGTTGCATCCAGTTTTCCTTTTCATTTCCTCAAGTTCCTTTCAGATACATTGGAAAATAAATACCCTCAATTAAGAACTAATTGGTATCAAGAAGCCTCCCTGACCATCCTCTCCCCAAATGGTATGAATTCCCTGTGGAGTGGTTAAGAGCATAGGCTCTGGAGTTTACATTTTATCTCTAATACTTTGCTAGCTGTACAACATTGGGCTAGTGACATAACTTCTCTGAAAAATGTAAACCTCATCTGCAAAATGGAGCTATCTCATAGGGCTCTTTTGAGAATAAAATAAAATAACACAGGTAAAGCATTCATCACATTCCTTACCACACAGTACATGTTCACATATCACCCTTAACAGCTGCATTTTAAATTTGCAATTCATTTGCTGATTTGCATTATCTTTCCAAGGCAAATTGATTAGCCTGTCCACCACATTGTAAACTCTGAAAGGCAAAAATGCATTTAATTTTTAATCACTTTAGAGACATTAAAAATTTTGCTGACTGGCCGGGGTGGTGGCTCATGCCTGTAATCCTAGCTCTCTGGGAAGCCGAGGCGGGCGGATTGTTTGAGCTCAGGAGTTCGAAACCAGCCTGAGCAAGAGCGAGACCCCACCTCTACTAAAATTAGAAAGAAATTAATTGGACAACTAAAAATATATAGAAAAAATTAGCCGGGCATG
>NW_012148408.1:2761836-2787866 GCF_000956105.1 Propithecus coquereli | reverse complement strand
ATAGATATGATATATACAGTCAGCCCTCCCTATCCACAGGTTCTGCATCCTTGCATTCAACTAGCCAGTGATGGAAAATACAGTTTTCTCAGAATTCGGAACCCGTGGTTAGAGAGAGCCTACTCTATATATTTGGGGTTCAGCAACTGCAGGATTTGAGCATTTTGGTAACCCTGTGGGTCCTGGAACTAATCCCCTGTGGATACCAAGGGATGGCTCTGTGTGTGTGAGTGTATACTGTATTTTTACTGTACCTTTTCTAGGTTAGATATGTTTACATACACAAATACTTTGTTACAATTGCATATGGTATTCAGTACAGTAATATGCTGTCCAGGTTTGTAGCCTAGGAGCAAGGAGCAACAGGCTTGTGAGACTGAGCCCTTAACCTGTGGCATCTCCAGGTAGATAGTGTCAAAACTGAATTGAATTAAAGGGCACCCAGCTGGTGTCTGCTGCAGAATTGCTTACTTGGTGTTTGGTGGAAAACCCACACACATCTGGTGTCAAAAGTGTTGTGACTATGTAAGAGAATAGGAAAAAACATTTTGGTTTTTATTCCTGATATCTCAGATATATTTTGTTTATACCAACACTATACAATAGTAAAAAAAAATGGAAAAATGTACAATTGTAGGGTAATAGCTAAATTATGACAGAATGATTAGAATTTTTATAGTCCTTAAAATTAGTGACTATTAATGATATGGAAAAGTATTTATAAAATGAGTGAAAAAATAGTCATATATGCAAATTATGATTATGTAAAAACTATGTGATATATTCATTTATGCAACTTTAACCCTCTATACTTTTTAAATTTTGAACTTTTACAAGCATGCACACGTGTCACTTGGGTAATTAAAAACTAATGGATGGGCCAGGCGCAGCGGCTCATGCCTGTAATCCTAGCTCTCTGGGAGGCCGAGGTGGGCGGATTGTTTGAGCTCAGGAGTTCGAAACCAGCCTGGGCAAGAGCGAGACCCCGTCTCTACTAAAAATAGACAGAAATTAATTGGACAACTAAAAATATATAGAAAAAATTAGCCGGGCATGGTGGCGCATGCCTGTAGTCCCAGCTACTCGGGAGGCTGAGACAGAAGGATAGCTTGAGCCCAGGAGTTTGAGGTTGCTGTGAGCTAGGATGACGCCACGGCACTCTAGCCCGGGCAACACAGTGAGACTCTGTCTCAAAAAAAAAAAAACAAAAAAAAATTAATGGATGGGCCAGATGCAGTGACTCATACTTATAATCCTAGAATTTTGGGAGGCCAACGTTGGAGGATCGCTTGAGACCAGGAGTTTAAGATCAGCCTGGGCAATAGTGAAACCTTGTTTCTACAAAAAAATTTAAAAATGAACTGGGCGTGGTGGCATGTGTCTGTAGTCCCAGCTATTGAGAAGGCTGAGGCAGGAGGATTGCTTGAGCCCAGGAGTTTGAGATTACAATAAGCTATGATCATGCCACTGCACTCTATCCTGGGCAACAGAGCAAGACTCTGTCTCCAAAAAAAAAAAAAAATCTAATGATTGTAATGATTGTACATAAATATTAGATGATGATAGCAGTACAAAGAAAAAATGTGTTAAATATCATGAATTAATTTTTAGTACAACCATCTTTTGTAAATTTTCAAAGTTAATTTAATAATTATATCCTTTAAACAAGATAAATAGAAATATTTAGAATGTTAGCAATGCTTTAAGTGAGATATTAATGTAGGATATCATGGTTATTAAGTCATTCAACAAATATTTACCAAGTTCTACCATGTGCAAAGTACTGTGCTAGATTCTAGGGACATAGTAATGAATAAGACAGATTTATTAAGAGAGGCAAGTTGTGAACAAGAAAGTTCATCTTTAGGCATCCCTATTTCTTCTCACCAGAATGCTCCAAATGATTCCCTATCTACCCAAACTGTCTCCTTTCAAAAACCATTTATAAGAGGTGTACCTCATAATCTACATCTCTACCTTCCCAGTCCTCACGCCATCTATAGCCCAAACCAGCCTGGCCCGTGGACTGTGTCCCATTCCTTCTAGCAATCTGCTCCCCCTGCTTGGCTGTATTAGTAGATCGCCTCCCAGGCAACACAATGCTTTAACCCAACAAAAATGCAAATATCTCCAGAAAGATCCTAGGAAAGTGAGCAGCCTTCTTGTCCCTGCCTCTACTATTATGGGTCAGCTTTGATCTCATCTAAACTTGCTGTGCACACATTCTCCTGTTAGAGTGTCAGTGAAAGATGCCAGTCCCCGTAGAAACCACTTCTGTATATACACTCTGGGAAAATACAGTTTTCAACTGTGACTTCTTTCTGGACAAGGAGAGGACACTACAGGCAAAGCAAAAGGAGATGCAAAAGTACATGGTGTGCCAGGCACGGTGGCTCGCACTTGTAATCCAGCTACTCAGGAGGCTGAGGTGGGAAAATCACTTGAGTCCAGGAGATTGAGGCTGCGGTGAGCTGTGACTGTGCTACTGCACTGTAGCCTGGGCAGCAAAGCAAGACCCCATCCCTTCAAAAAAAATTTTTTTGAAGTATACAGTGTGAGGCAAAGCAAGGTAGCTAAGGTCAAGAGTATAGGTGGGAGAATGACAGGAAATGAGGACTGGGGGTAGAAAGAGTAGAGAGGTAGGGAAGCTGAACATGAAAACTGGTGAGTCTTAACCAGAGAAGTAACATAATCTGATTTGTGCTTTGGAAAGTTCATATTAGCAGGATTAGGAGAATAGATAGGGAAGAGGTTCTGACTAGAGCTAGAGGGGCTCTGTGATACTGTGAAATATATACAAGGGGACTTCAAAAAGTTCATGGAAAATGCATATTATGAAAAAAACATGCACGGATTTCAAAAAATGTTTGCACCAAAATAACTGATATTAACTTGTTATAACATGTCTGAACAGGTTCTAGTTTGAAGCACTAAGAAGGATAAGACATCAGTTTGAAAAGATCCCCCATTAGAGCAACACGAATTCTGCTAAAATTGAAGTAAGAACAAATATCAAATTTATGGTGAAGCTTGGGTGGAAGAATGGTGAAATCATAGATGCTTTACAAAAAGTTTATAGGGACAATGCCCCAAAGAAACCAGCAGTTTACAAATGAATAACTCATTTTAAGAAGGGACAAGATGATTTGTTTGTTTGTTTGTTTTGAGACAGGGTCTTGCTCTGCCCAGGCTAGAGTGCAGTGGCGTCACCACAGCTCCCTGCAAACGCCTGGGCTCAAGGGAATCTTCCCACCTCAGCCTCCTGAGTAGCTGGGTCTACAGGCACCTGCCCCCATGCCCGGCTAAGATGATGTTAAAGATGAAGCCTGCAATGGCAAACCACTCACGTCAATTTGCAAGGAAAAAATACATCTTGTTCATGCCCTAATTGAAGAGGACCGATGATTAATAGCAGAAACAATAGCCAACACCATAGACATCTCAACTGGCTCAGGTTGCACAATTTTGATTAAGAAATTAAAGCTGAGCAAACTTTCCGAAAGAGGAGCCAAAAGTGATAACCACCTTCCCTGCTTTCAGGACTCCCGTGCTTTGGCTCTAGTTTGGGGAAATCATGTGGCCAGCAGACACACTCTTGGGGGCCCCGTTATTCAAACTGAGAGGACAATATTTAACCAAAGAACCTAAAGAGGCTAAAACCCTGGACTACAAATTCTGAATCTTGGCATAAAAGGCAAACATCAAGGTAATTCTGGGTGAGAAGATAAAAGCTCTATAATGCCGAAAAATAAGGGCAGAGAGCCTCTTAATGGTCACCTGGCACAAAGAGAGAAGCCCTGTCTCTGCTTAGACAACCCAAGGCCACTGTACTAACTGGGGATGACCACCAACAATCAAATAAAAAGAGTACCTCATGACTTTAGGGCTAGCAGTGTCCCATCAAAGTGGAAGGCCAGGTCCTGCTCTCAGCGTGGGACCTTATCAGAGGGTAATAAGGTTAGAGACTTGAGGGTGGGAAAATTTGTTCTGGTCCCAGCTGCCATGACCAGCTGGTTGGCCCTGGACAAACCACCAAACCTGTCCTGGCCTCTGCTTCCTTCATAAGATGCCCATCCTGCAGCATGGTCTTGAGGCCCAGACAGCAGATCAGTAGATCATGTGGTAGAATTCTACTTGCCCCTGTTTTGAAGGCTACGTACAGAAATTAGGTGTGACTCGAGAGGTTAGAGGCCAAGGTGCGTGATATTAAAATGTAGTTTTCATCGCTGCTGTGGTTATAATCACCTTTGCATTTTTCGTATTTCCTTACCTACTACTTTATTTAATTCTTTCAGCAACCCTGTGAGGAAGGTTAAGAAGGGCAAAGAATATCTCCATTTTACGTGGGAAAGAGAGGCAAAGAGAGGCGAGATGTACTGTCAAAAGTTGCCTGGCTGGTTTGTGTGACAGGACTTTCTGCTCAATCCAGTCCAACAGAACTGAATTTCCACATCTCCAAAACAGGTGCTAATCCAGACTGGGGTCCTTCTACAGATGAATTGTAGGGAAAAAAAAGGGAGAGATGTGTAGATTAGGAGACTTAAGGGACATGTCATTTGGTAATGGGTATGGGGATTCTTTCTGGGGTGATGAAAATATCCTAGATTAGGGTGATGGTTTCACAACTCTGTAAGTATACTAAAAAACATATATTCGTACACTTTTTAAATAGCTGAATTTCATACTATATAAATTGTATCTCAACAAATGTTTAAAAAAGGGCATACCAATTTTTTAAAAAATGGGCAAGACTAATCTATTACAGCTATGGATGCATATTTGGGTGAAAAAAACTCTGAAGAAATGCAAGGCGGTGATTAGTTTGGAAGTCAGGATTCCTTCCAGGTAGAGGGAGGGTTTCTTGATTGGAATGGGACACAGGAAGGAGCTTCTGGAATGGGGAGCAGGTTTTATTTCTTGACCTAAATAGTAGTCACAAGGGTGTCTACCTTATAAAACTCATTAAGCTCTACATGTGTCTTGTACAGTTTTCTGTATCTGTTTTGTTATATAGTAAAATGGTTTTAAAAAATAGAGGAAACCAAGTATACATAACACCCTGTGCCAGATATACTCTAAGGTGGCTCCTAGGAACCCCACCTCTGGCACTCATGCCCTTGTGTAATCCCCTCCTCTTGGGTGTGGTTAGGACCCGTGACTTGCTTCTAACCAATAGAATGAGGCAAAGGCAATGGGATATAAGCAATTACGTGTTTATGTGATTATGTCATATAAGATTTTGTGTCCATCTTGCTAGGAGATGCTCTTTCCCTTGTTGGTTTTGGGGAAGCACACAGCTGTGTTGCAAAGGCCCATGGGGTAAGGAACTGAGGGTGGTCTCCAGCTGACAGCCAGCAAGATACTGAGGCCCTCATTCCAACGACCCGCAAAGAAGTGAATGCTGCCAACAACCACATGAGTTTGGAAGCAGATCTTTCCCCAGTTGAGCCTCCAATGACACTGAGGGCCCCAGCTGAAATGTTGGTTGCAGCTTGTGAAACTCTAAAGCAGAAGCCTTAGCTAAGCTGTGCCCTGACATCTGACCCAAAGAAACTGTGAGATAATAAATGGGGGTTTGTTTTGTTTTTTGGGTTTTTTTTTTTTTGAAGATAGAATCTCACTCTGTCACCAGGGCTAGAGTGCAATGGCGTCATCACAGCTCACTGCAACCTGGGCTCAAGCGATCCTCCTGCCCCAGCCTCCCAAGTAGCGGGGACTATAGGTGCACACCACCACGCCTGGCTAATTTTTCTAGTTTTTGTAGAGATGGGGTCTCGCTCTTGCTCAGGCTGGTCTCGAATTCCTGACCTCAAGTGATCCTCCCACCTCAGCCTCCCAGAGTGCTAGGATTACAGGTGTGAGCCATTGCACCTGGACATAAATGTGTAGTTTTTTAAACCACTACGTTTGTGGTAATATTATTACACAGCAATTGGTAAGTAACACATGACCCTTATGTTTGGGGGTCCCTAAGACCACCCTCAGGTTCAGTGACTCATTAGAAGGACTCAGAGAACTCAGCCAAGATGTTATACTCAGAGTTACAATTTATTATAGTAAAAAGCTACAGATTAAAATCAGCAATGGAAAAAGGCACACAGGGCAGGGTCTAGGACAAATTCCAGTTATCCTCTCCCAGTGTAGTCATGAGGACGATGCTTAATTCTCCCAGCAATGATATGTGGCTACATGCACGGAATATCACCAACCAGAAACGCTCACCCAGGCCTTGACTTCCAGGGCTTTTATTGGGGTCAGTCATGCAGGCACACCTCACTGCCCACATGGCTGGCTTGGTCTCCAGCCCCTGCTGAAGACAAGCTGATACTGCATGGCCCAAGGACCCCAGGTAAACAAGGACACTCTAATCACAGGAATATTCCAAGTGCTTACAGATTATCTCCCAGGAGCCAGTCAGGGGCCAGTCCTTTCTTTGGAATGTGCAGGGTTCAAACACCCTAAGTGTAACTGCAGAGTTAATCCTGTACTGCACAAAAGAATTAACTTCTTTTGTTTCTTTTTTTTGAGACAGGGTCTTGCTCTGTTGCCTAGTCTGGAGTATGGTGGCATGATCATAGCTCACTGCAGCCTCACACTCCTGGGCTCAAGTGATCCTACTGTCTCAGTCTGCCCAGTAGCTAGGACTATAGGCACGCGCCGCCACACCATGCTAATTTTTAAAATTTTTTTGTAGAGACAGCATCTCAGTATGTTGCCCAGGCTGTTCTCAAACTCCTAGCCTCAAGCAATCCTCCTGCTTTGGCCTCCCAAAGTGCTGGGATTATATGAGCCACTATGCCTGGCCAAGAGGATTAACTTCAGAAGTGGTTTTCCTAAGCCAAGTTACCACTCTGCTTGAAGACAAGGAAAGGGATCAGGAAGTCATTGTGTTTTAACCCCTGAGGAACCCTTACACCCTTACTTGCTTTATGATCAGGGAATTTCCAGGTTGTAAGCCATACAGCCAGAAGGCAGGGTGCAGAGGAGCGGAGGCAGAGACCGTGCACTCATACAGAAGTTTCTCCTGATTGGCTACTGAATAGAAGGCAAGCTTCCCCTCCTCAAGGTCCAGCCAGATGCCCACCACCCCAGGTCTGTCTGAGCCGAGGACAGTTTCCTTGACCATGTGCCATGCAGAGAGCTGGCTAGTCCCCTTCCACTCTACACAGCAAGAGTCTATAGTCCTTCCCAGGATCCGGTCACGGCTCATGCCCCAGGAAGCCACTCCGACTGCCCAGTGGCTGCAATGCCTGGTGTCCACTTCCCAGTACTGCTGCCCAGAAGAGAGGGCCTGGGAACATAAGACCTGGCTGATCGAAAACCTCTCACAGCTCCAGGGATAGGATTGTGGGCAGTGGGCCACAGTCACTATCTGGCAATCCTTGGACACCTCCAGGCTACAGGAGAGGGTCTGCAGGTCAAAGGTTGGATTGATGGCCCCTGGGTTGGGGGGGAAACAAGAACATAGCCCGTTAGCTTTTGATTGTCCATGCTAAGAGGTCCTTGAATAGCAAAAAGCAGCTTTGTATCTTTTGATGTGATAATGTTTTATTCATATTGGCATTAAAATTGGTATACCAACTTGCAATTTTCTGTATATACCCCTGAGGTTGTTGTATCAGCAGCATCCCTTCCCCACCTTAATTTTTACCTATCCATTAGCCATCTTTCAGGAAGCCCTCTCTAAATCCCACCCAGGAAGTCATCTCTTGCTTTTCTCAATTCTAGAGCTTTACATGTTCTCTCATGATACTTACCATCTTCTACCTACAGCATGGTGATTTATGACCATGGCTGTTTATATCTCTCCAGTTAAACTGAAGCTTCCTGATAAATGACCATATTTTCTTCATTTTGTGTATCTCATACTGTTTCCTACAGAGTGAATAAATAATTGCCAACACTATACAGCATTATTATGCCAGGTGCTTTATATACATTCACTCATTTAACCCTCGTGGCAATCCCACAAGAGAAGTACTGTTATTATCTCCATTTTACTGATGGGGGAACCAAGGCTGGAGGAGGTTAAGTGGCTTGTCCAAGATCACACAGCCAGTGAGCAGAGCTGTTGGGAGCCAAACCCAAGCAGTCTAGCTCTGAGATCCATGCTATTAAGGACTGCCCCAGACTGAGACAGCGGTAGTATCTCAGTAGGTTGGGGAACAGGCAGTTGGCTGTAATTGGTGGCCCCAGCACAGATGCCCAAAGGTTGCCTGGGCTCTAAGCGCTCATGGGTCTGGCTGAGCTTGGAATTTGGGAGTCTCAGCTTGTTTTGCCTTTGTAATCAGCTCCCCCTGTGGAGGAACCTGGTCTGGGGAAGAAATCCAGGGACAGTGAGCCAAGGAAAGGCCCTAGCAGCAAGAGGATGGACACAGCCTGTTCTCAGCAACTCCTCTCTGCAGCAAGCCAAACCCAAGTCGTAAGTGGACCACATATTAATACTTACATGGAGCAAACCGAGAGGCTTTCTTGGGTGCAGGGAGGCTCTGATTAGGCAGTGGGCATGAGGAGGAAGACGGAGCTTCTGGGAGTTCCACTAAGGAATCAGAGAAGTTGGAAAGAGAAAGTCCCATCAGAAAAAGGCAAACTGAAGGTATCCAAACATCATGACCAAGGCACATGGCTTGTCCTCCTCATTAGCACATTTTTGAGCATTAGGACTTGATCGAGCAGTACATGCAGCCCAGGTACGTCCAACCCCATGTTCTGTCTGTTCCCACTAAGCTCTAAGCTCCTTGCTGGCAGCGATCTAGTTTACCTATATGTTCTAAGCACCAAGCCCCACACCAGCCCATACATAGAAAATATTTGATGCATATTTCTCAAATAATTTAGCTAATACAGTTCCAGGGGATCACAGTAACCTGACACCCAGAATATCAATGACCCCCAAGTCAATGCTTTAAACAGTTGTGATACAGATGGGGTGGCATGAGTTGGAGTGAGATTTATCTCAATTGCTGATACTTCCTAATGCCCTCTCCTTGTGCTAAAGTTTAATGATTAACTGAAAGCAGCCATGTGCTAGAGTGCCATGACCATACCAGGTAGGAGAAGGTAAGTGAGGGAAGTCCTGGAGGGTGGACTTGGAAGGTGAAATCTTCCCCTATTTGTGTTTTGAAGTGACAGCAGCATAAAGTGAATCTAAGACTCGGACTGAGAAGAGAAAAAAGACCCTGTCTAGGGTGGCTGTGATAACTTAGGTCATGAGGGCAGGAGAGCTGCCCATTGGGAGGCTATTCTCAAAGTTTAGGTGGTAATGAAGCAACTCAAGTGTCCATCGAGGGATAAATGGATAAACAAAATGTGCTACCTACATGCAGTAGGGTATTATTCAGCCTTAAAAAGAAAGGAATTCTGATACATGCTACAACATGGGTGAACCTGGAGGACATTATGCTTAGTGAAATAAGCCACTCACGAAAAGACAAATTTGTATGATTCCACTCATATGAGGTACCTAAGTAGTCAAACTCATAGAAATAGAAAGTGGAATAGTGGTTTAGTGGCTGTGGTGGGGGTGGGGGTAGAATTCAGAGTTGTTTAATGGGTATAAAGTTTCAATTCTACAAGATGAAAATGCTCTGGAAATTGGTTATACAATAACATAAATATACTTAGTACTAAGCTGCACACTTAAAATGGATAAGATAGCAAATTTTAAGTTATGGGTATTTTTACCACAATCTTTAAAAAAGACAAAATTCTTCCTCAATGCTATTAGCAAAAAAAAAAGAAAGAAAAAGGAAAAAAAGACAAAATTCAGATGGGTATCACTGTACTTCTGTTTAGCTGATAGGATTGATACTTAGTGTTAATCATAGTTTTAAAAAAATGTTTGCAAGACCTACTGCAATTATTTACTTTTCTGTAAAAGTAGCACTCATTAACATTTTTTCTCTGCTGATAGGGGAAATAATCTATGCTTGACTGTTTCTTATTTTAAAGATACTCAGAAAAAAATCTATACATGATATACATTCATAAGTGCTGAGTAATTATTAAATAAAACGCTGGTAACTATTAAGGAGATGAAGTTTTATGATAAGTTAATCTCTCTGGGTATAAACTGGATTGCTTACCCATAGGTTTTGTAAAATGTATGATAGGCTTATAAAGAAAAAAAGTGATGTTTTCATTAAACAATTGATTTTACGGAAATATTTGTTACATAAACATTAATTACTGAGAAGTTTCTTTAGAGTCTAAACAATCTCGCTTCTCTACTACAAGAGGAAAGGATTAAGCCATAAACATTTTCCTTTTTAAAACGTAGCCAGTGGCCAGGTACAGTGGCTCAGGCCTGTAATCCTATCACTTTGGGAGGCCAAGGCAGGAGGATTGCTTGAGGCCAGGAGTTCAAAACCAACGTGGGCAGCATAGTGAGACCCCATCTCTACAAAAAATTAAAAATCAGCAGTGCGCAGTGGCAAATACCTGTAGTTCCAGCTACTCTGAAGGCTGAGGCAGGAGGATCACTTGAGGCCAGAAGTTTGAGGTTGCAGTGAGCTACGATTGTGTCACTGTACTCCAGCCTGGGCAACAGAGTGAGACCCTGTCTCTTAAAAAAAAAGTACCCAGGATCCCTTGGGCATTGAAAATGATTTAATAATTTCAGGAACAGATCTTTTACAGCACTATTCTGTTTAAGTAAAATCTGCATAAAATTACTTCTCAATAATTAAATATACAAGTAATCACCCATTCTGGGGGAAGCTGTACCAAAGTGGTTCTCAAAACTTTAGTGTGTATCAAAATCTTCTGTGGTGGCTCACGCCTGTAATCCTAGCACTCTGGGAGGCCAAGGCGGGAGGATCCTTTAAGTTCAGGAGTTTGAGACCAGCCTGAGCAAGAGTAAGACCCTGTCTCTACTAAAAATAGAAAGAAATTAGCCAGACAACTAAAAATAGAAAAAATTAGCTGAGCATGGTGGTGCATGCCTGTAGTCCCAGCTACTCAGGAGACTGAGGCACGAGGATTGCTTGAGCCCAGGAGTTTGAGGTTGCTATGAGGTAGGCTGACACCACAGCACTCTAGTCTGGGAGACAGAGTGAGATTCTGTCTCAAAAAAAGGTAAGGTGTTAGATCACTGTCGTTTCTTATGATTGAGTAGTATTCCATTGTATACATATACCAAATTTTAATAATCCACTCATGAATTGACGGGCACTCAGGTTGTTTCCACATCCTTGCAATAGTGAATTGTGCTGCCATAAACATTCGGGTGCAGATGTCTCTATTATAGCATATCTTTTGCTCTTTTGGGTAGATGCCTAATAGTGCTATTGCTGGATGGAATGGTATTTCTATTTTTAGCTCTCTGAGGTATCTCCAAATTCTTTTCCACAGAGACAGTGATCTAGCACCTCTTACATTTTCCTGGATTGAACTTAAGCCCATTATCCGAAGTGAGGTATCACAAGATCAGAAGAATGCGCTTCATTTGTACTCACCATCAAATTGGTACTAACTGATGAACACTAGGGTGCTCCCATGGCAGTAATATTCTCCAGGGATTAGGGGGATGGGGAAGTGAACCCACAACTAAAGGACAAAGGGAGCATTATGGAGGGGAAGGGCATGCCTCTAACCCTCACTTGGGTGACACAAAGACATAAAATGTAACCATAATGTTTGTACCCTCATAATACCCTGACATAAAAAATAAAAAAGGTAAGGATGGTGAATTTTATGTTATATGTATTTTAACACAATTAAAAATAAAAAATTTTAAATGCATACTTAACCATAGAAAGTAATAAGTTTTTCCAAGTAATCATGTTTCTCCAGTTAAATAAGGAGCAACATTTTAAGCAGAGCAACTATCCAATATTATATAAAAATGTTATAAGAGATACGCGTCTAAAGTGGTACTATGTAAATCTTATTATTTAAAATTTACCTAGGGTATATGCCAAGATAAACTTCGAATGGGTCAAAGATTTATTTTTATTAGTTTTTTAGAGACAGTTTCACTCTGTCACCCAGGCTGGAGTACAGTGTCGTAATCATAGCTTATTGTAACCTCAAATTCCTAGGCTCAAGCGATCTGCCTGTCTCAGCCTCCCAAGTAGCTAGACTACAAGCAGGCCACCATACCTGGCTAATTTTTTTAATTTTTTTTTTTTTTTAGAGATGGGGTCTCACTATGTTGTCCAGGCTCGTCTGGAACTCCTGGCATCAAGCGATCCTCTGGCCTCAGCCTTGGCCTCCCAAAGTGCTAAGATTACAGGTGTGAGCTACCTTACCTGGCCTTGGGTCAAAGATTTAAATATAAAATATTTAATATGAAAGTACAAACGCATGAGCAGGTAAATTTCTTTCTAAAGTTGGGGTGGTTAAGTTTTTAACTAAAACTTAGAATCTATAATCCATAAAAGAAAACACTGAAAAAATTTACTACATGAAAATATAAAAATGTCCACATGGCATTCAAAACCCATACTAAACAGAATCAAAAGATAAATGACAAATTGGGGAACAAAATTTGCAATTCATAGCACAGACAAAACATTAATTACCCTAATTTAAAAGAGTTCCTAAAAGTCAATTTTTAAACCAACAGCCCAAGATATGAGCAGATAATTCATGGAGAAATGCAAATTAAAAGTGCAGTATATTTGGGAGGCCGAGGTGGGAGGATCACTTGAGGCCAGGAGTTCAAGACCAGCTGGGGCATCATAGAAAGACCCCATCTCTACAAGAAAATTAAAAAAAAAAAAAAAAATTAGCCAGGTGTAGTGATGTGCACCTATAGTCCCAGCTACTTGGGGGGCTGACGCAGGAGGATTGCTTGAGCCCAGGAGGTCAAGGTTAGAGTGAGCTATGAAATTTACTGTCAATTTAACCTACAATTATATCTGCACCCATATGAAATGTTGTATGTACACAGTTACTGACATCAGCCTTGTTTGTAATTGAAAACAACTGGAAACAATTATGCATTCATCAGCAGAGGATTGGGAAAATAAATGTTGGCATACCCATAAAATTGGAATACTGTGCAGCTATAAAAGAGAACATGCTCTAGGTACTGATTTGTGAAGGTACCAAGAAGTAAAAGAGAAAAGCAAAATGCAGAACAATGTGTTTAGTGTTCTACCTTTTGTCTAACAGAAGATTGGAAGACATAAGAATATAAGTTCATATTTGCTTGTATTTGTATAAATAACTTCTGGAATTGATACTCAAGAAACTAATACAAGTGGTGCACTAAGATGAAGGGATGGGGGAATTGGGTCCCCATGGGAGGGAGACATTCACTGTATGCTCTTTTTATATTGTTTTGAATTTTGAATTAAAATTTTTAAATTTTAAATTTGGCCAGGCACAGTGCCTCATGCCTATAATCCTAGCACTTTGGGAGGCCAAGGCAGGAGGATCTCTTGAACCCAGGAGTTCAAGGTTACAATGAGCTATGATCAATCACATCATTGCACTTCAGCCGGGGCAACAGAGCAAGACCCTGTGTCTAAAATAATAATAATAATAATTTAAATTTAACCCCCAATTTAAAAATTGGTCTTAAATTTGCATAAATACATAAAATCACTAAGGAACCCACAACAGGATAAAAGGGTGCTTATTTCTCAGATAATTTTTGGAACAACTAATAAACTGCACTCTAATTTTTTTTTTTTGAGACAGAGTCTTGCTCTGTTGCCCCAGCTAGAGTGCAGTGGCATGATCATAGCTCACTGCAACCTCAAACTCCTGGGCTCAAGCGATTTTCCTGCCTCAGCCTTCCAAGTAGCTGGGACCACAGGCATGCACCACCATAACTGGCTATTTTTTCTATTTTTTGTAGAGACGGGGTCTCGCTCTTGCTCAAGCTGGTCTTGAACTCCTGGCCTCAAGTGATTCTCCCACCTCAGCATCCCAGGGAGCTAGGACTACAGGCGTGAGCCACCATGTGCGGCCTCTAATTGTTTTTCTTAAGAAAATTTTTCCATTCTCAAGTCAGTAGTAGGTTAAAAAAAAAAAAAAGAAACTTTTCAAGGAATCAACTTACATAAGAAATGACTCTTTAAGTAGATCAAGATCATTCAAATATAAAAATATAAAATATAAAAAAGCTATCAGAAATATGTCTCTAAAGCATATAAAGTTAGCAGTGGCCAGAGCAGGAGGTAGAGCCCCAGGAGGCCAGAGCTAATGTCTAGTATCTAACAGTCAGGTGTTAATTGTTTTTCAATCATAACTGGGAGAACAGCAGGGAACCTACAGAGCTGGGACAGAAAGTTTCGTTTCTATATGGTTACTATTTAACATTAAAATACTCCCCACAAATTAAATAAATAAATATATATATATATATATAGTTTTTTTGCTTTGCTTTTGAGATAGGGTCTTGCTCAGTCACCCAGGCTGCAGTGCAGTGACACCATCATAGCTCACTGCAACCTCAATCTCCTGGGCTTGAGCAATTTTCCTGCCTCAGCCTCCTGAGTTGCTGGGACTACAGGCAAGCACCACCACACCTGGCTGATTTTTCTATTTTTTGTAGAGACAGGATCTCATTCTTGCTCAGGCTGGTCTCGAACTCCTGTACTCAAGCAATCCTTCTGCCTCGATCTCCCAGAGTGCTAGGATCATAGATGTGATCCCAGCACACCTGGCCTAGAAATTATATTTTAATAGAATGTATCAAGAACTATTTACAAAGTTGCATGCTTTGTTAATAAAGACATTTACTAGTTAAAAATGAAAAAGCAGCCTCCAGGAAGATAACACAGATGATCTGCAAGGTTCTGGGTTTACGAGTCTTAGAAAATGAGTTTCTATTTATTAAGGGCCTGTGATATTCACAGTAATGTATCCAGCCACAAAAACACCTTAGCCCCCTCCTACCTGGTTTACAGACACCACAGTGATAATGCAACTAAGCTCTGGGATCCTGTCCCTAAAGAACAAAACCATGGGCCGGGTGCTGTGGCTCACGCCTGTAATCCTAGCTCTCTGGGAGGCCGAGGCACGCGGATTGTTTGAGCTCAGGAGTTCGAAACCAGCCTGAGCAAGAGCGAGACCCCGTCTCTACTAAAAATAGAAAGAAATTAATTGGACAACTAAAAATATATAGAAAAAACTAGCCGGGCATGGTGGTGCATGCCTGTAGTCCCAGCTACTCGGGAGGCTGAGGCAGGAGGATCGCTTGAGCCCAGGAGTTTGAGGTTGCTGTGAGCTAGGATGACGCCACGGCACTCTAGCCCGGGCAACACAGTGAGACTCTGTCTCAAAAAAAAAAAAAAAGAACAAAACCATGGAGCACTGTACCATTTCCCCCCAATTTCTCTATTTAATCCTCCTCCATTAAATAAAATCAACTCACCCTGTGTTTGTTCTTCAGAAGCCTCTTTCCATGTGAGGTTTTCTCGTAATTTTACCTGAATTTCTTCTAGATCATGGAGAACATCTCTCATTTTTCCCTCAGATGTGTTGGAAGTCACTAGCTTTGGAGAAGCCAAGGAAAGGTCCACCCCAGAAGAAAAAGATAAACCATTAAAAAAAATAAATAAATGCAAGTCCCTTATGAAACCCATAAATAGTATATTCAAGTCCTGTCATCCATCTTTAATTGTCCATTTAACTCCTGGCAAGTGTTAAAAACAAAATTAGGCCCTTAAAGTGTGTGCCTTGGAAACAATCTGTAATAACACATAGTTCCACAAAAATATCAGAGTGGTTATTGCTGGGTGATGGGCTTATGGAGGATCTTAATTTGTTTTCTTTAAACTGCTATGTATTTTCTAATATTTTGTACAAGAAACATGGGTCTCTTAGGTAATACCAAAAAAAGTTTAACATTTGTAGGCCCATATTATAGGGGTTTACAAAATAAATAATACAGATGGTCACTGAGATAAGCCACAGAGGTGAGAATAATGTCACTTCTCAAGAGCTACCTCTCAAGTTGCCTGCATCGAGCCCTGCTTTCTGGGGACTCCAACACATGCTCCCTGATTTTCTTTAGTCTCAGGTCCTGTTACTCCTCAATACAGCCCTGCATTTGCTCCCCAACTTCAACCCCTGACTTTCCTTCCCAGGTTTACATGATCCATTCCCCATTCTTTTCACCAATCGTAATACAGTAGTAGTAGGCACTACATTTACTGAGTGTTTTCCACATGCTAGGTATCCCCCACCTAGCAATAGCTACATATATTTGCGTAATAACCTCACAAAGTAGGTTAAAAAACCTATAAAAAAATCCTCATATTACAGGCCAGGCATGGTGGTGTGCACCTGTAGTCCCAGCTATTCAAGAGACTGAGGCAGGAGAATCGCTTGAGCCCAGGAGTTTGAGGTTACAGTGAGCTACAATGAGGCCACTGCACTCTAGCTTAGGTGACAGAGTGAGATTCTGTCTCAAAAAAAAGAAAAAAAATCTCACATTATAAAAGAAAGCTGTCCCTAGCCCCATCCCCTCCCACATCCTTTCCTCTCCCAGCTGAGTTTACCATGCCCAGGAGGCCCAGTTCGTTGTCTGGTCCAGGTTCTGCAAGGCATCTCTGATTCTGAAGGCTCCTGACAATGTCTACAAGCTGTTCCACCAGCTCTGTCAGCTCCCGACCAACTTCCATGATGTTCTTCTGTACTGCCGCCTTTAAAAGAGCAAAGTTCGGTTCCTAGGGTCCATAAAACTGGACGCACACACCACCACTAGACAGAAGGACCCATAAACACTGTGGTACTGGCATGAAGACAGACATATAGACTGATGGAATAGAATAGATAGCCCAGAAATAAACTCTCACTTTTATTTTCAAATGATTTTTGACAACAGTGCCAAAACCATTCAATGGAGAAAGGACACTCTTTTGAGCAAAAGGTACTGGGAAAACTGGATATTTACATGCAAAAGAATAAATTGAACCCTTACCTAACACCATATACAAAAATTAACTCAAAATGAATCAAAGGGTGGGGCGCAGTGGCTCATGCTTGTAATCCCAGCACCTTGGGAGGTCAAGGCAGGAGGATCACTTGAGGCCAGGAGTTCAAGACCAGCCTGAGCAAGAACAAGACCCCATCTCTACAAAAAATACAAAAATTAACTGGGTGTGGTGGTGTGCACCTATAGTCCCAGGTACTTGGGAGGCTGAGGCAAGAGGTTTGCTTGATCCCAGGAGTTTGAGGTTGCAGTGAGCTAAGATGGCTCCACTGCACTCTAGCCTGGGCGACAGAGCAAGACCCTGTCTCAAAAAAAAAAAAAAAAAAAATCATGAGCAAAGGACTTGAACAGATATTTCTTCAAAGAAGACATACAAATAGCCATGAAAAGCACATGAAAAGATGGTCAAGATCACTAATCACTAGGGAAATGCAAATCAAAACTACAATGAGACACCACCAATTAGGATGGCTACTATAAAAAAAAATAGAAAATAACAAGTGTTGGTAAGGATGTGGGAAGACTGGAAACCTTGCACACTATTGGTAGGGATGTTATATGCTACAGCCACTGTGGACAACAGAACGGTGGTTGCTCAAAATATTAAAAATAGAATTACCATATGATCTAGCAATTCTACTTCTGGGTATACACACAAAAGGATTGAAAAAAAGATCTCAAAAAGATATCTGTAAACTCATGTTCATAGCAATGTTATTCACAATAGCTAAAACCTGGAAACGACCCAAGTGTCCACACACAGATTAATGGATAAGCAAATATGGCATATACACACAATGCAGTATTATTCAGCCTTAAAAAGGAAGGAAATTCTGACATATGCTACAACATGTATAAACCTTGAAGACATTATGCCGAGTCAAATAAGCCAGTCACAAAAAGACAAATACCTTCTAATTCCACTTACATGAGGTATTCAGCGTAGCCAAAATCAGAGACAGAAAATACAATGGTGGTTGCCATTGTAGACCTAACAGACATACACAGAATATTCCACCTAACAACAGCAGAGTACATATTCTTATCAACTATACATAGGCTGGTCTGAGTGTGGTGGTGTTTACAACTAATTGATCACAAATAGTTACAGGTTCCTCTGTTCCTTCTCTACTCCCACTGCTTCACGTGACGAGCCTTAAAAAAATAAAAATTTAAAAAGAAAAAAAACCTATACATAGAACATTCTCCAGGATAGACCATCTGGCCACAAAACAAGCCTCAATAAATTTAAAAATCACAGAGTTATACATACAAAGTATCTTCTCCAATCATAATGGAATGAGGCTAGAAATCAGTAACAGAAAAAATAAAAACTTCAAAGATATGTAGTTATTAAACAACACACTTTTTTTTTTTCTTAAAGAGCTGGAGCCTCACTCTGTCACCCAGGCAGGAGTGCAGTGGCATGATCACAGCTCACTGCAGCCTCGAACTTCCGGCCTTAAGAGATCCTCAGCCTCTGGAGTAGCTGGGACCACAGGTGCACACCACCACACCTGGCTTAAACAACACGTTTTCCAATAACAAGTGGGTCAAAGAAGAAATCATAAAAGAAGTTAGAAAATACTCAGAGATGAATGGAAATGAAAACATAACATACCAAAACTTATGGGATGCAGTTAAGTCCTCAGAGGGAAATTTATAACTATCAAAGCCTATATTACTTATTTTGAAGAAAAAAGATCTTAAATTAATAACCTAAATTTATACCTTGAGAAACTAGAAAAAGAAGAGCAAAACTAAACCCAAACTAGCAGAAAGAAGGAAATAATAAAGATTAGAACATTTTATTGCCCTTACTTTCTGTTTGATAGTTTATTTTCCTCTGTTAGATAGGTTATTAGTAAGGCCACTTTCGTGGCTGCAGTGGCTCACACTTGTAATCTTAGCACTTTGGGAGGCTGAGCAGGAGAATTGCTTGGGGTGAGGAGTTCAAGACCAGCCAGAACAACATAGCTAGACCCCATCTCTACAAAATAATATAGAAAAATTAGCTGGGTGTGGTAGCACGCACCTATAGTCCCAGCTACTCAGAAGGCTGAGACTGAGGCAGAAGGATCTTTAAACTAAATTTACTGTAACATTGTCTTTTGACATAACAATTATAAATATTTATGTACCAAACCAGAGTCTTTAAATATATGAAGCCTCTGCACGCTAGCCTGAGCAACAGATAAAGACCCTGTTTCAATAAAATAAAATAAAATAAGCTATGCTTCTATTTAAAAAAAAAGACATAACGAAAAAACTACAGACCAATATCCCCTATAAATAGTGATGCAAAAATCCTCAAGAACATACTAGCAAACCAAATCCACCAGCATATTAACAGGATAATACACCATGACCAAGTGGGATTTATCCCAGGAATGTAAAGGTGAGTCAACCTAAGAAAACCAATGTAATATATCACATTAACAGAATGAAGGAAAAAAACCACATGATCATCTCGATTGATGCAGAAAAGGCATTTGAGAAAATCCAACATCCTTTCGAGATTAGAAAAAAAAAAAAAAACACTGGGAAAACTGGGAATAGAAGGGTATTTCCTAAATGTGATAAAAGGAACTTGTGAAAAACCCACAGCTAATATCATACTTAATGGTAAGACTGAAAGCTTTCCCCCTAACATTGAAAACAAGACAAAGTTGCCTGCATTTGCCACTATTACGCAACATTGCACTAGAAATTTTAGTCAGAGCAATTAGATAAGAAAAAGAAATAAAAGGCATCCAAATTAGAAAGGAAGAAGTAAAAATATCTCTATTTGCATGTGACAAATTTGTGAGGAGAAAATCCCAAAGAATCCACAAGAAAGCTAATAGAACTAATAAATGAATTCAGCATAGTTGCAGGGCACAAGATAAATACACAAAAGTACTTGTGTTTTTATACACCTTCAACGAACAATCTGAGAAGGAAATTAAGAATGCAATTCCATTTATAATAGCATCTAAAAGAATGAAAGACCTAGGGATAACTTTAACCAAAGAGGTTAAAGACTTACACCTTGAAAACTACAAAACATCACCAAAAGAAATTAAAGATCCAAATAAATGGAAACACATTCTGTGTTTTAGGGAAAGACAATATTGTCAAGACATCAATACTACCCAAAGTGATCTACAGATTCAACACAATCCTTATCAAAATTCCAATAGCCTTTTTTGTAGAAATGGAAAAGCCAATCCTCAAATTCATGTGGAATTGTAAAGGACCTTGGATAGCCAAAACAATCTTGAAAAAGAAGAACAAAGTCAAAGGACTCATACTTCCCAATTTTAAAATTTACTACAAAGCTATAGTAATCAAAATAGTGAGGTATTGGCATAAGGACAGACATATAAACCAATGGAATAAAATTCAGAGTCCAGAAATAAACGCATACATCTATGGCCAATTGATTTTTGACAAGGATGCCGTCCACTCAATGGGGAAGAACAATCTCTTTATCAAATGGTGCTGGGACAACCAGATTTTCACATACAAAAGAATGAAGTTGGATCCCTGCCTTACACTATATGCAAAAATTAACTCAAAATGGACCAGTGATCTAAATATGAGCTAAAAACCATAAAACTCTTAGGAGAAAACATACGGGTAAATCTTCATGAACTGGGATTTGACCATGGATTTGTAAATATGACAGCAGAAGCACAAGCAACAAAAGAAAGAAACAGATAAATTGGACATCATGAAAAATTAGATTTAAAACATCCAAGGACGCTATCAAGAAAGTGACAAAGCAACAAGACAACTTCTAGAATGGGAGAATTTAAGTAAGTCATATATTTGATAGTATACCTAAGTCTGATTTAATATCCAAAATATATAAAGAATCCCTAAAACTCAACAACAAAAAGACAACCCAATTTTAAAAATGGTCAAAGAACTTGAATAGACATTTCTCCAATGAAGATAATATACAAATAACCAATAAGTACATGAAAACATCATTAGTCTTTAGTCACCAGGGAAATGCAAATCAAACCACAATGAGATACCACTTCACACCTATACTAAGTTATGAAGGCTATACTAAAAAAACAAAAACACCCAGAAAATAACAAGTGTTCACAGAAGGTGGAAAAATTGGAACCCTCGTACATTGCTGGTGGGAATATAAAAAGGTTCATCCATTGTGGAAAATAGTTGGGCCATTCTTCAATAAGTTAAACATAAAATCACCATACAGTGTAGCAATTCTACTCCTACATACATAAGAATTGAAAATATGGACTCAGATGCTTGCACAATTTCCCCTGCAGCATTATTCACAATAACCAAAAGGTGGAAACAATCCAAACGTCCATGATAGATCAATGGATTTTTTTAATGTGGTATATCCATATAATGGAATATTATTCAACCATAAAAAGGAATAGAGTTCTGATACATGCTACAGCTTGAATGAACCTTGAAAACATTATGCTAAGTGAAAGAAGCCAGACACAAAGGGACAAACACTGAATGATTCCACTTACGAGAAATATCTAGAATAGACAAATTCAGATACAGAAAGTAGATTAGATGTTGCCAGGGCTTGGAGGGCGGGGTAATGAGGCGTTATTGCTTAATGGGTACAGAGTTTCTGTTTGTGCTGATGAAAAGGTTTTGGAAACAGATAGTGGTGATAGTTGCATGGCATTGGAAATGTAACCGTGTCACTACATTGTACACTGAAAAATGGTTAAAATGGCAAATTTTATGTTATATCTATTTTACCACAACAAAAAAAACTTTTCAAAAAGAGAGAGACGGCAGAAAGAGTGGGAAGAAGTGGAAATATGCCCCGGTGTGCAGCAGCTAGACTTTCCGGAGATTTGGCATTTTATTTTTTCTGTTTCTTCGTACTTTTTTGAACTTGATTCTCCCAAGAGCAGGAGTCGACTTTTGGACTGAGAAGTGTAATGTTAAAGTAGAACGGATGGGGAAGAGGGACGGGAGCCTCCCTACCTGCCGCGGTGCCGGGCGGTGTGGGGGCCTGGCGGCTCGGGCGGGGACCGGGGACGAGGCCGGGGCGGCGTCCTCCCCCAGCTCGCGCAGCGCCCGGCTGTACTTGTCCGCCAGCTCCTGCAGCAGCGTGTTCTTCCGCAGCCGCGGCTGCTGCGCCGCGCCCTCCCGGCAGGTGGGGCAGGTCCAGGGGCGCCCCGCGCCCCCCGCGCCCCGCGCGCCCCACAGGTTCTTCAGGCAGTCCCGGCAGAAGCTGTGGCCGCACGGCAGCGTGGCCGGCCAGTCCAGCAGCCCTTGGCAGATGATGCAGCCCAGGTCGTCCTCGGCCAGCCACACGGGGACCGCCAGGCCTGCCATGGTGACCAGGCCGCCGCCGCCGGGGCTCCGCGGCGCGGAAGTCGGGGCCGAGCCTGGGCCCGCCCGCGGCCAAGACTCCTCCCTCGCCCTTCCGCTCCCCTCCCCTTCCTCCCAGCTGTCCCGCTCCCTCCTCGCTTCGGTTCACCCTTTTTTCCCTTCTCCGGTCCCGCTGGAAGCTGACTCACAGCCCACAGCGCCCTGGGCAGAGCTGACCTTCAGTTACGGCCTCTTGCCCTGGGAAATTGGCTTGTCCCAAGCCTCTAGGAACCCGCTGATGTCCCCAAGATTCCCTTTAGCTTGATGTCACCCCATTATGATGCAACCCTGACAACTCCTGGAAAGAGAAAGCGGATTCGATCCAGGAACTCTCGTAGGAGAATGTGCCCACTAGGTGTCATCCACTCCTCTAACGCGCAGGGAGGGATTGAAGGGCGCCTGGTGCGCGTCACCTGGGACGCTCTTTTCAAATACTGATACTCCGGCCCCGCTCCCGGAGGGGCTGATTTTATCGTCTGGGGTTGAGCCCCGCCACAAGTATTTTATAAAACCTCCCCCAAAGTGATTCTAAAGCGCAGTCAAGTTAATTGACTGACTCCTCGTCGTTTAAAATCGCTGTTATAATGCAGAATCGTGCCGTGCTCTCCTTACTGCCTTCTGCGGGCTGAAAACACGTTCCCCGGCAGGCACCCGGACAAAAATACAAGAAAGTATTTTCCTGGGATGGCACGCCTAGCGCTTGCTGGGCTTGCCTTCTCCCCACTCGCCTCTTATTCCATCCAGTCCTCAGCGCGCTACAGCCAGAAGAATGTTAGAGCTGGAAGAGCACCGAGTCCTCTCCAAAGAGGTAAAGGAACTTCCAGGCTCGCATAGCAATAGCGGAGTGGCAGAGACTGGAACCACAATTTTCTAATCTGTTGAAATGAACTGACAACGTCTCATGCTTTACTTGACCCCATCTTGCCTGGGCTCCAAGTAGGTACCAGATAATACAAGTTTGTGGCTATTTCCAATACGGGAAATGACATGGAGTAGTCATTAGCGCTGCTCAGCAAAGGTTCCAGCGGTTTCTTTTTCTAGGCACTTGGTAGGATTGGCGCTTCTCTGACCCACTTGAAACAACAGAGGTAATACATGTGTACATACTACTTCCCATCTACTTTAAAAGCTAGTGGGCGAGTCATTGTATCCCTTTCTGCCAACTGCCCCAGCTGGGGAGATGAAACCATCTTCTGGTGATCTGGGTCATTGAGTGAAGAAGATGAGCAGACTCCCTGCCAACCCACCCTAGGACATGTAAGGGAGAGAAACAAACTTGTTACGTCTTAAGCTTACCCAGATGTAGCGAGTGCTTGTTGCTACAGTATAACCTAGTCTATCCTGACTGATACATTACCTGGATCTTGTTCCAGGGTGTCCACGTTGTAGTAAACTCACAGCTTCTCTGTGCCTCTCTTTTCTGTAAAATAGGCATAATATTAAACACCTAAACATGTTCAAGTCAAGTCTTCCATCTTTTTTTTTTTTTTAAGACAGGGCCTCACTCGCTCTGCCGCCAGGGGTAGAGTACAGTGGTGTCATTATAGCTCACTGCAACCTCCAACTCCTGGGCTCAGGCGATCCTCCTGCCTCAGCCTCCTGAGCAGCTAGGACACCCGCCACCGCACCCGGCTTATTTTTCTATTTTTTCTAGAGACAAGGTATTGCTCTTGTTCAGGTTGGTCTCAAACTCCTGACCTCAAGCTATCCTTTTGCTTTGGCCTCCCAAAGTGCTAGGATTACAGGCGTGAGCCCCCGCGCCCGGCCCTGAAATATTCCATCTTAAAAAAATAAAATCACCTTTGACCTAAGCCTCCCTCCAGCCAACTCTCCTTCTGTTCTCCAGTTCACAACCAAGTTTCCAGAAAGGGTGGTCTTCACACTTTTTTTTCCTGGACACCCTCTTTAAGTTTTATGCAAAATCATGCAGTGGTAACAAGAAGGGAGGAGGGATGGGAGTGGTCAGTCCTAGCAGTAAAAATACATTAAGAAATTTTTCATTTACATCATAATTTTATCATTCTTTTATCTTCTTGAACTTGTGTTTCCATTTCATTTTCTCCACAAAATTATACTCCAAGGTAATATATTTTATGCATGAAAATATTTTATTTATCACTTTATAATACTTCTTTGCAACAAAGATTATGCATATGTATTGAAATTTTAATTATTTTTTACTTCCTGTGACAAAAAAACTCTTGTTAAATTTTTCTTCTTGATTGAATTTTTATCATTCTTTTATCTTCTTGAACTTGTGTTTCCATTCCATTTTCTCCACAAAACTATACTCCAAGGTAATATATTTTATGCATGAAAATAGTTTATTTATCACTTTGTGATACTTCTTTGCAACAAAGATTATGTCTATGTATTGAAATTTTAATTATTTTTTACTTCCTATGACAAAAAACTCTTGTTAAATTTTTCTTCTTGATTGAATTATCATAATTATTAGCAATCAAAAGTATGTTATAAATTTATATGAATAACTTTTAAACAAAAACTGTTTTATTGGAACCATAGCTATTAATGAGATGGTTGGACTGGTCTCTTTAAAAATGCATTTATCTGTGAATAAATCTTACTAATGCTTGAATCAGACAAAATTCAGTAATAAATTATATTCTCCTTTTTTTGTTTTTTATAAATGTTCATGCTGAGAAACCTTGTTTACATATATAAATAGATGACAACAATGTCACACATTTTGTTGAACACTTTCTGAGTTCTATGCAAAAAAATCACAGTGATTTATCATCAGAAATTATTTCTAATAATCTCTCAGCTGACAACTTGGCTAGATATTTCTTTAATCTTTGTTGAAAGCAAGAATTCGAAAACACCTGTGTTACAGAAATCATTAGAAGTATTCACTTTCTTATTTTCTGGGAGGTATGCCAAAGAGACTTTGCCAAAGGTTTATCAAATGACTATCAATTATAAACAGTTACACTTTTACTTAGAGACACCTTGTTTATTGGTATACTCAGAAATGGCTAGGAAAATTAGAATATTCATTTCAATACACTTTTGTCAATTTAATTTTTTTTGGAAAGGTATTTTTGTCTTAATTCTTGAAATATATTTACTTCAGAAGGTTGGGGCTATAGATTAAGCTCATTCGGTTTATGTAAAATATTTGACACATAACCAACCTAATTGGCAAAGCCAGTTCTCATTGTAAAACCAGTCAAATCATTCACATTTTCTATCAGAGAGCCTGATATTTTTCAATTCAAGCAAATGTGTTAATACACATCCCTGTGACACTGGGTTCTAATGCTAGGTCAGAGAAGAGATGGCAAGGTCCTTGAGTGTGTGTGCCAGATGAAATAAGGTACAACTGCCATTAACATGTTCTACCAGTGCTCTCTTTGCTCTGCGCCTACTAGATTCCTTCAGGGACAAAGCTTTTTGTTTTTGTTTTTTTTGTCATGGGAAGGAAAAGGTCATTAAACTTACATCACTCTTACTTTCACTTCACTTTATAACAGGTGAATTTAAACATCCAAACATAAGCCAAAGCACTCTATTTCTAATGCCAAGCTTTGTCAGCAACAAAAATCTGCATAAAACAAAGTCATGAACCCTGACCGCTATGCCTTGATTAAAGAAGGTTTTTTTGGGGCCGGGCGTGGTGGCTCACACCTGTAATCCTAGCACTCTGGGAGGCCGAGGCGGGTGGGTCACTCAAGATCAGGAGCTCAAGACCAGCCTGAGCAAGAGCGAGACCCCCCCGTCTCTTCTAAAAAATAGAAAGAAATGA
>NW_012148408.1:2756066-2757415 GCF_000956105.1 Propithecus coquereli | reverse complement strand
TGCCCAGCTAATTTTTTCTATATATTTTTAGTTGTCCAGCTAGTTTTTTTCTATTTTTAGTAGAGACGGGGATCTCACTCTTGCACAGGCTGATCTTGAACTCCTGACCTTGAGCGATCCTTCCACCTCGGCCTCCCAGAGTGCTAGGATTACAGGCGTGAGCCACCGCTGCCGGCCTGTAATGGCATCTTAACCAGTATGTCTCCTGCCTATACTCTAGATTGCTGCTTTCTTTTATTAAAACTCAAATCTGATTATGTCCCTCCCATGTTTAATGCCTTCAGTGCTGGAAGTCTAAATGCCTTAAAATGGTTTATAGAGCCTTGCCTGATCTGCTGCCAGCCTCTTCAATCTCATCTATAATTATGCGCTACCCCTCTCCATCTCATCTTTTGTTTTTGATCAGTCCAGCCAAGGGTTTCTCATTTTTATTGATTTTTAAACACACACACACACTCTCTCTCTTTCTCTCTCTCTCTCTCTCTCTGGCTTTGCTCATAACCTCCTTTATTTGTCTGTTTTCTATTTTGTTGATTTCTGCTTTATCATCTCTTTCTTTCTACATACACTGGGTTTACTTTACTTTTCTTTTTCTAGCTTATCAATGTAGAACCTAAGTCAATGCTGTCCTATAGAAATATTATGTGGTACCACGTTTGTAATTTTCAATTCTCAGTACCCATATTTAAAAAACTAAAAAGACACAGGCAAAATTAATTTTAATAATATATTTTACTTAATCAGTATATCTAAATATTATCATTTCAACATGTAATCAATATAAAACATTTTAATGAGATATTTACATTCGTATTTTTGTACTGTCTTTGAAATCCAGTGTATATTTTCTACTTACAGCACATCTCAATTTGGATACTAAATTTTCACTGTAACTACTTGATTTGTATTTAGATTTTATAAAATTTAGAGTTGAAAAAGTAGGTTCACATACCCAAGTTGTTCCAAATATGCTTAAAAGTTTTCCAATAACTGAATCAACTATCAAAACATCATCTTCCTTTAATATTCACATTTGTGTTGATAAAACTATTTTATCTTTTTGGGTAGAATTGATTTGACTTTGAAACAAAAGCATATCAGTTCCAAATTTACGCTTATCCCAAGTTGAATAAATTCACTAACTCCGGTGTGAACTCAATATTATTAACATTAAATTCAAAAGGATAGTGTATAAATTTAAAAGCAACTTTTTAGTGGTGTGGTTCTTTTTTTTTTGCGAAGATACCTGAAGATGGATAAAAGCAACTTTAATATCTATAAAATGTTCTTCAATATTTCTTGTAGCTTTCATGGCCAATTTACATAACATTATTGATTATAATTAAAAT
>NW_012148408.1:2751911-2754965 GCF_000956105.1 Propithecus coquereli | reverse complement strand
TAGTTTTGATCTCTCTGCTGAAGTTTCATATCTGTTCATTCAAAGGGAGCATATTTTCCTTTACATCGTGAGCATAGTTATAATAACTGCTTTAAAGTTCTTGCCTGCTAATTCTAACATCTGAGACATCTTGGACATTAGTCTCCATCAATTAACTTTTCTCTTCAGTATTGTGATGGTCAATTTTTGTGTGAACTTGACTAGGCTGAGATGCCCATGTAGCTGCTAAAACATTATTTCTGGGTGTGTCTGAGAGGTGTTTCTGGAAGAGATTAGCATTTGAATTGGTAAAGCTGGTAAAGATTGCCCTCATCAATGTGGGTGGCATCATCCACTCCACTGGAGGCCTGAGTAAATAATAAAGGGAAGGGCAGAGCAAATCCACTCTCTCTGCTTGAGCTATGACATCCATCTAGCCTTTAGACATGGGCACTCCTGGCTCAGGCTTGAACTGGAATAGCACCACTGAATTTCTTGGGCCTTCAGCTTGTAGATGGCAGATTGAGGGACTTCTCAACTCCATAATCACCTGGGCCAATCCCTTATAATAAATTTCTTTGTATTTATCTATATATATCATATTGGCTCTATTTCTCTGGAGGATCCCAGTATGAAGTATGATTCATACTGTTTCTTCATATGTCAAGAAATTTAGGGTTATATCCTGACATTGTGAAAGATACATTATAGACATTCTGGATTCTATTATGTTACTTGAGCAATTAGGCAGTTCGTATGCAGAATTCAGGACTCCCCTTCTGTGCCCCTCTCCTCCCAAACTTTCCCCTTTAATTTTCCCTTAACCTCTGCCCTCTGTAAAAGAAAATCAAAATCTAATGACCACCCCCCGCCAACTCCTTATGCAGAAGAGAAGGTAAAGTCCTCGGGTACCTGCGAAGGACTGGCCCCACAGATCATCCATCAAGGAAATTCCTTGCTGGCCTCCCATAAGCAAGGACATGCAAATTGTCACTTTAGGTCTGCAGGCCACATCTAGCTCCTAAAACTAAAGTCTGTTCGATTCTACACTGATAATGAACCACAAGTTTATCTTCACAGGTGAAGAACAGAGACAAGACAGGATCAGACCTTCTTCCACCTACCCAGGGACATCTACATAATTAATGCTTCCTCCACTCCCTTTTCCTCTTCTAACATTCGCCTTATCTTATGTAAAAGGTAAATGTTTCTGGGTCTCACAAGAATGTAACCATTTTGTCTCACTACCCACCCAGCCCCTGCCATGTTCAATTATTTGAAGTTTCCAGAACAGGCCTTTGGACGTGCTTCTTTCTCTGCCTAACCCCACCCCCGCCCCCCAACCCAAGTATCTTCTACTCATTCTTCAGGATTCAGCATAGATATCATCTCTTTGGGAGAACTTTATCAGTCAGGACTGATTCAAGTCAGGAACTTCCATGCACTAACAAGCCAAAAAGGAAGAGGAGGGTTTAATGCAAGGATACGGAGGTATCTTTGGGGAAGGAGCCAACCAACCAGGCACTCCATTTCACTGGGACTTTATCGCTTGTCTGTTCTCTGTCCCTCTGAGGGGCTCCCACCCTTTTTTTTTGTTTTGAGACAGAGTCTTACTCTGTTGCCCTGGCTAGAGTGCCGTGGTGTCAGTCTAGCTCACAGCAACCTCAAACTCCTGGGCTCAAGCGATCCTCCTGCCTCGGCGTCCTGAGTAGCTGGGACTACAGGCACATGCCACCACACCTGGCTAATTTTTCCATTTTTAGTAGAGATGGGGTCTCGCTCTTGCTCAGGCTGGTCTCGAACAGCTGACCTCAAGTGATCCTGCCGCCTCGACCTCCCAGAGTGCTAGGATTACAGGCGTGAGCCACTGTGCCCGGCCTGCTCCCACCTTAAGAATCCCAGTTTCCCTCTTCGAGTAGTTTTGTTCCTGCTTGCTTACTTCTCTTCCTGCCTCTCTAAACTATAAGTTCCTTAAGGTTGGGACTATGCCTTTATTAATTTCCTCATCTCCAGAATTTAGCAGAGTACACCCAACAGAGCTCACAGGTGGTAAAAAAAAGGCAGACAAGTAAACTGACCCTTAATACATAACCTAGCAAGTGTTGAAACAGACATTTTCAAGGTGCTTTAGGAGCCAGAGGAGATGGAGGACTCACACCTCTACCTGGGCAGCCAGCAAGCTTCAGGAGGAGACACCCTGATGTGTTGCTTGTCCTTGGATTGGAGAATCCAAAGGAAAGTCTCAGAAAATGCAGAGAATCTCTTAAAGACTCTCCCACCCCTCTCAGTCTCCACTTAAGTGAAGAGAGAACACCGAGGGTATTTCTGCATATTGCTTGAAGGGAGGGGGCAGGAACAGCGAATCACAGAGCAGAGACCTTCGTGATCTGTTTCTCTAACATTTCAGCCATTTGAGATTTCTCTCAGTCCCTCTTTCCCATCCTGGGGTCTTCGAATATTTCCTTCCCTCAGCTTTGAGTGTCTTCCTTACCCTCTTCCCTTTGACTAACCTCTAGACAGCTGGAAGGGTTCCCTCTGTGGAGAGGAAGGAGGCTTCCCTCTCCCCGTCAATTAGGGCGAACCCTATCGCCACACCCTCCCGCCGCAGTCTGTTCTTCCCCTTTCCGAACACTCACCTCCCTGTACTGCCCTTCTGACTGGCTGCCGCCCCAGCAGTCCGTGGTCTGTGACGGCAGGACCAAGGCATCTCATTCCTGCCTATTCACAGGGCGTGGCACAGAGCCTGGCACCTGGGAGGTGGTCAAAAATACTTGTTACTTACTTTGGATCTCAAGAGTTAGTGCAACTTCCTCATTTTAAAGAGAAAAACCAAGGCACAGAGGTAAGGAAGTGAATTTTCCAACGGTCTCAAGTTAGTGGTAGGGCCACACAGAGGCTCTGGGCTGGATCGCTCGCTCTCCGCCCTGTGGTCCAATGAAGCTGTGTCTCCTCAGCTTGCTTCTTTCCTGCCAGATCGCTGTGATGATCAATGTGGGCATCATTCTTTATATTATCTAGGCTTCTATTCTTCTAAAATGTGCACAATGATGGCACTCTCCCAGGAATTTTTTTTTT
>NW_012148408.1:2719302-2750921 GCF_000956105.1 Propithecus coquereli | reverse complement strand
GGATTACAGGCGTGAGCCACCGCACCCGGCCAGGAACATTTCTGACTCATGCAGAAATACCACTGCTTTTAAAGAATGAAAAATTGGTGTTTATTTCCCTCCAACTTGTTAATTTGAAAACTTTCAAATCTATATAAAATTTGCATGAATAGGACAATAAACACCCATCTATACTTCATCTAGATTCATCAGTTGCTAACATTTTTCACAGTGGTGTGCACTCTCTCTGTATATGCACACGCACATACATATATACTCTATACATGTACATATACACATAAACTTATTTTTTGCTGAACCATTTTAAGAATCAATTGTAGACATCATTATATTTTACCCCTAAACACTTCAGCATGTATCTCCTAAGAACAAGAACATTCTTCTATACAAATACAGCATAATTATCACAATCTTACAGTTCTATAACTAATATACATCCATATTCAAATGTCCCCAGTTATCTTAGTTATGTCCTTTACAGCTGTTCTTTGACAGAATAGGGTCCAGGATCCAATGGAGAATCATGAATTGCATTTGGTTGCCATGTTTAGTCTCCTTTGATCTAGAACAGTTCCCAGACTACTTTAACTTCCACGATATTGACATGTTTGAAGAGTCCATCCCAGTTGTTTAGCAGAATGTGGATTTGTCTGATTATTTCCTCATGGTTAGATACAGATTAAAATTTTTTTTTTTTGCAAGATGCCACTTGCATGACGCCTTTTCATTGCAATGCCTCCATTTCAGATGTGAGAAAGCTCTGGGCCTTGTTGTTTTTATTTTATTTTATTTTTTTATATGTTTACTCTACATGCCACACCTCTGGAAGTTCTGGGCCTTAAGGACATTTCAAGCCTGGATGTGTATGGGGAGGAAGCCATACGCATTCATCCACGTACCAGATCCCCAGATCCCTAGGGCTGGGCAGCAGGGAGGGCCCAAGGAGCTGGCAGATAAAGCCACAGCTTCAGTGTTGGCAGAGTTCACTGCCAGGGATGGCTACTGGCTGTGGGGCACTAATGCTGGGCAACTAGGACCCAGTGAGAACCTCTCCTTCCCACCAGGAGCCCCGGGTGTTTGATGGCCAGCCGGTTCCTCAGCTGATGGTCACCTGCCGCTGCAGCCACTCTCTGTTGATGCAGCTGCAAGAGAAACAAGAAGAGGGCTGAGGGAGGTGGCCATGCCAGTGCAGTCCTACTGGAGGGAAGGGACAGTGAGGGGACAGGCGTAGAAAGACAGAGGGAGCCTGAATGAAAAAGTGAGAGACAGGGGGGACACACACCAGAGAAGGAGAGAAACTCTGAGACACAGACACACAGAGACAGAGAGAAACCAAGGGAGACTCCGATACAGAGGCCCACAGAGAAAAGAAAACACCAGCTGATAAGCTTCACTGACAATTTACAAGTCTGTTTCTGAGGCTCTTTGGCTTTGGGATTCGGGACAGTGAAGAGTGTCTGTGTTTATACTGGTCAGACTCCAGGGGCACAAGGGTTTCCCCCAAGGGGCTGTGTGGGGTCACCTGCTCAGTCTGTACTTTTCCAAACACACAACTTCTCTTTTGTGCCCAGAAGCCAGGCCCTGGGCCAGCAGTTCCCTGCTCCAGCTCAGCATGTGTCTCCTTTTTTCACAGGGCTGTCAGCAGAGAGGGAAGTCTACTCGTGACACAACTGCAGTGAAGAGGAGGACCAGGACAGAGGCAGACAGAAGAGAGGGTCCAGAGAAAAGAAGGCACTAGAAATAGCCTTCCCTCTGGGGTAGGGAGGAATCCAAAATCCCAGGAGCTGCCCAGCGGGTGTGACCTTAGCTAATAATAACAGGCCACGGTTTTCTCACGAGAAAAGATAGTGAGGAGGAGGAGGAGGAGGAGTGAGGGAGAGAGGCTGCTCAGCCCCTAGACCGAGTGGGGTACACACAGCGTCAAGGGTTCTGCCAGAGCCAGTCTCCTCTAGAAGCTCCTGGGGAAGGGCTCTGTTAGGGAACTGAGGGTGGGCAGTGATACGCACTGTCTTGTGCTTTTCCTTGGCGGGAAGAGAAGCCCACGGAAAGAGCATGGCCAGGGCACTTTTTTGGCATCACAGGTGAACCTAAGCGAAGAAGCCCCTTTCTGCCCTCTGCCCTTGGCCGAAAGAACCACCCCCAGTTCCTGCTTCTCACTGATGAGATTGAGGGGTGTTAAGGGGCGAGACAGGACATCCCGCAAACTGTCCAGCCATTCCCGCTGCTCCTTCTCGCTGGGGCAGGTGAGGACGAATCTCCGCTCCGGGGTGACAATGGTGATGCCAGCTTTCCAGCGATTCCCTCGGATGCCCTTGGGGAGGTCTTCATGTATTTCATAGCCCTGCTCATTGCTCCCAAGAAAAACCTGGCCCTGCTCAAAAGCATCCTGAAAACAGAGGGTACATGGTCATCAGAGGCCACCCCAGGGTGGGGAGAAGAGGGGGCCCTGCAGCCCTGACAGCCCCAAGTTTTATTTTGGGAAAGGGGTGTGAGTGTCCCTGCCAGGATTTCTGCTAGGTGGGACCCAGAATTTGGAAGATTAAAAAACCCTAAAATAAATCACACACATCATCTGTTAAAAAGACACTCAACATTTACAGAGAGCTTATTAAATTAAGCACGAGGAATTTAAGTGCTTTATATGTAGTAACTCATATAGTCATCACAGTAGCCTCTGAGAAAGGCATTCTTGTGAAGCCTCTTTTTCAGAGGAGGAAACTGAGGCACGCCATTACAAGTGGCAGGGCCGAGACCAGAGCCCAGACAGCCCACACTCCTAAGCACTATGCTTCATGGGACTCAAGGAGGGAACACACCCTATTTAACTACAAGTGGCAGCATTTTGGATGCTCATAATGGACTTCCTGAAGGTGAGGGGTGAGAAAAGCCTCCTACTGGGAAAGCTCCATGCACAGGAGGTGACGTAGAGGGAAGTGAGGGGTAGAGAAACCCCACCTCGGGTTTCTCTAGCCCTGGGCCTCTGGGAGGTGTGTTCATCTGCAGCTTGGCCAGAGACCCAGACAAGCACTGACCCAGCTTCATGTGGGGACGCCCTGGGGAGGGACCCGGTGTGGCGCTTACCAGTGGGTTCTTGTAATAGAGCAGCCTCCGCTCCTGGGAATCCAGGGTGAACCACCTTTTCTTGAAAGGTTCTCTCTGCTGCAAAAGAGGGAACCTCTTACCAGGGATGACAAGACCTAGTCCTGAGGACAGAGGTCAGGGGCCTGCCCAGGCCAAGCCAAGGGAGCTGGCCAGTCCCACTGGTTCTCCAGCCGAGCTTCCACCGTCAGACACCCTAATACTTCTCCCTAGGGCCCTGGCCGGGGCCCTTGGGCTCTGAAGCCTCTCTCTGCCCACCCTGCTCCCGACCACCAACCTCGCACCCCACCCCTGCCAGCTTCACCCTGCTGCCCCCAGGTGCTGCCTTGAGTCGAAGATGGGCTTCCCTCTTTTTCAGGCTGGGGACAAAGAAGTCTCAGAAAAAGGAAGTTGAGGAAATCAGAAGTGGCTACTTCTTGGCAAGGCTGAAAGTGCTGGCTTTGGCCAAATTCTAACCTAGGTCAAGGGAGAGGAAGCCCCGGGGCGAGAACCTCAGGGAGGGGCCGTGCCCTTGGCTAGTAAAGGCAGGGAACCTAAAACAACCTACAACTGCTTTTTCAGCCTGCCCAAGGCTTTCTTTCATACTGATTGCCCATCAGCTTTCACTGCCCTCTTATCGACCATCCTATAAACATATCAAACCTTTTCTTAAAAAAGCACTGGAATACTGTGCTTCTGGGGAAATTTTTAGGGAGCTCCCTCTGCTTTCCCCTCCTTTCCCCCCTTCCCCTCCACAGACACCCCACCCAGCATCCAAGCTCCGCCCCTGTGGACCCTCCTCAGGAAGGGAGGCACAGGGACAGCCTTCCCCTCCTCCATAGATAAGTGGGAATGGAGCAGCCACTGGGGAGGGTGTGTACGTGGCCCCTGGGTGCACATGTGTGTTTTCTGATGTCACCAGCCGCCGTCTCCCTTGGACAGTCCTGGAAGGCGCCAGGCACACAGCACGCAGGCTCCTGGAAAGCCCAGAAGCTGTCAGCTCGGGGAGTCCCTTTTCAGCTCTGCTCTACCAGGGGTAGGGCCAGTTAGATGGAGCTAGGATGGAAGAAGCTGATGTGGGCATCCCTAACGCTGGGGAGAAGCACCGCGGCTCACACGTCAGCTAACGCCCAGTCTCCACTGCGCGGTCCACAAGCATCGCTGTACTCAAACATCTGTTCACCTCCCCCAACCTCCCCCATTTCCCCACCTCCCAAGTTCTGCCCTACTGCTGCCTGGGCCAGGGCCATGTAAGTCCCCCAGGGAGTGGTAGAATGTACCTTTGGGCCAGTCTTTTCCATGAAGCCTTGTTTGAGGTAGTTCCTGGTGAGGAGGGGCACGAGCTGGGGGAAAAGAGACAGACATTGACCCCCTACTCACACCCCAGAAGCTCAAGGTTCCCCGCCAACTGTGGCTCCCCGACAAAGGGGAAGTTTGCAATGGGGAAGGATATGTGTTCATGGTTCACAGGGTTATATTTGGAAAGTGGAATGAATGTAATGTTAATATTTCAACAAAGCCAGTCAAGAGCACCCCAGATGTTTGCAGAGCTTACTGGCATGGCTGAGTCTTGCTTTAAGGAGTCCTTCAGTAACCCCTGGGTATGGACACAGGCAAGGCTCCAACGCAACCCTCTTGGTGTCAGGGAGCATATTCTGAGGATCTACCATGTGTCAGGCTCTGGGTACAATTCTTAGCCACCCTGTGAGGTGGGTGTTATCAGCCTCATTGTACGTCTGAAGAAACCAGTCCTCAGAGAAGTGGTCAGGATTTCCCCAAAGTCACAGAGCTGGTGCATGAAGCACTGGGATTCACACCTAGGGCCGGTGGACACTAGACTGTACCCCCACCACTGCACTGCGATGCTAAAGTACAAACATGCCACAGCCCTCTGGGTGGGCCCTTGGCCGAGACCTGGTCACTGGTAGGGATTCTGACACAGGGCCAAGAGGAAGTGACAGCAGAGTGGGCACACAGAGCTCTGGAGTAGGAGTCAGGAGACCTGGGTTCCAGCTCCAGTTCTGTCCTCTACCAGCTGTGGCCTCGGTAAGACCCGACATATCTCTCTGCCTGTTTTCCCCGTGTAACAAGGAGACTGGACCATATGATGCCTAGGTCCCTTCCAGCCTGCCATCCTGTGCTCAGAGAAGCTTCCAGGGATAGACGCTGGCCTCCTGTGCTCCAGGGGGTCCACCTGTAAAGTCAAGAGCTTCAAATAACAGTCTAGGTTTCCAAGAACAGAGGAGGTTCCCCAGAACTCCAGGGCCCAGGGCAGGGGCAGAGGGGAAGTGAGGTCTGGGGAATAGCAATGGGAAATATGAAAGGGGGAAGGAAAACTGTGAGCTGAAAATGAAAATATAAATTATACCACCCCTCTTTCCCTAAAATATGTTCGCTAGGCTTTAAGTCCTCCATTTGGAGAAAATAGAGTCCCTAACTGCTCAATATTCTGAACTTGAGCTAATGCAGGGCTACTCAAGACTGCTTGGGAAACAACTGGAAAAAGAAGGAAAATCACATGGTTGGAGTGCTTCTTCCTGCACTCAGATGCCTTGGCACACTCGATTCTCACAATGGGCATTGTCCCGACGGTGACAGATGGGTACACTGAGGCTCGGAGAGGTGTGGTGACTTGCCCCAGGTAACACATCGGCTTCTCTGACTTCCATATGCCTTTCCTACTGTAGGGCCACGACCCCACTGGCACTCCCTGGGCTCCCAGCATCTGGAGCCCTAAGCCTGAGCCAGGCCGGTGATTGCCCAGAGCCTCACACCGTACCCAGACACAGGGTGGGAGGAAAGACAGAGGAAGAGGCGGGCTGGGAGGATACTGGAGAAGAGGTCATGATGGTGGATGAGTGGGGCAAGGCAACATTGAGAGTGTTGGCCAAAGACCAATTTCCTCCACACGGGTGAGCAAAGATGGGAAGCTGGCCCGGACTAAGGAGGCTGAGGTCTGCACTTTGTCCTCCCTTCATGCCAGTCAGCACTCTCGACTCCCGCCCCTGGGAAACTGCGTTCATCGGTTCTGGGTGCTGACTCGGCAGACTGACCTCGAGGCCTGACCCGGGCCTTGCTGGGACTGCTCCCAGAGAGCTGCCGTCTCAGTGCGTCACTGAGAGGCAGACAGAGGCCCCAGACGTCTGGGGACAATCAACATGAAGTTCTCAGGCTAACCATTACCTTGGCCACAGAAGGCAGACCGGGTCCTGTGACAGTTGTAACGGGGAGGCCCCGTGGCCTTCCAGAGCCCAGAACACCAGAGGGCAAAGGGAGGATGGCAGAGAGGGAAGAGCACCTTCGGTTATTCACTTGACCCTCCTGGGACTCAGTTTCTCATCGGTAACATGGGAATAATCACCCCACCCCCACTGCCCGTGTAAGAGATTACAAGATAAAAGGGATTATAAAGTAAGATGGGCTCCAAAGCACTTTGTCAGCAGTACGTTAGGGATCGGTGTACATTTCAGTGGGAGAAGGGGTCAGAAAGAGACGCCCAAAGGCTGAGCCCCTTGACGCCGTGGACAGCAGCCGGGCATCCTCAGGGGAGAGACTGACCTGCTTTTTGGAGGCCGCTGGTTAACAGCATCTCCCGCGCGTGAGGCTGTAATCCCCCAGCTCCCCAAGAGAAGGCTTTTGGTTTCCCTTCGAGGTGCCCACCCCTCAAGTCTAAGGCCTTGCCTGCAAACAAATCTAGCTTGGCCTCTGAGTGTCTTCAGGGTCAGCAGACAGGGAGAGAAGGAGGTGGCCGAGAGGGGGCTCAGAAGTTGGGGTCCGCATTTAGCTCACCTCAGACTCCGGGAGCTCAGGAAAGGCCGTTTTTAGGTATTGCAGACGGGCCGCGCGGAGGGCGTTGAACCAGTCCACTATCTCCTGCCAAGAAAATGCAAAGGCCACGCGGACAGTGGTGAGATGGGTGGGGGTGGAGGCTGAGTCGGGGGCAGGAAGCTGGCTGGGCTGGCGGGTGTGGGGCAGCACTGCGCCCAGCACACGCACACACCCCGCAGCTCCACTCGGGGAATCCCAGAGGGCTTTGTCTGAGCCCCAGGGGCTAAAGTGGGGAGTCACTGATGCGGAGAACCCCAGAGCCATGTGAAAGGCTTGGGGTGAACCGCACGGGCGTTCCGAAATGGCCTAGGACGGAGCTTCTCGTTTTCTAATGTGTACGTGAACTCCGCCCCCTCCCCAACCCTCCAGGCATCTTGTTAAAGTGCAGATTCAAATTCAGTAGGTTTGGAGCGGGCCTGAGACTCTGCATTCCTAACAAGCTCTCAGGCCATGGAACACACTTTGAGGAGCAAGGGTCTAGGGAAGTGCTATCCTCAGGTGTCAAAGGCCGGCGCTTGGGTGCGGGGCAGGTGCTCCTGGAGATGCTCCTCCAACAGGAATTCGCCCGTGGCCTGGAGTGCAGCTTAGGCCACAGCTGGCTTGACCCTGTCTGCTGTCCCTCTGCGAGAAGGCATCCCTCGGCAGTGCGGGCCCCCATCGTCTCCCACCTGGACAACCACGCATCTAGCTGGCCTTGATCTTCTGCTCTCAGTTGGCCCTCTCAGGGCAGCCAGAGTGATTTTCTAATCACAAACCTAACGCAGTCTGGCTTAGAGTCCTCTCTACCACCCTCAGAAAAGGAGTCTAAGTTCTTTAGTATGACTTACTTTCTCCTCTGAGCTCCTTCCACCCCAAACTTTTTGCAACTACCCCAGCACATGCTGTTCCCTCCCCTTGGGACATTCTGTGTCCCCCACCTCCCTCCCACACACACCTTTTCCCCAGAACATTTTACTCATCCTGCAGGTTAGTTTAGATGTTGTAATAGATAGATTTTTGGGTGCTTGCTCAGCCCAACTCCTGCTTCTGTGGGAACTGTCCCACCTGTCCTCACCCACCCGCAACTGCAACCCCGTTCACCGCTATGATCCTGCCCCTCCTTGGCCGCAGCAACTGGACCAGGGCTGGACCAATACAGAGGCTCGACTGGGCTTATCAGATTCTTTCTCCCAGGAATTTGGAATTGGGAGGCCAAGAGACTTGTTCAAATAGCTGCAGTGCTGGACTTTGATGTAGTACGGTGATTGGGAAAGTCATTTGAATATGGTTCCTTTGAAACCATTTCTTGTCCTCCCCCACAGGTCAGACACGGGCCAGTATTCCAGGGTTCTGAGCTCTCTCCATGCAGGGGTTTGTCAAGAACCTTCTTAGGTCTCAGGCACTACGGGAATGGGGTCAGCCCAGAGAAGATGCCACCAGGCCTTCACTTTGGAAGGTTCTCCTGTCACAAACTGGTGACCTTAGGGCCGTGTTTGTTTGGCTCCTGAAGTTTTGTTTGCTTCCATCCTTGATGCAGGTTTTCCTGTTTGCCGCAGCCTCCACCACTCCTTATACCTGTCCACTTCACTTTTGAATGACCTACCTGGCTGCTGAGGGCGTGAGTCTGCAGCCCCCATGGTGCCCATCTGACAGAGGCTGCAGCATAAGTGAATGAGGTGCACGGCCAGCCCCACACCGTCAGATGCACCTCAGCTGGGCAAATGAGAGGGAGCCGGGTCTCCTAAGTGTCAGAGACATCGGGCACCTTGACAAAAGTCCTCATGGCAGTGATCGGCATGGAGGGGTGGCCACCAGTGTCCACCCAGTCTGGGCATGGGGCAACAGCAGAGAGCCCACCATCGACTGAGAACCAGGGATCCCCTCATGTCTCCCAGACGGCATAAGACCCAAGATTCTGGTAAAACCAAGGGAGGGAGCCAAGGAAGATGACTGATAGGAGATTTCTTGCTAATTTTGGGAATGAAGCCCTTGAATTTAGAGAAACAAAGAAGTGTGACATTATTTGTATCCCTGGTGTTATAGACTAGTTTGTTAGAAAGAGTGTACTTTTTCTCTCTCTCTTCCTCTCCCTCTCTCTCCTTCTCTCTTTCTCTCTCTCTCCCTCACACACATACACATACACACGGAGTTTCTAATTCTAATCTCTCATGAGTCCCCACCATACTTTTTGCCGTTGAAGTAAATATCTCTGTGTTTTTCCCATCTATGCCCCGCCTTTTTTTTTTTAAGTGATGGGTGTCTTACTATGTTGCCCAGGCTGGTCTTGAACTCCTGGGCTCAAGAGATCCTTCTGCCTCAGCCTCCCAAGTAGCTGGCACTACAAGCACATGCCACCACACTTGGCTCCTCCATGCCCCCTTTGAACAGGTTCAAGTGTGCTCCTATTTAGTGTATTCACATAATTCTTTTTTTTTGAGATGGAGTCACACTCTGTTACCCAGGGCTAGTGTACCACTGCACAATCATAGCTCACTGCAGCCTCAAACTCCTGGGCTCAAGCGATCCTCCTGCCTGAGCCTCCTGAGTAGCTGAGACTGCAGGTACACACCACTACACTTGGCTAATTTTTAACTTTTCTTTGCAGAGACAGGGTCTCATTATGTCGCCAAGGCTGGTCTTGAACTCCTTGCCTCAACTGATCCTCCCACCTAGAACTCCCAAAGTGCTGGGATTACAGGCATGAGCCACTATACCTAGCCACACAATTCTTTTTTTTTTTTTTTTTTTTTGAGACAGAGTCTCACTTTGTTGCCCTGGCTAGAGTGAGTGCCATGACGTCATCCTAGCTCACAGCAACCTCAAACTCCTGGGCTCAAGCGATCCTTCTGCCTCAGCCTCCCAAGTAGCTGGGACTACAGGCATGAGACACCATGCCCGGCTAATTTTTTCTATATATTTTTAGTTGTCCGATTAATTTTCTTTCTATTTTTAGTAGAGACGGGGTCTCGCTCTTGCTCAGGCTGGTTTCGAACTCCTGAGCTCAAACAATCCGCCCGTCTGGGCCTCCCAGAATGCTAGGATTACAGGCGTGAGCCACCGCGCCCGGCCTCACACAATTCTTAAATAGCAACTAATTCCTACAGAAAGCCTTTTGACCTCGTCCACCCCCACTGTGCCACTTCCATGTCCTCTGAGTGTCCACAGCATGACCACCACCCATCACATGGTGTCCTTTGCACCTGCTTCCCGTCTGTGTCCCTTCCTAGACTGCAAGATCTTTGAGGCCCACAGCTCTGCCTCATCCACTACACACTCCCTAGAACCTAGCACAGTGTTTTGCACATTACAGGGGCTCAATAAGGACTTGTGAATTTCAAGAGTGGATTTCTAAATTAATAAACGACACAGGTGCGAAATTGGCTGCAAGACTTTGCCTTTACATCTGCCATAATCATGAGCAAATGCTAACTGCAGCCACTAATGTTTGCAATGCACTACATGGTTATGAAATATTCATGGTTCATGTTCACTCAATCCTCAAAACCCCTCTGAAAGGTGGATATTATAATCTACAAACAAGCAAACTCAGGAAGGAAGGGACCTGCCCCAGTAACACAGCTGAGAGCAGCAGAGCCAGGTCTCCAGCTCTGACTCCAAATCCCTGCTCTTCAGGTCGTCCTACCAGGAACTCTGCCCTGACTAGGAAGAAAGCATGAAGCCTGCTGGGAGGGCGACCATGGTTGGCACCCTGGTACTGGGGTCCCTTGGGAAAGTCTAGTCCCTGAACCTGGCTCCTGGCTCCTGCTGCCAGGGGCTCTCCCTGTAGCAGAGGGACATAGGGTAGTACAATGGGTGCAGGGCTCAGGAACCACTGGCTGTGTGACCTCAAGCAAGTTACTTAACACATCCACGCCTCAGTAACATGGGTGTTATTTTGAGGATCAAGAAATGACAGATAACAATCACCAAGAACAGTGTCCACAGGAGACTGTAGTCTATTAGAGGCTCACAAAACATCAGCCCCCACCTTCCTCCCACCCCCACTTAGCATCTCTGGGCCCTGTGCAGTCACGTGACCCTGCCCAGGCTCTGACCCATATTTTCTTGGCCTGCTCTTCTCTGCCTGGGCTGGGTTCCCGGACAATTAAGTGTGCTCCTCAAACTTTAACGTACATAGGGATCACCAGGTATCCTATTAAAATGCAGTTTCTAATTCAGTAGGTCAGAGGTAGGCCTGAGACTCCATTTCTTTCTTTCTTTCTTTTTTTTTTTTTTTTTGAGACAAGGTCTCACTTGGCCCCCCAGGCTGGAGTGCAGTGGCATCATCATAGCTCACAGCAACCTCAAAGTCCTGGGCTCGAGCGATCCTCCTGCCTCAGCCTCTCAAGTGGCTGGGACTACAGGTGCACACCACCATGCCCAGCTAAATTTTCTGTTTTTTGTAGAGACGGGTCTTGCTCTTGCTCGGCTGGTCTCAAACTCCTGGCCTCAAGCAATCTTCTCCTCTTGCCTCAGCCTCCCAGAGTGGTAGGATTACAGGCGTGAGCCACTGCGCCTGGCCCTGAGACTCCATTTCTAACAAGCTTCTGTGTGATACCAATGCTGTTAATGCATTGAGAAGCAAGGTCCCCTTGCACTGCCACCTTTGATTGTCTGTTCATTCCTCTCCCCATATTTGGAATCTCTGGCCCTACCTGGTTTGCCATCCCTGGGCATAGTTGCTTCTGCTAACTGGACTCCCACGGGTGGCTGTGCACTGGCCAGATATATCTGTGGCTGGCCAAGTTCTTCTCCCTGATCTTGCTCTGCCTTCCTCATACCTCTGTCTCAGGCTGGGAAGTGACAATAAATACAGCAAACAGCAGCAGCGAACCACAAAAGGCAGCTGAGCACATCACCAAATGAGCAAGGGAGGTGGCGAGCTGGGCCTGCCGAGTCCTGGGGTGCCGAGCTGGAGGGCGCGGTGGCGCTCCAGTCGTCTCACCTTCCCGTTTTCATGGTACACGAACAGGTTCCTGGTGTGGCCCTCCCTCCTGTAGGTGATCTGCAGCCCGTGGGGGTGCCCTATCTTCTCTGTCTGGAAGGTGGCATTCAAGTCCTTGATGCTGATGACAGCTTTAGGGCTTTTACCCTGAAAGACAGAAAGAGGACACTCAAGACTCGGTGGCGGAGATTATCCACAAGACAAGGTGCCATTGATTAAAATGTAGACCTTAGTGGGGTGAGAGCCCAGTGCTCAGGGAGGGAACCCCTTGCTGGGCTGACCTCTCACCTCTTCCTTAGTGTAGTACTTCAGGAGACCCTCTCTTGCCAGAAGGACAAACCTTCTTCTCAGGAACTGTGCGTTGTCCCTTCCCCGCTTCCACAGGAATCCTTCTCGGTTACCTTAACCACCAACAATCAGAAAAAATTGAATACCCGTGACCTTGAGGCGATAAGCGGCTCACAAAACTCATAGGGTCTCAGGGCGGAATGAGCCCTCCACCTGCTGCCCAAGCATCTCCAGCTAAACTTGGCTATTTCATCTGCAGGACACAAGGGTCCCATCTGGGGCCAATTCTGCGATGTCTTATTATTTCAGTTGGACTTCCCCCACTGAGCAAAACCTTTCCTCTTTGGCTCTCCGTGGCATCAGGCTGTCTCATAAGAAGACATAACAAACCCTTAAGAAGGCTAAACGCTGAGAGACTGAACTGATTCCGAAAGAGGCCTAAATATATATGGTCCTCCCCAACTTCACGTTAACATCGGCCTAATGGAACTTCAGGAGTAATGAAGGCATATGCTGGTTTGAAGAATAACTTGTACTCCTGGTAGCCAGGAGAGCTGAGCATTGGCTGCCTTGGGGCCTCCAAGAGTGGTTTTGAATACTTTGCTCTCTGGGTCAGTGTCAGCTTGGACTCGGGGGAGCAGGGTGAAGCTGCCACAGGTCCAGGGCCACCAAGGAGGTTGTACCCTGCACAATAGCAGAAAGGGAGGCTGAAATCCAGCCCATGCTCCTCACCAAGACTCGAGCTGCAGCAGGAGCGGTATTAGCCAGGGGCAGCGCTGCCTTTTTCGAATCGGTCTGCCCAGTGGAGGCGTCTTCTTGCAATTTATACCAATACTCTGTATGTGCTTGTGCCCTACAAGGACTTATAAAAAATATGCTTCTCCGCTGCTCAAACCATAAAACCCCACCAGCTGATGTGTTGTTATTTCAAAGTCAGAAGAATCCACACCTTGACCTCTTGACGAAAGCAAGGGCAGCAGGTATCTCTTGGATGGATCTTGCTCCTAACATTCAGGCACTTTATTTTTTAAAACTCATTAGAACAGAGATCTCAAAAGATGATGAAAATAACTTTACCTGGGGGTGAGATGGTTTTCCCATCAGCCATAAATTCCTGTCTCTCATACTTAGCTCGAATCCATTGCTCCTTTAAGACCCTACAGAGAGAGAACCTTCGGTCAGCTGTGTCTGACACATTCTTTCCCCACAGTAACGTTCCAAGACCCTGCAGCTGAGAGTGGGAACGTCACAGCAGCTGCCTTGCTGCCTGCTCAGGCTATCCGGGGCTTCTCAGCCTCAGTACTATTAACCTTCGGTGCTGGATAATTCTTTGGTGTGGGGGGCTATCCTGTGTTTCACAGAATGTTTAGCAGCATCTCTGGCCTCTGCCCATTAGATGCCAGTAGCACACCCTCCCCAGTTGTGATACCCAAAAATGTCTTCAGACATTGCCAAATGTCTCCTGGGGGGAAATATTTCTCCCGTGAGCTATATGAGAGCCTGCGCTGAGAGCCTGTTCCAACCCCAGCCTCAGCTCTCCAGGTCAATGAGACGGCTACCGACTCCCCTGGACCATCTACACTGCCCCCTTCCACTGCCCGTTGATGAGGTTAAGCCAGGAGAGTCCAAGAGCATCCTCCTGTGGCCTGCCCATGACATCTGGGCATGCTACACTGGACAGAGCAGTGGTCTTGGGGTCTGACCACCTCAAACTAGGTCTCACTCTATCATTTATCCACTGTGTGACCAAGAGCAGCTCACTTAACTCCTCCGAATTTGGGGTATACATGCCTACCCCCCAGAGTTGTTGAGATGTTTAAATGTATGTAAAGGGCCCAGCACTATACTCGGCACATAGTATGTATTTAATGCTACCCCGATCAGATATTGTGATCCGTGACCCCTGCAGAAAAACCATGCAGCCAAGAGTACACTTAATTTAATTGTTTGATTCCCTCTCACCTTTTCCAGGTAAATGTTCCAAGGTTGACATGACCTTACCCATAGCTATGAGAATGATCTGGACCAGGGCATATGGCATTCAAAGCTCTAGGCGCCCCTGGATTGTGTGGACCAAAAGGACCAGAACTGTAGGAGAGATTGATTGGAAGCCCCTTCCAGGGCCACGCTGGGAGGTGTAGCCTGGCATCAGGAAGTGGCCTTGCTGCTGGTGGCATGAAGCCAGCCTGGCCACTGATCATGTTTGAGCTCCTGGCTTGGTCCTTCCTGAGGCTGGCTCTACCTTTGTCCTTCCTGTGGTCTGATCCCCAGAACCCATAACATCCTCTTTTGCCTAAGTTAGTTTAAATTGTGTTTCTGCCACTTACAATCAGGAGTCCTTCCTAATGCACAGCTCTCACCCCGCGGACACGGAAGAGAGTCACCAGGCCCACCATGGGGTGGGAACCCTGGGTCACAGGATCAGAGCTGGGAGAGGGAATGGGGACTGAGGGCCACCAATCCCAGTCCTGGGGATGGGGATTTAGGGGAGTTTTGGAATTGGGGGGAGGCAGCCATTAGTACTCAGCTAAAAAAGGTTAAAGTGCAGGGCTGCTGTTAGAGTCATGGCAAGTAATGTCTATGTGGTGCCAGCAGAAATCCTAGCACATAGTAGATGCTAACCGGGAGTTTGGAACAAAGAGCAGAGTGGCAGCAGTGAGACAGGAGGAGACAGGCCCGCTCAAGTTGAGCCAGCACTTCCTGCAGCTGGGCCAGCCACTGGCAGTGTTCTGAAGCTGACACTGAGAAATGGATTAAAACTATTAATAGTATGTCGGGTGGCATGTGACAGGTTTTACATAAGTTATTTCATGTAATCTCCACCACCATGCTACATGGTTGGGCAACATGATCTACATTTCAGAGATGAGGATGCTGATAATCAGAGAAGTCTGGTCACCTGTCCAGCAGCTGGGTAGGGTAGAGTCGGGAAACAAAACCAAGGTCTTCCAAGTAGAAAGCTATGCTTCCTCCACCACTCCACCTGCATCAGTAGCCCTTGGGTTGACTGAGTACTGAGAAATTGCAACACCACCAGGTACAGTTGTGTAGTTTGTGCACTGCCCAAAAGCACCCTGCTGAGGCTAGGAAGCTGCAATGCAGCCATGCCCCTAGAGGGAGGGTTATCTTCTCCTCATTTACACAAGGCACTGACTAGTAGCCCTGGTGGTGAGGCTGAGTCCTGGGAAGAAGTCTTAGGCTTAGGTAGTCTAGTCCTACAGAGGTCCAGTGTCACACTGACCCCCATCTCCAGGGCACCTGAACCTCCCGCTGCTTCACAGCCCCCCTGTCATATTAGATTCTCCCAATGCCATGATACAGTCGCCCAGGCCCTGGTGTCTGATGGACTAGATTCAGATGAAAACTCAGGTTTTCATCTATATCATGGGGATAATATTAATAGCGGTACTTATCTCATAGGGTTGTTGAGAGAATTAAATTAACGCACATAAGCATTTAGCACAGAGTCTGGTACAGAGGCAAAGCTCAATAAATATTAGTAGCTACGGCCGGGCGCGGTGGCTCACGCCTATAATCCTAGCACTCTGGGAGGCCGAGGCGGGTGGATTGTTTGAGCTCAGGAGTTCGAAACCAGCCTGAGCAAGAGCGAGACCCCGTCTCTACTAAAAATAGAAAATAAATTAATCAGCCAACTAAAAATATATAGAAAAAATTAGCCGGGCATGGTGGCACATGCCTGTAGTCCCAGCTACTCAGGAGGCTGAGGCAGAAGCATTGCTTGAGCCCAGGAGTGTGAGGTTGCTGTGAGCTAGGCTGACACCACGGCACTCACTCTAGCCCAGGCAAAAGAGTGACACTCTGTCAAAAAAAAAAAAAAAAAATTAGTAGCTACTATTATGTTTATGGTTTTTATTTAGGGATCTGCAGCTCAGTTACTTGGAGCCAACTTGAGCTTGGGTGGGACAGCCCTAGAACATGACTCCATAGGAACTAACTGAAACACACTTGTTCTATTAAAGTACCAGCATTTCTCCCTCTATCTGAAGGCTACAAGAACGTCAGAGGCAGAGGCATAGATCATAGAGAAAACCTCCATTTCACAGCTGTGGAAACTGAGGCCTAGAGAGGGGAAGTGACACACCCAGTGGAAAGAGGCTTAACCCAGGTCTCCCATGTGCTCTCCATGCTGGTACTGAAGGCTGTCCTGGATCTTTCTCTTCCACAGAAGAGACGACCACAGACAAAGGCAATAGAGACAGGCAGGGCTGGGGAACGAGGAACCAGGAAGACCCCTCACCCATTCCCTACAGAATCACCACTCACAGGCAGTCGTTGGCCTGGGGGATGTAGTAAAAAGCTGGAACTCTGGCTTCAAACTTGGCCTTTACACGGAGGTTCCCGTTGTGGGTCATAAACTGCAAGACAAGAGCAACTCGAAGTAATATTAGAACTCAAAAAAATGTGAAATGAAACTATGGTCTACCCAGAAGGCTGTTGGTCTCACTGACTCCTAGGGCTGAGTCAGTGAGAAACTGCCCCCAAGGAGGAGATGTCCCCCGGGGCTTGTCCATCCACGCTGCTGGGCAGCCCCAGCCTGGACCAAGGAGGGCGGTAATAACTGCGCCTCACATAGGCACAGCACTTGACAGTTCTCACACTTCGGCTCATTGGATCCTTAACTATTAAATAGCACCATTCTCATTTGAGAGATGAGAAAACTGCAGCTCAGAGAGGTTAGGTGACTTGCCTAAGGAAACACAGCTATAAGTGGAGAGCTGAAATTTGAACCCAGATCTGTCTGACTCCAAAGCTCATGTTCTTTCTTCAAGTCCCTCCACAGATGGCCAGGACCCCCTGCAACCCTGAAAGTCTGCAGGAGACCAGTGTAGCTGCAGGATGGGAGAAGTGGGTGCTGGCCCCATAGAACATACAGGTCTGGATGATTAGTGGGCCCCTTGGCACCTAAGAGACCCAGAGGCTGATGTGCCAAGAGTGGCCTCAGCAGCAGTGGCCTATCTGGGGCGAGGGCAGGAATAGGAAGAAATACCAGGTTATTAATTCACACCCCTTGGGCAGAGCGAACCCTACTCTCCTCCCTTGCGGGGCCTGATGGGCTGTGTCTCGGGATTTGCACCAGCTTTGGACCCAACAGAGCGGAGTTCAAATCCTGACTCTGCCATTTATTCACTGAGTGACCTGTGGGACCTCACCTGGAAAAAGGAAGAAAATATAACAGGGGAGTTACAAGGCACAAATAAAAACCCTTCAGGTGCATGTGCTGATTTACTGGTTTCACTGGAGGAGAGTAAAGTGGTCCTTTTCCTGGCTGGGGGAGGGGAGCAGGACCACAGACCATGAAGTGGGATATTTCCTTCCCCTATTCCAGGACTTCCACTAATGACAACAGCCACTGTTAAATGACTACTTTGTGCTTGGGCTGAGCCTACATTGAATCCCCACAGCCGCCCTGTGAAAGGGTGGTGGCTTCCCTATAATCCGGTTGCAGAAATTGAGGGTTCGCAGTGGGGATTAAGTAACTAGCTCCAGGCCCTCACGGCTTGCAAGTAAGCAACTGACGGAGCTCGAATTTGAATTCGGGTCCTCTGTCTCGGCCGCCCTGTAAGAGGCTGTGTTCCCTTTTGCTAGAAGAATTGCCCCACCCTGGGCCTCAGTTTCCTCCTCTGTAGAATGGGAGCGTCCCGCCCACCACCTCAGCTCCGTGTTCCTGGGCTCTCCACACGCACGCCTTTGTACCTCCACGATACTGTCGTCCCAGAAGTCAAGTCTCACGGATTTAACTTTGCTGATGTCCGGGAAGTTGCGGTGGACGCCGGAGCAGTTGAGGCAGATGAAGATGCCCAGCTTGTACGAGGCCCAGTCGGGATCTGCGGGGCGAGAGGGCAGGAGGGCAGCTGAGCGGAGCAAGGCGAGGAAACCAAGTCCGGGCAGGGCCCGACAGGATTCTGGGGCCGTGGCCAGCTCTGCCCATGCCCGGTACCCCTGCTCTCTCGGTCTCCCGGCCTAGGGGTAACTAGGTTCCCAGCGCGGAACCTCTGCAGCGCACGGGCCGTGGCTCGGCGGCGACCAGCGTGAAGATCTCGGAGGGAGTCCAGGAGTGGAGGCGAGAGTCTGAGGCGGCGCGACGTGGAAGTTACAGGACTCAGGGGAACCGAGAGGAGGACGGGGAGGGCGGGACCCGCAGGCGGGGAGGTCCGGGTCAGGGCCCCCGGGCGTCCGCGGGGTCGCAGCGCTGTGCGGCGGGCGCCTGGGCGTCCGGGGCCAGGCAGGGGACACAGGACGGTCAGGGGGCCTGGGTCGGAGGTCCGGGGTCCCTCGTGCGTGCAGTGTCTGCGTCTGAGGGCGTGGGGCGCGCCCGGGTCGGAGGGAAGACACCAAGACCCCGGGCCCGGGGAGCAGGACCGTCAGCGCTGGCGGCTGCGGGATCGAGTGTCGGGGTCCAAGGACAGAGTGGGAGGCAGGGGCCCGGCTTCGGGTGGGCGGGGTGCCGATGCCCAGGGGACTGTCCGGGCCCGGGTCGGAGGTTCACGGTCTGGGCGACAGAGGGGCCCGGCCCGAAGGCGTCACGCCTGGGTCCCGCGGGGCGGGGGCGGGCCTCCGCGCGGTGGGAGGAGGAGTCTGGCGGCCGGGGGTCGGGCTGGGGGTCCCGGGCTGCGCGCCCGCCGCGCCCTTACCCGCCGCGCCGCAGTCGGCACAGTGCGCGTTGCCGGTGCCCGCCGCCTGCAGCAGCTCCAGCAGCCGCTTCTTGTTGCGCTCGCTGTCGCCCATGGCCCGCTCGGCGGGCTCGGCGGGGCTCAGCGGGGCTCGGCCCTGCAGCCCCCAGACCCGCGGCCGCCCATGGTCCGTGCGCTCGGCCCGCCGGGCAGCGGGACAGGGACCCAGTCCGCGGCGCCCAGCCCCGCCTCTCCGAGACGTTCCGCCCCTCCCTCGGCCAACCCAGGCCGGCCCTGAGCTCTGCCGACCGGCGGGGAGGGACAGGAGCCCGGGACTTGGGGCTGGGCACCTGGCCCGAGATCAAAAATCCTGGCCCGCCACTTGCTGCTCGCTGCGAGACCAGGGACAAGCTATTCAACCTCTCTGGGCCTCAGTTTCCACCTTTGTAAAAGAGCAACAAGGACGTATGTCTGCATCTCAGGGCTGCTTGGAAAATTAAACAGAATCTAACTTCTGCTAAAGCGTTCTGCTGATGTAGGATCCTACGTCTACTGAGAGACAAAGCTATATGCAACGCCACCTCCTCAGGAAGCCCTCCTTGATACCCATTCTCTAGCAATCTCGGCACCCCCTGGTCCTCCTAGAACACTGTTATAGGATCTGTCCATTTCTTTTGGCCTTTGGCACTTTTTTTTTTTTTTTTTTTTTTTGTGAGGCGGTGTCTAGCTCTGTCACCCAGGCTGGAGTACAGTTGCAGGATTCATTTCTCCCTGCAGTCTCGAACTCCTGGGCTCAAGTGATCCTCCTGCCTCAGCCTTCCCAGCAACTGGGACTACACGAACCACATGCCACCACACCTGGACAATTATTCTTATTTTTTTGTAGAGACGGGGGTCTTGCTGTGTTGCCCAGGCTGGTTTCAAGCTATCCTCCCACCGCTGCCTCTCAAAGCGCTGGGATTACAGGCGTGAGCCACCGCACCTGGCCATGGTCCTGAGTACTTTCTTTTTTTAAGCAAGAAAATAAGGTTTATTGAGGAGAGAAAAATAGGATTGTAGAGCAAGAGCCAGATAAAGGTTTACAGAGCAAGATACATAGGCCACAGATGACGACCGGCCCCATTGTGATAGCAAAAGAGCCTGAGCACTTTCTATCTATCTTGCACCACAGTTATTTATATACTTGTGTTAATTTCACCCCTTGCCCCAAACATATGGCCACACTAGAAATTTTGACCTCAGCAATTTTATTTCTGTATCCTTCATAGCTGCTAGAAACAGCACCTGCACATTTTTAGAAATCCAATGAATAGTTGCATGGTTGTGTTCACCAGGAAGTGTGGTTTCACGGAGGTGGACACAGCTGGGCACGTTGATCTGTGAAGTTCCATCACCACGAGGTGACGGCAGGGCGTCGGTGGTCTTGAATTTGGGCATTTCATTAATCCCCTTCCCCTCTGTTCTGGAACCTTGTCACTCCTTGACATCATCCTTGGTGACTCCTGAAGCTCCTGGTAAAATATATACTGCGCATCCTTGCTCTCTCCTCTGCAGGTAAACACCCATCTATCACAGGCACATGGCTTAATGCACACAGATGACCGGTTTCCACCATGATAAATCGCAGCTGATACTCAGCTGACCTGCCCACACCCCTTTCAACACACATGCACAGGGCCACAGGGTACAAGGGAATGAATCCAGAAATCCAGTGTCGGCTTTAATTTAAGTGTCGGCTTCATCACTGACCAGCTGTTTGTCCTTGGGCAAGTTCCTTCACATCTTTGAGCCTTGAACTCCTCATCTGTAAAATGAGGATTGCGAGATCCACTAACAGGGTTGTTGAGATGGCACACAAAGCCCTCAAAACACAGTGGTTCCCTTGCTTCCCCTACCCCTCTTGCCAGCTGGTGGGATTGTCATTTGGAATGCTGTGTGTTATTTCCCGTCCTCCCCAGGGTGCAGGAGGTCAAGCTGCCAGGACTGCAGGGGGCTGGGGAGGGGGCAGAACATTCCCAAGAATAACCAGCCCTGAGGGGTCTTGCTTGTGAAGGGGTGAGGCCTCGCTCTGGAGCAGCCACAGAGGGAGCACTGGGACATCTGGGGTCAGGGGGCATGGGGCTGTTTACTAAACAGGCTGCAAGATGATTCATTTCCGTTGCTTTAGATGAAAAAAGAGACAGAAATAAATCTCCCAGGAGAAAGATGGGAAAGGCAACCTAAGGTGGGGATCGGGGGAGAGGGGACACGCCAAGGGCACTTCTCCTCTGCCTAATGCTGGGACAAATTGTGATGTTGGGGTGGCTCTTTGGCGCCCCAGCCTTCCTGTTTCTGCTCTTTTGTTTCTCTAAGCTGCTCTCCTCTGACGCCTTCAGTCTCACCGTCTCCTCCCTGGGAGTCCCACAAAAGCCAACCCAAGAGAAAATATAGCATCCCGTTTACGGAGAGGAGCTAGAGCTCGAGAGTTTCCTTTAGTTTCCTCTTTTCCCTTCCTTATTTCTAGAGGTTTCCATTTAACAGTAATCCAAGCCTCAAGGTGCAATTTCAGGCAACCTCACAGCAAAAGAATGGTATTCCGGTATTTTGATTATGATGGGTTTGTTCCTTTCTTTTCTTCTATCTTTTTTTTGGTGGTGATGGGGTGATAATTGTAATTAATTATTGAGGCCAGGAGAGGTGGCTCACGCCTGTAATCCCAGCACTTTGGGAGGCTGAGGCAGGAGGATCACTTGAGGTCAGGAGTTCAAGACCAGCCTGGGCAATATAGTGAGACCCCCCTCTCTAAAAAATAAGGAAAATTAGCTGGGTATGGCCTATAGTCCTAGCTATTTGGGAGTCTGAGGTGGGAGGATCAATTGAGGCCAGGAGTTTGAGGTTGCAGTGAATTATGATTGTACCACTGCAAAAAACCAACAACAACAAAAAACTAAAACAAGTTTTGAATGTTTTACAAAAGAGTTTCACACGTTTGATCATATTTGAGCTTCATGACCACCCTGGGAGGGCAGCATGGTATCATGCCATTTGGCAGAAGAGGAGGCTGAGCCTCAAAGGAATTGGACCCAAATAAGGAGCGGAACAGGCCTAAAGCCAGGTCTCCTAGTGTGGTGTTGGCCAGTCCTAGGTTATTTCATGAAATCTTCTCTCCCTTTAGTCCTTTCATCCTGGGGTTTTTTTTACTTATAAATAAATTGTGGTAAAATCTATATAACATAAAATTTGTCATCTTAACCATTTTTAAGTGTACAATTCAGTGGCACCAATTGCATTCAATTATACTCACGATGTTGTGCAATTATCACTATTCTTTTTTTTTTTTTTTTTGAGACAGAGTCTCACTGTGTTGCCAGGGCTAGAGTGCCGTGGCGTCAGCCTAGCTCACAGCAACCTCAAACTCCTGGGCTCAAGCAATCCTTCTGCCTCAGCCTCCCAAGTAGCTGGGACTATAGGCATGTGCCACCATGCCCGGCTAATTTTTTTTTCTATATATTTTTAGTTGTCCAATTAATTTCTTTCTAATTTTAGTAGAGACGGGGTCTCGCTCTTGTTCAGGCTGGTTTCGAACTCCTGAGCTCAAACAATCCGCCCGCCTCGGCCTCCCAGAGAGCTAGGATTACAGGCGTGAGCCACCGTGCCCGGCCACTATTCTTTGTGAAACTGTTCCATTGACAAATAAGATTGTATATATTCAACGTGTACAGTGTGATGATTTGACATACACATACTTCGTGTAATGAGTAGCACAATCACACTAACGAACACATCCCTCACCACACACGCTGTACCTTAGATCCCCAGAACTTGTTCATCTTGTAACTGAAAGTTTGTAGCCTTTATTTCCACCACTATTTATTTCCAAAACTTTTTCATCACCCCAAACAGAAAGTGTAGCCCACTGGGCATTGGCCATGGTAAAAGTTGAGCTTAGCTTCTGGGCTCAGAACCAGAAGCAGCCCCTAAGGGAAGAGTACTGCACCGAAGGCTGTCGTGACCGAGGCGGACACTGAGCGCTGTGACCCAGGGTTTGAGGGCAGGGTGGGTCGAGGCAGCCTCTCTGGCGGCTGAGTCCATGCAGCAGATGCTGGAGTGAGGGAGCAGTTCTGGCCTCGGGACAGAGTGTCCTCTATAAATAAAGCTCCCGGGGTCCCTCCAAGCACAAACATCCAGCTCGGTTCTCAGATCACTGTCTTTGTCCGACCAAGCCAAGCTGCAGCAGGGCTGGAAGAAAGCCTTCAACCGCATTCCCAGGAACAGGCTCGAGGTCCCCAGGGAATGGAGCACAATCCCGTTGAAAATTAAATAATTATGTTTATTGGCTTTAGAATTAAAGAAACAAAACTGTAATTTTTTTTTTTTTCCAGACACAGTCTTGTCCTGTTGCCTGGGCTAGAGTGCCGTGGCGTCAGCCTAGCTCACAGCAACCTCAAACTCCTGGGCTCCAGGGATCCTCCTGCCTCAGTCTCCCGAGTAGCTGGGACTATAGGCACATGCCACCATGCCCAGCTAATTTTTTCTATTTTTAGTTGATTGGCTAATTTCTTTCTATTTTTAGTAGAGATGGGATCTCGCTCTTGCTCTGGCTGGTCTTGAACTGAGCTCAAGCAATCCTCCCACCTCGGCCCCCCAGAGGGCTAGGATTACAGGCGTGAGCCACCGCGCCCGGCCTGTAATTATTAATTATAGGAAATTTGGAAAATACAGTAAAAAAGGAAGAAAACATCACCCGCACTTATGGCCACCATTTATTCAGGGATTGCAGCGTGCCAGGCACCCTGCAGGCATTATTTCATTTAATCTTCACCACAACACTGAGATACAGACTATTTTTCTGCCCATTTTACAGATGAAGCAACTGTGGCTGAGAGAGAGGTTGTGTCCAGGGTTACACAAGAGAGGTGATGCAGACTGAATGTTGCATACTAGAGCTGGGATTTGAATCCAAGTTTGCCTTGGGCCCTTTTCACCAATCTATTAGGTTGAGCTATATGAAATTGACTTACAAAAATGGCAATGGCGCCGGGAATGGTGGCTCACTCCTGTAATCCTAGAACTCTGGGAGGCCAAGGTGGGAGGATCACTTGAGCTCAGGAGTTCGAGACCAGCCTCAGCAAGAGGGAGACCCCGTCTCTGCTAAAAATAGAAAAATTAGCAGGACGTAGTGGCGAGAGCCTGTAATCCCAGCTATTTGGGAGGCTGAGGAAGGAGGATGGCTTGAGCCCAGGAGTTTGAGGTTGCTGTGAGCTAGGCTGATGCCACGGCACTCTAGCCCAGGCAACAGAGTGAGACTCTGTCTCAAACAAAACAAAACAAAACAAACAAACAAAAATGGCAATGTCGTTTTCCCATCTTGCAAGATGGTGGGTGAAAAAGTTGAGAAGCTGGATACTAAGGAGAAGAAACCTGAAGCCAAGAAGGCTGATGCCAGTGGCAAGGTTAAAAAGGGTAACCTCAAGGCCAAAAAGCCCAGGAAGGGGGAAGCCCCACTGCAGTGAAATCCTGTCCTCATCAGAGGAATTGGCAGATATTCCTAATCTGCTGTGTATTCCAGAACGGCCATGTACAAGAGGAAATACTCGAAGGCTAAACCCAAGATTGAAAAGAAAAAGAAGGAGACAGTCCTTGGTCACTGTTACAAAATCAGTTGGCGGCGACAGGAATGGTGGTACTCAGGTGGTTAAACTTCTCAAAATGCCATTATCCTACTGAAGATGTGCCTCAGATGCTGTTGAGCCATGGCAAAACCCCCTTCAGTCAACACGTGAGAAAAGTGCAAGCTAGCATCACTCCCGGGGCCATTCTGGTTGTCCTCACTGGGTACGACAGAGGCAAGAGGGTGGTTTTCCTGAAGCAACTGGGCAATGGCTTGTTACTTGTGTCTGGATCCCTGGTCCTCATTTGAGTTCCTCTGTGAAGAACACACCAGAAATTTGTCCTCACCACCTCCACAAAAATTGATATCAGCAATGTGAAAATCCCAAAACATCTTACCGATACTTACTTTAAGAAGAAGTAGCTGGCCGGGCGCGGTGGCTCATGCCTGTAATCCTAGCACTCTGGGAGGCCAAGGCAGGAGGATTGCTTGAGCTTGAGGTTCGAGACCAGCTTGAGTCAGAGTGAGACCATGTCTCTACTAAAAATAGAAAAATTAACCGGGTGTGGTGGCGCACACGTGTAGTCCCAGCTACTTGGGAGACTGAGGCAAGAAGATCAGTGGAGCCCAGGAGTTTGAGGTTGCAGTGAGCTACAATGATGCCACTGCACTCTACCCAGGGTGACAGAGTGAGACTCTGTCTAAAAAAGGAGAAGTTGTAGAAGCCCCAGACACCAGGAAGATGAGATCTTCGACATGGAAAAAGAGAAATATTAATATGAGATTACAGAGCAGCACATGGTTGACCAGACAGCTGTGGATTGGCAAATTTTACCAAAAATCAAAGTGATTCCTCAGCTCCAGGGCTACCTGCAATCTGTATTTGCCCTGACAAATGAGGTTTATCTTCACAAATTGGTGTTCTAAATTTCTTACAAAGAACCTAATTAAATAACTGATACATTTTTTTTTTAAAAAGGGCAATATCATGCCGTTCGATCTAATACCATGCTTTTAATAATTCTGCCACCAACCATCAATAACATTTTTGTGAATTTCCTCTGGTCTTTTATGAATATGTAAATATGACTGGGACCACATTTTTCATGCAACTTTATATCCCTTTTTTCTTTCTTTACATAATAAGTCTTGTGTCATCTCAGTATGGATGTTTCATGGCGTCATTTTAATGGCGATGTAATGGTGTCTTTCCTCACTGTTGGACATAGAGATTATGGCTGACTTTTTGCTGTTAATACATAATGCCGTAATGAGTATCTTTGTGCCCAAAGCTTTACCCATCTTTAAAACTGTATCTTCAAGCATCATAGGTACTGCAACTGCTTGCCATTTTACTGGTCTCCCTCACTCCTCGAAGCTTCACGAGGACAGGGGTTGGGTCAGTTGTGTTCTCTGTATCCCCAGCACCTGCCTGCCATATAGAAAGGATTTAATAAATGTTTGCTAAATAAACAAAGAAATGAGTATTGGTAAAATAATAATAATAATAAACAATGAGGTGAGAGGGCTTGGGATCACAAAGTGTTGTCCTCTTTTTGAAGGAAAGAAATAACAGGGAGGCAAGTGAAACAGCCGACCGTCAAGCAGAGGGTCTGAATGAGTTTCCTGTACATTTGCATGTTCGATGTCATCTTGTCTTCAACAAGAGGAACCGGCTCAGATCCCAGAGAAACTCCCCGCTGCAATACTGCCAAAGTGTTTGCTCATTCAGTCATTAAATATTTAGGGGACACCTACTATGTGCCAGGCACTGTTGTGGGTTCTGGGATATAGCCATATGGCTGGGGATAGAGCTGCCTTCGTGGAGCTTACCTTCAAGTTGGGGAGATGGAATATGAACAGAGAAATAAATATACATATTAATGTATATAATATGGGGCAAAAGTGGTAAGTGCTATAAAGAAAAAAAACAGAGTATGGGGATAGAGAGGGATAGAAGATGCTATTTTGATAAGGAGGTCAAGGGAGTCCTCTCTGAAGAGGTGACATTTAAGCAAAGATCTGAAGGAAGGGATCCAGCCAACCTGGAAGCCATCTGACAGAAGAGTGTCCCAGGAGAAGGGAACAGCTAGTGCAAAGGCCCTGGGGTGGTAACGTGCTTGGTATGTGCTTTGTCCACTTCCTTTGAGCACAGAACTGTCCAACTCCATGTCCTGTGCCTTGCTCATGCTGCTCCCTCTCCTGCCCTGGCTGTTTCCTCCTCGACACCACCCTCCAGCCTGGCCCCCATCCAACGAGCAAACTCCTGCCTCCATGCCTCAACTCAAATCTTACTTCATACAGCTTACTCTCATCATCCTCATCTATGTTCCCATAATATTCACATTTCTATTACAACAATCATCGCATTGCACTATGTTGTTTTTTAACTTGTTTTGTCCCACTCGGCAGTGCTCTGGTTAAGAACAGATTGTCAAGTTCATCTTTGTGCCCTTGGTGCCTAGCAAGTGCTGGGCTTGAAAAATGTTGGTTGATCCAGTTATATGAAATATCCGGAATAGGCAAATCCATAGAGACAGAAAGCAGATTAGTGGGTGCCGGGGGCCCATAGGGGTGACTGCTTAATGGGTTATGAGGATTCCTTTTGGGGTGTTGCAAATGTTCTGGAAGTAGACAATGGTGATGGTTACACAACACTGTGAATGTACTAAACGCCACTGAATCGTACAATAAAATGGTTAAAATGGTGAATATTACGTGATGTGAACTTTGCCACAATTAAAAAAGATGGTTGAATTAAATGGAGCTGAGACACCCATTACACAGGCGGTCCGATTTATGGGAATTTGCATTGTGCGTAAAATGCGATGACTCAACAGAGATCCAGAAAGCTGAAACATCCGTTTGTGAAATCTGAAGAGTCAGAAAATAAATTCTGAATAGACACAGGATTGTTCGCATTTTCTGTTGTTACCTGGAACACCGAGTGAGAAGTGAGGCACAGAGCTTTAGTCACCACTGTAATTGAAGGGATTAGAGTGACACCTGTTGGAAATGTGATTTGAACACTGGGAAGCTTTTCTGTGGAACTAGTTTTAAAACCGGGTTCGCAAATCCAAAACGTCTCTTTCCTTTAGTTATACCTAAATCAATCACCTAAGGGGTTGTCTTATCAACCATCTGGGTATTTCCTTCTTCAGGTAGTTTCTTAGACAATCATAGCCCATTTTAGTCCATTAATATGTAATCAATTGTCCAGTTAATAACATCTCTCATTGTATAACATTCTCTATTTTACCAATGACCTGTATGTAATTTTATTTCCACAACAACCTTGTAAGACTGGGGTTTTTTTTTTGGTTTTTGTTTGTGATGGAGTCTCGCTTTGTTGCCTGGGGAGAGTGCAGTGGCGTGATCATAGAGCACAGCAACCTCAAACTCCTGGGCTCAAGCGATCCTCCTGCCTGAGCTTCCTGAGTAGCTGGGACTACAGGTGTTTGCCAAGACACCCCACTAATTTTTCTGTTTTGTTAGTAGAGATGGGGTCTTGCTCTTGCTCAGGCTGGTCTTGAACTCCTAAGCTTAAGCGGTCTTCCCGCCTCGGCCTCCCAGAGTGCTAGGATTACGGGTGTGTAATCTGATTTTTATCACTATAGATTAGTTTAGTTTGTTTTTGTACTTTATATATAACTGTGTGGCTTCTTCCATTCAACATTGTATTTGTGAGATTTATCCATGTTGTTGGGTGTGGTTGAAGTTTATTCGTATATACACAATAATCTGACATTGAAATATCCCAGGTTTAGGCTAATACGAATAGTACTGCTATGAACATTCCTGTAATTAGGTTTACCATATGAAATTACCATTTTTGTAAATCAACAACTGTCAAATACCGGCAATTTTGTACGTATAATTCAATCTTTAGTGCACATACGTTTGCATTCTGATGGATATCCACCCAGGGGTCAGATTGCTGGGCCATAGAATACACACACCTTCAACTTTAGTAAGTATTGCCAAACAGTTTTCCAAAGTGATTCTACCAACCCACCCTCCCATCAGCAAGTATAAGATTTCTAGTTGTTACACATCCTTAACACTCTGATCTATTGATATATCAGTATTGTATGTCTTTTTCACTTTAGCTATTCTCATGGGTGTGCAGTGGTATAATAATGTAGCTTTTTTTTTTTTTTTTGAAACAGGGTCTTGCTCTGTGGCCTAGGCTAGAGTACAGTGGCCTGATCAGAGCTCACTGCAGCCTCCAAGTCCCCAGCTTGAGCGATCCTCCCACCTCAGCCTCCTGAGTAGCTGGGACTACAGGCACACGCCACCATGCCTGGTTAATTTTTCTATTTTTTGTAAAGGCAGGGTTTTGCTCTTGCCCAGGCTGGTCTCGAACGCCTGGCCTCAAGCGATCTTCCTGCCTCAGCCTCCCAAATTGCTGGGATTACAGACATGAGCCACCACGCTCATGCCACAATGTGCTTTTAATTTGCATTTCCCTGATGACTAATAAAGCTGAACATGTTTCATGTTATTGGTTATTTGAGTATCTTCTTTAAGTGAAGTACCTATTCAAGTATTTGCCCATTTTTCAATTGAGTTGCCTGCCTTGTTCTTATTGATTTGTAGAAATTTCAAAAATACTTTCTGGATATAAGTTCTTTGTTAGTTGTATGTATTGCAAATACCTTCCTTCACTCTGTAGCTTGCCTTTTCACTTTCTCAATGGTGTCTTTTAATGAACATTCTTAACTTTAATGAGGTCCAATTTTTCTATTTTTTTCTTTATGGTTAATGCTTTTTATGTCCTGTTTAAAAAACGTCTGCCTACCTCAAGGTCATGAAGTTATGGAACATTAATTTTTTTTTTTTTTGAGACAGAGTCTCACTGTGTTGCCTGGGCTAGAGTGCCGTGGCATCATCCTAGCTCACAGCAACCTCAAACTCCTGGGCTCAAGCAATCCTTCTACCTCAGCCTCCCGAGTAGCTGGGACTACAGGCATGCACCACCATGCCCGGCTAATTTTTTCTATATATTTTTTTTAGTTGTCCAATTAATTTCTTTCTATTTTTAGTAGAGACGGGATCTCGCTCTTGCTCAGGCTGGTCTCGAACTCCTGAGCTCAAATGATCCGCCCGCTTCGGCCTCCCAGAGTGCTAGGATTACAGGCCTGAGCCACCGTCCCCGGCCAGGAACATTAATTTTTAATGTTTTTCCCAAACAAAATTAACCTTTTGAATTTGTCATATATGTGATTTTCATTTATTTCTTCAACAAATGCTTAATGAATCTCCAAAAGTGCCAGGCAATGTGTTAGATATTGAAGGGGATATAATTACAGTCTGTATCCCTCTTCTGCTGGGGTGCTCACTTATGGAACCAGAGTTTTAAAATTAGGATCTGAAGATGCTCAGAGAGGTGACATCACTTGCCCCAGTTCACATTGTTGGCACAACAGGATTGGAACCCGGGGTTGGAACACAGGACTGGCAGATTCCAGAGTTTGAGCTTAGCCATTGAGCTCCTCTGTTTCCAGAGGGATGTTGAGGCATCAAGAATGGATTTTGACACATTCCAGTTGGTTGCTTTCAGATCCCCTTGGGAATATGCAGAGAGTCAAACAAGGGGGCAAAGACATGTAGTCAAAACACACACACACACACAAAACAAAATAAAAACCCTACAGTTCAAGACAGTATGTATTATGAAGGAGATATGGATCAAATCTTTGAGAGGAGAGAGTGAGGATACTTCTGGCTTGGGAGACAGGGAGGCAAGGGGCATCCCTGTTGGCCCTTAAAAGGTGAGCGGAATTTAGGTTATTCAGGGAAAGAGCATCCCAGGGAAAAGGACCGGCAGATGCAAAGGTGTGGAGGCGAGACAGCATGAAATGTGTGTGGGGAACTTCAAGTCACCCAGTTGGGCTCCTGAGCGGGTGTATTAATCAGCAAGTTATTAACTCCAAATAACAGAACACTGAGCTAACATGGCTTAAACAATAAGGTTGGCCCAGCAGTTGAACAATGTCATCAAGGCTCCAGCGCTGTCCCTCTTTCTGCTCTTCATGCCCACGTCAGCACGTCGACAGACAGACGGCTGCTCCTCTCAGCTCTTCCTCCTGCAAAGAGAGCCACAAGTAGAAAGGGGAGGTCACCAGTTCTCTTTCCACATCTCTCTCCCACTCTTTATCAGGACATAAAACGTTTCCCTGATATGCCCCAAACAGAATCATACCCCCTCTTAATTGTCAGTGCCAGGAAATGGGACTACCATAACTGGTCTACCTTCCCTGAGGACATGTCCACCTGCCCACAACCAGGGACCTATCAGGAAGGAGGAGAGTTAGCGCCACAGTGGGGTGCCTGGTGGTGAGCAGAGAGAGAGCTGGAAGGTTTAGGTGAGGCCCCACCACGGGGCGGGAGCTGGAGCACTGGGACTGCTGGCCAGGACAGGTAGGGTGTGTGTGGAGGGGGTGAGGCTTGCGGAAAGCTGGGAAATCAGGTGTGTGGCAGGGAGAGGGCAGGTATTGCAGGAGCCCAGGTGAGAGGCAGTGAGGCTCTGATTAGGACCGCCATCGAGAGGGAGAAGTGAAAAAGACATTTGGCAGGTCAGGCTGAAGGAATGTCATGTGTTTTAAACTGCAAGCTGCCACGAAGATGTGAAATTAATATCAATTTAATGGCTCCAACTAACCCAGCTTTAAAAAAACAAATCCCTTTCCTCCTCAAAATCCTTTATGTTCTTAGTCACTTTAACTTGACTTTATCCTTTTTCCTTTTACATCTCTCTGAAAATTGCTTCTTGATCTTTTTGGGAATCCGAACCCTCTACCCACTGTAATGCTGGTACTCCCAAGGAGTTCTGTCCTTGTCTCTCTGTGCTTTTCTCACACGATCCCTCCCTGGCTCATCCCATCTTCTCCCGTGGGTAAAGTACCATCTATCCACGCTGACGGCCTCCACACCTATGCCCCAGCTCGGCCCCCTTGCCTAGCTTCGGACTTCCCTATCTATCTACCGGACATCTCCACTCAATGTCCTGCAGCTTTAAAAATGGACCAGTTTTTCTTTTTCTTTTTTTTAAAGAAGGAAATAGAAACTATCAGGGTGCATCACATGTAAAAATGCAGCGTGTCTTTTTTGTTTTTAATGAAGCTTTTGTTTCACATAGGTATTTATGTGTCCTGGGTCACAGTCAAAAAAGTTTTATTTATTTTTTATTTTATTTTTTTGAGACAGAGTCTCGCTCTGTTGCCCAGGCTAGAATGCAGTGGCAGTGCAGTGGCGTGATCATAGAGCACAGCAACCT
>NW_012148408.1:2704546-2719252 GCF_000956105.1 Propithecus coquereli | reverse complement strand
TATTTTTTATTTTATTTTTTTGAGACAGAGTCTCGCTCTGTTGCCCAGGCTAGAATGCAGTGGCATCATTATAGCTCACTGCAACCTCAAACTCCTGTGCTTAAGCGATCCTCCTGCCTCAGCCTCCCAAGTAGCTGGGACTACTGGTGTACTCCATCACTCCTGGCTAATTTTTTTATTTTTTGTAGAGACAGGGTCTTGCTATGTTGCTCAGGCTGGTCTCAAACTCCTGGCTTCAAGCGATCCTTCCACCTCAGCCTCCCAAAGTGCTGGGATTACAGGCGTGAGCCACCATACTCAGCCTAAAAAAGCTTTAAAAATATGGAAATTAGGCTAGACAAAGGAGTAGGAGGACCCAGGGACATCTGCATCTGGATGACAAAAACTGGGAATGGAGAAGAAGCTAGTTTCTGGAGGAAGATGATGACTTTCATTTTGAATGCACTGATTCTGGCTTACAGTAAATTGTGCACAGTGGTTGTCTCTTTCCCTACCACTTTCAGCCTCTGGTCAAAGTATAATCCTGAATGAATGCTCTCAGGAATGAGGGTGTTTCCCCTACAGGTCATTAATTATTAGTTCTCAAGAAGAGGTGATTCTTTAATGGGGAAACCAACATTTTTTGAACCCTTATTTTGTGCTGGGTTCTCTGCATCCAGTTTCTTGTTAATCCTCCAAGCAGCCCCTGTTAGGCAAGTACCATTATTTCTGTTTTACAAATGAGGAAGCTGAAGTTCAGAGAGGACGAGAAACTGCCTATGGTCATGCAGTTAGTAAGCGATAAACTGTCTTTCCAGCAAACCACACCATCTCCGAGAGTGTCACCAGGACACCCTATGGCCTCATGCATTAGTTTCCTGTGGCTGCTGTAACAAATTACTACAAGCTGCGGGGCTTAAAACAAAAAAAGTTACTCTCTCACAGTTCAGGAGGCTAGAAGTCCCAAATCAAGCTGTTGTCAGGCTTGGTTCCTTCAAAGGGCTCTGAAGGGAATCTGGTCCATGACCCTCTCCTAGCTTCTGGTGACTGCTGGCAGCCCTTGGCCTTCATTGGCTTGGAGGTTTATCACTCCAATCTCTGCCTCCATCTTCGCATGGCATTCACATGTCCATCCTCTCGTAAGAACAACAGTCATAATGGATTAACCCCTGCCCCAGTCCAGTGTGGCTTCATTTTAACTGATTACACGTACAATGACCTTATTTCCAACTAATGTCACATTCTGAGGTACTGGGGGTTAGGACTTCAACAAGTCTTTTCTGAGGATGCAACTCAACCATAACACCTCATTAAACTGAATAAGCCCTGGAGTTAAGAGGAACTTATTTCCTCCTATCTTAGAGGATTTTGCACAAAAAGTTGATCCTCATTTCTTGCTAGATTCCTAAATTCCCCAGACACTGCCAAGATTACTAGAATTCCTGAGTAATTCTTCTTAATGATTTCCCACAACTCCACTGCCTTCTAGACAACATCCACACGAACAATCAATCCACTGCCACTTCATGAGAAACAGAAACCCATCATCTTTCTCTCCCTCTTGAATTCCCTGTTTTTCACACTACTGGCTAACATCTCCCCCTCTTCCAGAAAGAACCCTTTCTTTCCACTCTCCTCACATCTCCCAGGTTCAGTTCCTAATGGTTGTCACTGTCATGGGAGGACACACTACCTTCTCCACTCCTTTCCTTGCTTCTGGGCTCTTCACCTATAATCCAGCCCGTATACAATATTCGGCCAATTTTCCAGAAACACACCTCAAGGCTGACCCCACAAATCAAAAATCTCAGGGGCTTCGGGATACCTGGTGGAGTTAATCAACTGCTCCACTCTGCATTCAAGGGCCAACCAAATTTGACGCCAGACTATCTCCCTCCATCCCTTCCCAATGGAATACTACTCCCAGTGCCAAAGTCCTCTCCTCCTCCCTAGCCTCCCCGATCCCTTACCTGCCCTGTGTCCCTGCAGAACTCCTGAAACACCGCGCATCTCTCGCGGTCATTCCCTTCTACCCGGTGATGTGGTTATTTGTATCGTTCTACGCTCCCTCACCAGACACCGCTCCTCGCGCCCCAGGATGGGCCTAATAGGAGCTCCTCAATCTGTGTGTCTAGAATGAACCCAAGGCTGGGCGCGGTGGCTCACGCCTGTAATCCTATAGCTCTCTGGGAGGCTGAGGCGGGCGGATTGTTTGAGCTCTGGAGTTCGAGACCAGCCTGAGCAAGAGCGAGACCCCGTCTCTCAAATAACTAACTAAATAAATAAAAAAATACATAATTAGAATAAACTCAAGGAATCTCCACGAAAGAAGGAGCTAACGAACTGGCCTAGGCGTTTCCTTCCCAGAGATTTGGCCCAGCCGCTATCAGAGTCCGGTCCGGGCGAGAACGTTTCCCTGGAACAGTGGATCGAGTCTGCGGGCCAGCCACGGGCTCAGGACCAGCACAAGGCCTCGGCCGGCGGCCCCGCAAGCCCCCAGCCAAGCCGCGACCATCCTACTGCTCAAACGGGACACACTTGAGGCCCGCCCTCCGAACGCCGCTTGGACCGGAACCTTCTCGCCGAGTCCTGGCCGGGCGTTTTTGGGCGAAGCACGCAGGAACCGGAAGTTAGTGGAAGAGGATGGGCCGTGGGAGCCTACTGGTTTAAGTTGGAAGATGAGCGTCCCTGGTCTCCTTATGGCGGCAGGTAGGGTGCCTGGAATACTGGGTTAGTTTCTCATCTGTCATTAGCCCCTGATCCTGGGAGTGTTTCCTTCTTCATGTACCATGTCCAGGTACCCCTCTTGGAGCCTCAGCTGAACTGACGGGCGGTTCTGGTCCCCGAGCTTCGGAAGTTTGTCCTTCCCTGGCCTAGAGGTCTGGGGGCGGGTCCGCCCCGGACTGGGCGGCAGGAGGAGGAGAGGCAGGCGGCAGGCAGATTCTAAGGGCCGCTTGCCTACTCTGGCTGCATTATTTTCCTGTGGCTGCGATGTTAGAGTGACTTTCCGTTGGTTTTACGAAATTACGAAAATGGTGTTTCTTCTGCTTGCAAAAACATACTAATGGTAGATATCTTGAAAATGTAGCCAGGTGCGGTGGCTCACGCCTGTAATCCTGGCACTCTGGGAAGCTGAGGCGGGAGCATCGCTTGAGATCAGGAGTTCTAGACCAGCCTGAACAAGAGAAGGACCCCCGTTTCTAGTAAAAATGCAAAAATTAGCCAGGCGTGGTGGCGCGCAACTGTAATCGCAGCTACTCGAGGTTGAGACAGGAGGATCGCTTGAGCCCAGGAGTTTGAGGTTACAGTGAGCTATGATCACGCCACTGCACTCCAGCCCGGGTGACAGAGCAAGACCCTTTCTCAAAAAATAAATAAATAAATGAGGAAATAGATAAATACATAAAAAAATTTTTTTCTTTTAATTTTTTTTGAATTTTACTTTAATTTTCAGTAAGTGAAAGAAACTGAAGACGAATTAAGATCAAGATGGGGTGCTCTAGAAAGCAAACATATAAAATTTAAAAACATTTTTAAAAAGTGCACATAAGAAAATAAAACTGCCCTTAAACCCACCACTTAGTTAAAACATTCCTTATAAACGTATGAAATTTAATTTTATTTGGTTTTACCAGATGAAATACTAGTGAATATAAATTTTAACAGGAAATACTAGTTACAAGAAGATCCTACTAAGGTTAAGAATATCAAAAACGTTGAGCAGTTGAAATCATTTCAACTACATGCTTCTTGGTGGGTTTAAAATACACTTTTCCAGGTAGTAAAACTTAGGACTGATTCATAAAGATCACGGGACATCTCTCGTGACTTAACAACAAAAGCCCTATTTTAAAAATACTGTATAGGCTGGGCACTGTGGCTCATGCCTGTAATCCTAGGATTTTGGGAGGCCCTGGCAGGAGGATCCTTCAGGGCAGGAGTTCGAGACCAGCCTGGGAAATCTCTACCATAACAAGACAAAACAAAAAACTATAGATATGTATAACTATGTATTTACACTTATATATATTATGTATATGTTATATGTATAGTGATGGTCAAGCCTGCAACTAACCCTGAAAGGAAGTAGGACATTCCAACTTACATTTAAAAAAAAATTTTTTAAGAGACAGCGTCTCGCTTTGTCACCCAGGCCGAAGTGCAGCTGCAGGTTCGTAGCTCACTATAGCCTTTCACTCCTGGGTTCAAGTGATCCTCCTGCTTCAGCCTCCCCAGTAGCTGAGACTATAGGCGTGTACTACCACGCCTGGCTAATTTTTTTATTTTTTGTAGAGACGAAGTCTCACTCTGTCGCCCAGGCTGGAGTGCAGTGGTGTGATCATAGCTCACTGCAACCTCAAATTCCTGGGCTCAAGCAATCCTCCCACCTCAGTCTCCCTAAGTGCTGGGATTATAGGTGTGCACCACTGTGACTGGCTCAACTTACATTTTGCTAAATTTTCCTTTCAGGGAGGTGGAGATGCTTTCCAATTCCTTTGGGGTCATTCCCATTCCAGGCTCTACGTAGTTCCTGCTGTCGGAAAAAATCCACTGCACCTAAGAACATTATTCCCAATGTTGCTTTTTGTGATGAAAATGCAAAGGAGTCTCAAAATGCACTTGACAAGCTCTTTTCTTCAGAACAGCAGGCTTCCATCTTGCATGTGTTGAATACGGCATCTAATAAAGAACTTGAAGCTTTCAAATTGCTTCGTGGAAGAAGGTCCACCAATATTGTAGAGCACAGAGAAAAGTTTGGGCCATTTCAGAATTTGGAGAGTTTAATGAATGTGCCCCTGTTCCAGTATAAAACTACAGTTCAAGTTTGTAACTCCATACTTTGTCCAGAGACTGGAGGGAAAAAAAAGTTACAGGAAAACCGGCACCTGGGAAAGCTCATCAAACCAGACATAGGAAGAGAAAGACTTAAGGTATATTCCTTTTCTTAGTGTCTGTTACACTGTCTAACATTCGAGACCCTACTCTGTAAAGCACTCTTCTGGGCATTGGGTTGAGAGTTAATGAGGTTCTTCAAGTTTAGCTGATGGATCTAAATATATATCTATAAATAGATAAGCTATTGTACGAAGTAGTTTGTGATCACTACCAGATAATGAGATGTACACTAAGTTGGTAGTTGAGAGGAGAAAAAACTGTGGGCTATGATTGTTGGGGAAGGTTACTGGAAAAACTCAATTTGGATCGTAAAGGAGAGAGAGAATTAAGCTGGCTGGAAGGGGAGGGCATTCTAGGTAGAAAGCCGATGTTGAGAAATAGGTCTGTGCAAAGTTTATTTAAGAGGAATCTTGCAGGGATACCCAGCTGTGTCTAAGGATTGTGTTTGCAGTAATGAGAAATTAGGGTACAAAGATGGGTTATGGCCAAAGAATGACTGTAGAACATTGTACCAGTCTTAACAGTAGTATTTAAAACTATTTTCTGTTCCCTCCTCGACTTTAAAAAATCATTCTAAAAGCAATTCTTTTTCAGTGTTATCTTAAAAAATAAATATTAAAATTAGTTGACACATAAGTCAAACATTAAACTCTGGAGGAATTTACATCCCATGTAACATTGCTTGATAAAATAGTCTCTTATCCCATAACAATAATAAGCATAATTTTTTTCCTGGACCAGTGGTTCCCTGTTTTTTGGGGAATATGGATATTTTAACACATTGACTGCCACACTAGAAAAAAATAATTTTTCCTTGGGGTCACAGTGTTTTATTATGAAAATAGAATAAAAACTTCAAAAACAAAATGATACTTTCTAATTTAATGAAAAATTTGTTATTTTTTTTTCTTTTATCATTTTTTGTGTGTGAGTTATATGCAACTTGAAAAATAGTTCTCACAGCTCCCAAGGTGAAGAGACATGTGAGTTACACATGCTTTATGAGGCCCCGGGCTCAAAACTAGCGGGAGTCAAATACAACTCACATGGCAGTTAATGTGGTAAAAACCTGGACTATGGACCCTCCTCCCAGAAAAAAAACTATAGCACATGTGCACAGAATACTACATATACTTTCAGAGGACTGGCATATCCCAGTAAGTCCATCCATGGACTCTAGATGGAACTGCTGTGGCGGTTGACCTGGAACGTATTTCAACCAAATTTTTCAAGGAGGCTTTTCATCCAAATTCATGGCTAAAACTACTGTTTATACTCAGATTATAGTGGAGTTGCAACTTATTTAGGGGACTAGGTTCTGAGTCAGTTTGCATAGGGAAAGTCATGCAGTAAAAATCCTTTAAAAAACATCTATTGCTCAGGAAATACTGTGTGCAGCCTGGTTCAGTGATGCTTATGCACACTAAAGCTTGAGTCATTAAGCTCTAAAAAGAGCTCTGTATTTTGTAGATGTCTGAGGCATCCCAACTTTTCTGCCTTTAAGATATTTATCCAGGCTGGGCGCCGTGGCTCACGCCTGTAATCCTAGCTCTCTGGGAGGCCGAGGTGGGTGGATCGCTCAAGGTCAGGAGTTCGAGACCAGCCTGAGCAAGAGCAAGACCCCGTCTCTACCAAAAATAGAAAGAAATTATCTGGACAACTAAAAATATATGTATAGAAAAAATTAGCCAGGCATGGTGGCACATGCCTGTAGTCCCACGTACTCGGGGGGCTGAGGCAGAAGGATCGCTTGAGCCCAGGAGTTTGAGGTTGCTGTGAGCTAGGCTGACGCCATGGCACTCTAGCCAGGGCAACAGAGCCAGACCCTGTCTCAAAAAAAGATATTTATCCAGTTCTTAGCAGTGAAAGGGAGATGGGTATAGAATTACAAATTGTTCCTGCTTATCTGTCTCTGTATCCATAGAACATATTAGTAGTTTATTTATCAATATAACTAAATGAGCCATGGCGGAGTGAGGTAACAGCATTGCACTGTATCCCCAGCCCACACTTGGCACAGAGCTAAGTCCATATATCCAATTATGTGTTACACATTTCCCCTTAGAAGCCCTATAGGCAACCCAAACGTAGTAACATTTAAAAAACAACTCATTTCCCCATACCTTCCTGAGTTGATGTGCCTCCTGTCTCCATCTTGAATGATGCCACCTAAGTCACTGGAGTAAAGCTGGAGTTATCCTATGCTCCTCTTGCAACCTGTGTATCATCACTTCAATTCCCACTATCTCTAATCTGTCTCTTCTCCTTCTGTCATTGTCCTTGATTCTTAGTACTTTGTCATGTTATATGATAGGTACCCAACACAAATCCCTACCTTTAGTCTAGTCCCCTTCGGTCCATCTTCTACATAGCTGTGATTTTTCTGAAATATAAATCTTACGCTGTTCCTGAAAATTCTGTGCCTTGGTGGCCCCCTGTAGTTCTCCGGATAAAACGAGTTAATTAACTTTACAGAAATCTGTCTGCCCTTCTGCCCTTTTCCCACTCAGTCTCTATTCCACCGGCAGAGTGTGAGATGTCAAACAGCCTATCTTTGCAGACAACCGGGCGAAATAACTTCCTGTTTACCATCCTACTCATTCTCCTAGGCCTCCAATAAGCCTTCCCTGACTGCTTCTTCTCTCTACGGTAACTGTTTTATGGTGGCATTTCTTATAATGTAGTTATGTTCCTTGTTTCCCAGTATCTAGCACAGACCATGGCTACACTTGAATATTTACTTTAGGCTAGGTGCTGAAAATAAGTTAAAGGTTCTTTGTCTGTAACTTGACTGCTGCTGGTTACTTTTTAATAATAATTACTCCTGCATTTTTTAACAATTTTCAGTTCATAAACTAAATAAATTTGTATTCCATAAGCAAGCTAGGCATTATGAGTTTGTAGATTAGGTTTCGTATCTGTTAAAATGTTTACACTTGGCTGGGCACAGTGGCTCACCCCTGTAATTCCAGCACTTTGGCAGGCTGAGGTGGGAGAATTGCTTGAGGCCAGGAGTTTTAGACCAGCCTGAGCAACATGTTGAAACCCCCACCTCTACAAAGAATAAAAAAAATTAGCCGGGTGTGGTGGTGCATGCCTATGGTCCCCAGTTACTCGGGAGGCTGAGGCAGGAGGTACACTTGAACCCAGGAGTTTGAGGTTGCAGTGAACTAGGATGATGCCACTGCACTCTAGTCCAGGTGACAGAGTAAGACCCTGTCTCAAAAAAAAAAAAAAAATTGTGTTTATACTTGTAATTAAACCAGCCTTTTCTTTTAGGCAGTTAATAGTATCGTATCTATTGTTTTTGGTACTCGAAGAATTGCCTGGGCTCACCTTGATCGTAAATTGGCAGTGTTGGACTGGCAGCAAAGTCCCTGTTGGAGATTATTGGACAGAACATACTCATCATCTGTCTATTTAGAAGAGGTAAGGCAGTTACACCTCCAAATTCCTACCTGCTAGAGCTCCTTGTATACTTTAATTTTCTAGTCCCAAAAGAAATGTCATAAAATAGTAAGAATGGATTTTCTTATTGGTGAGTACTTATGACTCACCCATTCCTATTGTTTTCCATCACCTTTGATTTTTAAAAATTGAATCTTTCTTCAGTGAGTTCAAGAAATGCCTTATGTATCAAAGGCAGATACTGACAAAATTAATGGTAAAGTATTTCTAAATGTTATAGAACATCTCTATCTTATATTTATAAAGCTTATTTTTTCAAATAAGCTCATTGTCTCATTTCAGCCTTCAAAACCTTGTGAAATGGGCAGAAACTATTATCTTGGTTATATATATGAAAACTGTGCTTCAGTCAAGCATCTGATGTTTAGTCAGTTGCAGAGGCGATTGATTCTTGGCTAGTTACTCTAACCCTATGCTCTACCGTAGAAATTGTTTAAAGGTTAATAAGATAGTTTTACCTTGTCTAATCTTAAAGGCAATGTAGACTTTAGAAATTATGAAGCCCATTTTTCAGATGAAGAAACTGGTACTTAGGGAGACTAAACAGCTTATCTTAACTTAGTTTGTTCCTGATAAAACTATGACCAGAACTTCGCTGTCCATAAAATGCTTCTTATTTCAAAATTGTCAATAGCAATATAAGTTACCTAATTATAATATTTTAAAGTAGAAGTGGAACAGAGAGGGGACCCAAACACAAAAATTAATGAATTATTTCTGCTTACTTATTTCGTCTTTTTTTTTTTTCTTTTTTAAGATTTCATCCATCATTTCAAAGTTGCCTAAAGCAGATTTCTATGTTCTGGAAAAAACAGGACTTCCCATTCAGAACTCATCTCTGTTTCCTATATTGTTACATTTTCATATCGTGGAAGCCATGCTGTATGCTTTATTAAATGAAACCTTTGCTCAGGATGGGCAGCATCAGGTGCTGAGCATGAATCGAAATGCAGTGGGGAAGCACTTTGAACTGATGATCGGTGACTCCCGGACTAGTGGAAAAGAACTAGTGAAGCGGTTCCTCTCTGAGTCTGTCCTGAAGGCAGATCCTCGGGTGGTCTTCCCAGCAGATAAAGTAGTCCACTACAGACAGATGTTTTCATCTACTGAACCACAAAGAATAGAAGAGTTATATGATTCATTATTACAAGCTATTGCCTTCTATGAATTAGCAGTTTTTGATGCTAAGCCTTAGAATTCTGAGGTTAATGTACCTGCCCTAATGTTATATTAACTTATATTTATTAGCTCCAAAGTTGTAAAACCAATATTTTGAACATCCATGTTAATGGAGAAGGAAACATATTTTGAGTGTATTTTTAATACACTCAAAGTTGTTTAAAAGTCTGACTTTCAGCTGTTGAATGGTTTACACAATAAGGATCTAATTCTAAATCAATAAATACAGTATTTTGAGATTCTGTGCCTTTCAGGTTTAAGTGTTAAACAATAAGATGCCCCCCAAGTAGCCAAAACAAGAAACTAAGTTATCTCTCCTTAAAAACAAATACCATCTATACTAAGGATTTGCATTATTATCCTGTTGTTAAAATAAGGAATAATGATTTTTCTATGTGGTACTCATGAAAGTAAAGCTAAAGACAAGTGATAATACAACTTGTAGAATCCTCTTCTCTTATTCTCTAGGTAGAATGTGGTTTGCTACACTGCCTCAAAAAGGCAATTTTCATCAGCTCCAATCTATTAACCCCAGAACAAACAAGATTTGTCTAATAGGCTCATTTTTTTAACTGAAATATTTTACTTGACACCATTGTTTGATAAAAGTAGCACTTAATTTTTTCCCCATACCTCTCCATTTTTTCATTATGTCTGCCTTAGTTCAGGCCCTTACTGTATCTCCTATACTGAACCCAAGTCTCTTTGATGTGAAAGTATAAAATCTTTTCTTTAATCTAGAATTGAAATATGCTTATTGGAAAAAAACTCAAATATCAGAAGTATATAATATAAAGGAAGAAGTGGAAGTCCTCCCATCATTGGCACCTCCAACTCCCTAGAGTTGGTATACACTCTAGACTTGCTGCCATGCACATACAGGTCTCTACATTTACACACACGGTTGTATACCTAAACATCTCCACCTTGGAAATGTCGAGAATATCAAACTATGCATGCCTAAAAAGGAAATCATTCTCTTTCCCTCCAAACCACATCCATTGGCATTGTTTTCTACTTTGGTAAACGGCTTTCTCAACCACCCAGTTGTTCATACCAGAAACATGGCATTCTGCCTCCCACATATTTCTGGAAATAGCTGTAAGTGAAAATGTGTCACTTTTAGACATTTATAGGATAAAATGGAAAGTATTGAAAAGTCATCAAAATTTGGTTACTTTTATCACAATAGTGAATTTGAATCTTATAGGAATTTATCATTTTTTAAGAATGATAAAGATTTTTTCCCCCAAATTATACTAAATCTAAAAAAAAAGATATATGTCCCTATTAGGGAGGAAAATACTCCCATTATTTCTTAATTTTTGATGACTTGAATATAATTATATGGAGTTATTTTACTTTGGTTCACCAATTGTTGAGAATTACCAGAATTTTCTAATAATAAAACACCACATTAACAGGTAAGTAATCTACAGGAGGAACTCTGCAGAAAAAAAAAAAATAGATCAATATACTTTAAAAATTCTATAAGATATAGCCTATATCCAAACCTACACAGTACACATATTTACCAAGATGATTACATCTGAACTCTTATTTAAATACTACAAAGCCTTTAGCTTTAATCTTTAATTAGATCTATATACTAATCAACACAAGAAAAGGTAAGTTGAACAAATAAGAGGTAAAAACATATATTTTCGTACACATTTGTAAACAGGTATGCATCTATACTTTTCAAAACTGTACAATATTAGGATCCTTTTGAGTTAAAAATAATTCACCATATAATGTATGAATATTAAGCCAACATAAAATACAAACACTGGAAATAGGGAGCTACTTTAAAACACACCTGATTATCTGATTGCAAAATGATTTTACGTGAAATGTGACATTTTAAAATCTTGTTATTAAAAATACTTTTTTCCAAAAACATGACATTAAGTGGAAATGGCTATTATGTAGAAATCCTACAGCAGAATCCCCTTTTGTTACAGTTTTAATGAATAGCAGTTTGTCCAAAATAGATAATAATGTTGTTAATATCTTTATGAAGTAAAACATCAGTGATATAAAAATACAAGAAAAATGTACAAGACAAATGATTTGAGTTGGCAAAATATAAAAGATACCACATATATGGGTGCTAAAAAATGTTTATGAAAAGTATAATTCATAATCTTGATTTTGTCAACATTCAATGGTTCAATGATAAAATATCCTGTTGGAGTATACTAGGAATAAATTTATCAGGAAGATCTTACTGTTTGAAAAATGAAGCATAATTTTCTTCCTAGGAAGTTTTCTTATGTATTACTTATGTATTTTATATTTTGTATTATGTAAACTTTTTTAAAAAGATTACCATTAGGTGATTCACACTTAAGACTTGACAAAGCACTGATAATTGGTTGGAGAAGGGTGGATTAAGGGTAACAGGAAAGGGAGAAATTATAGATTAATTTAGCACTGAAACATCTTTAGAAATATCTTAGTGAGCTCTTCCTTCCAGAAACAGCTCATTCACATACAAAAATTCTAAGAAAGCTAAGTTGCATAATATAAAAAATTCAGAAAAAAAAAAAAATACTACCACAATCATATATACAATTTGTAACTCAAATTTTTTTGTCTTAAATATTTGCACACCAATAAAAAATATACAAATTTTGTTTTAAATGTACATTAAGAGAAATAAACTTTTCCATGAAAATCAACATAATATAAATGCATCTTAAGGACAATAATCTGTACAAGGCATCGTTGCAGAATATTAAGGGAAGTCAGCTGCCAAAGTATTCACAGTCTGTTTCGGGATGTCAAGATGAATCCCTTCAAAGTAGTGTAGGAACCTGTCAAAATTACAAAGAAAAATACAACTTAATATATTCATCTGATGAAAATATTTATTAATCCTGAAATAGGCATTTAAAATGTTATTTTTATAGGGCCTTTACCTTCTTTTACTTTTTCCTTGTTCTTTTAGTTTCTCAGATCTACAAATGTTTCGAAGAGTTGGCAAGTATTCAATAATACTAGCTTGTCTGTTACCCAGGTTCAGAAGAGATCGACTAGAAAATACACTTTTAATGACTGCTATCCTCTTCCAAGCATGACTGTAAATTAAAATTAATACATTACTTTTTAACACCCAATAAAAATGCAAAAAATCTCAAACACAACCACTTTCCTTGCCTCTGGTCTAGACTATGACACTTTCAGATTAATTTCCTGTGAACACATCAATTACTCCCATACTGAAAAATCTTAATGGCTATCTGCTGTGACACAAGTCCAAATCTCTTTCCCTGTCATTCAAGAGTTTCCCAAATCTAATCCATCCTAATCTCTCATTATCTCTCTTCCCAGCAAGCTGGTCTCCTTAACTGTCTGAATAGAAGCTACATTATTAAGGGCTTACCATGATTCCAACATTTTAAAGTTTAAAGACAAAACTCTAATGATTTCCTGTTTATCATTTATTACTGAAAAGGAAAAAGTAAAGGCAAGTAAGACTTACTCTAAATTAGCTGCTGTCTGATTAAAGTATACATTATTGTGCTTTTGTGAAACATAAAAAGTAAGATCGTTGGTTGGATCTCTTCCTAATTTCTTGCAAGAGCTCAAGGTTTCCAATGCTTTTGAAATAGTAGAAGAACATTTAGTGAAGCTGAGAGCTTCTGCAGCTGCCTTTAATTCTCCAGAGCTTTGAGAAGTCCATCCATCATTACTTTCAAGACTAAACTCATCACAAAGTCCACTTTTAACCTTTCCATTTGTCCAGCTAAAGTCATTTTTACCAAATTCCTTTTGTTCCTTTACGCCAGTTAAAAGGGCATCTAAGAAGGACATGTTATCCATGAACTCAGTGAGAGAATTTAAACAATGAGCAACAAGGGCAGAACGTTTTTTTTCTGCTGATGTTTTAGGAGAATGAGAAATAGATTCAATGTTGGACTCTAAACATTTGTTTTGTTTCCTTGTCTCTGGATTGCATTCTTTGTCTCTGGCTTTGCTTTCTTCTGAATTTGAGGAAGAAGACACAGGGGATTGGCTAACAAATTCATCAGGAAAGACCAATTCAGTGTCAAATAAGTCACTATCATCTAATACTACCATCTTTTTCTTTTTTTTCTTCTTTTTTGACTTTTTCAATGGCTGCTCTCCAGAATGTTTCCTAGCAAGACATTTCATACTTTTTGTTGCTGCACTGGTATCCACAGTTACTGATGAGCCACAAAGACTTTTCGTTTCTGGAATAATATCAACTGGTAATGGTAGAATGAGTTCAAGATTACTGTATAAAAAATCTACATTCTGCATTTGGAATTCTGTAAGAAGCTGGATGAGTTTATGCCATTCTTCCTTTGTTGTGATTTTGTGCTGAAAAACAATTTTGAGTAAATGTTACAACAGTACACAGTTTGAACATTTTTTTACCCATATGAATATAGTGATTTTCCTATTCTGTCTTTAAATACTGAGTCACTACCCCTCAATTTTTTTCTTTTTTTTATTTCAGCATATTATGGGGGTACAGATGTTTAGGTTACGTATGTTGCCCTTGCCCCCCTCCCCCCTACTACCCCTCAATTTTATTAACCTGCACTTAATACATGAAAGCAGTACTATGAGTCTAAAAACAGTACTATGAGTACTATGAGTCTAAAAATTACATTTGGACTGTGAATTTGGAGAATGAAATTCTCTAATATTTAGTATATACTACAATTACAATTAGAAGCTCATTTATTTAAAAACTACTTCTCTGAAATTGTCTATCTGAAAAATTTTCTAAACTCTATTTTAAATCCTATAATATGCATTTAGAGCAATGCCTATGCACCATTTGTCAAAGTGATAGTATGTGTTAAATTCAGAGATCCAAAGTCTGTTAAAGCTACAGGCAAATGTAAGTTAAATTTAAGATTCAAAAGACAAGAGTTAGTGTTGGGAAGATGAAAATGAATATAAATTCAGTATTCCGAAATAGACATTGAAAATACCTTTAAAAATGAAAATAAGTCTTCAGAAGGGGAAAAAATATTCTTAAGGCCAAACAAGGTCTCAACACACCCAGTGTCACATTTGGGAACATCTGCACGATTCCTTTTAGTATTTTTAGGGTTATTTTTGGAATCAGGGCCATCTTCAGAGGAAACTAGTTGTACATTTCTGCTATTTCCTCCTACAAAATTAATAAAAGAAAACTTTAGC
>NW_012148408.1:2691214-2692981 GCF_000956105.1 Propithecus coquereli | reverse complement strand
TTAAAAATAAATATTCTAAAAATTATACAGGTGGCAAGATAGAGTTATCCACACTCTGTATTTCTACTCTTACCAGTTAAAAATCAAAGACATAGAAATTTTCTTTCATTCTTTCATTTAAATACTCTGTACATTCAAGTATTATTGTGTTGTATTTATTCTTCAGCACAGAAAGTTAAATCAGTCATTTGGAAAAGACACTCTTTCCCAAAGAAATACACATTCTTATAGCAAATAATGTTCACAATCTCTCCGCTGACTCTTTCCACACCTGCTTAGTCAGAAGAAGCTGGAGGAAAAATGGTAACAGTATACACTGAGCACATAACAGAATTTTGCTATCCAACTTCAACTTAGCCCTATAGTAAATTTTTGTTCCTTTTTTTCCCTAAATTGATATTGCAAGCAAATAATATGTATTTCTAGAGATGCTTTGGAGAATGGACACAAAATTCAAAAATAAATAATTGATTTCTACTCTCCAGATACCCCAGGGCATTTTTCCAGAGGATATTTCCTTTTTCCCCCTCTAAGTACCATGATTTAGTCCTTACATGTCCTAATTATTGTATAGTCTCAGAGCAGGATCTTCCTCACATGCCATCTTACACTCACAGTTCCATAACTGTGTCCTGTTCTTTTTCTGTACCCTCTGTCTCCACAGATCTTATCATATCTTTTCATATTATTAGCAGTGTTCAATAAACTTACTGAAATTTTTGAGTTTGAAGAGTTATCATAGACATCACCATCATTTCATTAATATAGGACATTTCAACACCACAGGAAAGAGATGCAAAATCTTAAAATACAAAAAATTTCTTTATATTGAATGATTTCAATTTATAAAAAAACGCTATTTTGTCCTTATTTTTCTTATTTTGACATAGACCAAAGACTGCTTGATCAGGGAGTGGTATCAGTTCAAAGACTGGTTTTAAAAAATACATGCTCAGCCTGGGCAACATAGCAAGACCTCCACTTCTACAAAAAATTTTAAAAATTAGCCAGGCATAGTGGTGCACAACTATAGTAACAGCTACTTGGGAGGCTGAGGCGGGAGGATCGCTTGAGTCCAGGAGTTCGAGGTAGCAGTGAGTTGTGATCATACCACCGTAGTCCAGCCTAGGCAAGAGATCAAGACTGTGTCTCTAAGGGAAAAAAAAAAATTGAGTACGCATCACTGAAGGATCAGAGGAAACAATCTCTGAGGCTCACAGAAAGCTGGGAATACTTCCTCTTTCCACCAGAAGCAGACGGCAAACAACATGATTAATGGGATACTGGGAGAGAGTACTCAGAAATGTTTTGCTTAAGGTAGTGAGGCAAAATTAGCCCTAGACTAAATGCTGCCACTGTCTTGCTTAATATAGCTTAACAGACCTGAAAAGAATAAACCGTTTCCAGGTAACTTAACTGCATCCTGGAAAAAAAATTGAAGAATAGCTAGAGATGAAAAAGAAAAAAGTCTTAAAAAATTCTCAACACAGTATCCCTGGCAAAAAGAAAAAAAAAATAGTTAAAGGAATACAGAAATACCCAGCACCCAACAAGGTAAACTGTACAAAGTCTGATGTGCAATCAAAATTAACAGGCAGAAAAAAGCAGAAAAATTCAATCGGTAATGAGGGGGTAAAACATCAATCAATTGAAACACCAACTTACAAATGACACAGATGATAGAATCAGTAGACAAAAGCATTAAAAGTTTTTTGGGGTTTTTTCTTTTGTTTTAAAGACAGGGTCTTGCTTTATCGCCCAGGCTGG
>NW_012148408.1:2689495-2691164 GCF_000956105.1 Propithecus coquereli | reverse complement strand
TCTCAAAAAAAAAAAAAAAAAAAAGGAATTGAGTTTTTAAAATGAAACATTCAATGCTAATTCCTGAGAAGGTAGATTGATTCTGTTAGGCTGATGATGGTTTACTTTAGCTAAAATATGCAATAATCTATATAAGACTGTTATCAGGGAGTAAAGAATGGTTAAACTCAATATTAAGGAACTGCAGAAAGGTTCAATTCCATAAAAAATCTTGACCACTCTGTGAGGTTTGGTGATCTAATTATAGGTATGATAAAGAGGCAAGGAGAAGAATCTGATATTTTCCCTAACAAAAAATACCTTCACTAGCTAGTTCATAAATCTTTCTATCTGCATTCTAGGCTGTTCTCAGCTTCCTAAATATCTAATACCCAACACAGAGACCCAAAGTAGTATCCATTTTTAAAAAGCCATTGCTATTTGTGAGGTAATATCTTAATTTTATAATAACTTGAGGCTGCAAATCAATTACAAATTTGAATAACTGTTTCAAAAATATCTAGGCACCCCCTCATTTTAGAAAAAAAGACTTAATTGGCTGATTTTTAAAGGAACATTTCTAACTAAAATTAGAAGCTTTTATCAAACATTTTTAGCCAAAGGTAATTAACTGTATTAAAATCACTGTTACTTACCACTTGTAGTAAGGATTACAGGTCGTTTAGTTGTTGCCATGAATGTTTTGATTGCATTCAAAAACCCAGCATCTTCATCAAAAATTACATCAACCTACAAACCGTTTATTAGAATATTAACATAACAAGTAACGATACACTGGATATCAGTTATGTATACATAGTAGATATACTATATGTCTGCTAGAGACAAAAATTTGTGAATTTATAAACAGTGTGAATTCAGCCCATGCTGAAAGCTTACAATGTCATCCACTATAAATGAATTTTAATAATCAAATATCAAACATTAAAAATAAATATATGTAGCCACCTGTAACTGGGTAAGTATGAATCAGAATAATTTCTATAATCATTGAATAATTAGTAACCATGAATTGTGTTCATCATCTTCCTCAAAAATTCTAGAGTTAATGGCTTTATTTGCTTTAATTTCAAATAGATGGGAGTATTACTGACTTTCTTAGCTATTTTATACCTCTTTATAAGAAAACATATAGTCATTTTTTAAAAAGTTTTTATCATGAAATATCATGAATGTGTACTTCTGTAACCCTACCTCCTCAAAAAGAATAAGAGATGTTGCATTTTTCCTGCCGGGTTCCTCAGCTCCAAATTCTTTGACATTTAAATTAGTTGCACTTGTAGATTTAGTCTCAGTAATTTGTTTGACTCCTGCATAAATAAAATATTAATATTTTAGGTAAAATCAACTTTTAATAAGACCCTGGATATTTCCACAGCATAAGCTCAAACTGAAATCCATTATCAAAACTGAAATATTAAAACTTCCATATGTAGACCTTCAGTGTAGCTGAGGTTTAACAAATAGCAATAGGAACTCATAAAATATGTTCATATTTTTATGTGTCAGAATCATTGATATTTAAATATGTAAAATTTATTTTGTCAACTTAATGTCTTACCTTTATTATTTTCTAGAAGTGCTTCTATTTCTCCATTATTTTTTGGTTTGGAAGATACTTTAAAATAATTTGCCAGCGTTTTAGGGGGAAGTACACGCTTTGGTCCAC
>NW_012148408.1:2686785-2689445 GCF_000956105.1 Propithecus coquereli | reverse complement strand
CTGGGAATTCTGCTTTCAATAATGGAAGAGTAGCTGCTATCAAATAAATCCTGCCATCAGGAATAACTATAAACTCCATAATTAATTGTAAATAAATCAACTACCTGAAATCACAAGAAAGTGAACAAAAGCAGACGAAAACTGTAGGGGAAATCAACACACGGGCAAAGCAAATGGCCCTGGGAAATTCCCAGCCCTTTGCCCCCCACTTTTAAATTGATTTTTGAGAGCATGCTGCAGCAGGAATGGTAAAACTCAGACAGAAATTCAATTATTAATATTTGCTCAAAGAACCAAAGGATAGAGTTTGGGATAATTACAGTATCTGGAAAGCAAGAAGGGAGGTTCCAGAAAGTAAAAAAAAAAAAAAAAATTCTAGCTAAAAGGACTCAAATCACTAGTTGATGCTGGAATTTCACATACATGAGGTCTGTCTCAAAGGAGCCCAGCTGACACTAAAATAACTGAGGAGAATTTTTTTTTTTTTTTTTTTTGAGACAGGGTCTCAACTCTGTTGCCCCGGCTGGAGTGCAGTGGTGTCATCATAGCTCACTACAGCATCAAACTAATGGGCTCAAGTGATTTTTAATTTTATAATCTTCGACTTTGCTGCTGAATTCATTTATTAGCTCTAACAGTTTCTGTGTGGACTCCTTAGGGGTTTTCTACATATAAGATCATGTCATCTGCAAAGAGAGATAAATTTACTCTTTCCTTTCTTATATGGATGCCTTTTATTTCTTGTTGTTGCCTAATAGCTCTGTCTAGGACTTCCAATACCATGTTGAATAGAAGTGTGGAGAGTTGGCATCCTTGTCTTCTTATCTTAGAGGAAGAGCTTTCAGCTTTTGCCATTAAGTATGATGTTAGCTGTGGGCTTTTTATATACGGACTTTATTATGTTGAGGTAAACTCCTTCTTTACCTAGTTTGTTGAGGGTGTTTATCATAAAAGGGTGTTGAATTTTGTCAAATGCTTTTTCTGCATCTATTCAGATGATCGGGTGATTTTTATTCTTTGTTCTATGAATGTGGTATATCACATTAATTGATTTTTGTATGGTGAACCATCCTTGTATCCAGGAATAAATCCCACTTGGTCATTGGGTATGATTCTTTTAATGTGCTGTTGAATTTGATTGGATAGTATTTTGTTGAGGATTTTTGCATTTATGTCCACCATAATATGGTATGAGCCTTTAGTTTTCTTTTCTTATAGTGTCTTTTTATGGGTTTGGTATCATGGTAATGCCGAACTCATAAAAATGAGTTTGGAAATGTTCCCTCCTCTTCAACTTCTGGGAAGAGTTTGAGAAGGATTGGTGTGAATTCGTCCTTAAATGTTTGGTAGAATTCATCAGTGAAGCCGTGTGGTCCAGGGCTTTTCTTTGTTGGAAGGTTTTTGATTACTGGTTCAATCTACTCATTTGTTAATGGTCTGTTCAGATTTTCTGTTTCTTCATGATTCATTCTTGGTAGGTTTCTAAGAATTTATCCATTTCTTCTAGCCTACCCAATCTGTTGGCACATAATTATTCATAGTAGTCTCTTATAATCCTTTTGAAATCTGTAGCATCAGTTTTAATGTCTTCTTTTTTATTTCTGATTTTATTTGAGTCTTCTCTCTTTTTTCTTAGTCTAGCCAAAGGTTGGTAATTTTGTTTGATGGTTATTATCAAAAAAAACCCTAAAAGATAACAAGTGTTGGCAAGAATATAGAGAAATTTGAACTCTTATACAAATTTGGTGTTGATGGGAATGTAAAATGGTGAAGCCAGCATGGAGGATCCTCAAAAAATTACAAATAGAACTACTATATGATCCAGCAATGCCACTTCTGGGTATATAACCAAAAGAATTGAAATCAGGACCTTGAAGACATATTTGCACTCTCATGTTCATTCAGCATTATTTATAATAGCTAAGATATGGAAGCAACCTAAATATCCACCAACAGATAAGTGGATAAAGAAAATGTAGTAGACATATACAATTGAATATTGATCAGCCTTAAAAGAGAAGGAAATTCTGCCATATGTCAGAACATGGATGAATTCTGAGGACATTATGCTAAGTGAAATAAGCCAGTCACAAAAGGACAAATACTGGATGAGTCCACGCATATGAGGTATGTAAAATAGTCAAACTCATTGAAACAGAAAGTAGAATGGTGGTTGCTAGAGGCTGAGGGGAGGAGGAAATGGGGAGCTGCTGTTCACTGGGCAAAATATTTTAGTTATTTATGCAAGATAAGTTCTAGAGAACTGCTGTACAGTGTTGTTCCTACTGTTAACAATACTGTATTATGCAGTTAGAAATTTGTCAAAAGGGTAGATTTCACGTTATATGTTCTTACCACAACAAAAATAAATAAACATGATTGATATATTACTCCCATCCCAAAAAGAAAAGAAAATCTGTAAGGATATAAAAGATTTTACAAGCAACTTTTCTAACTGATATTTATAGAACACTCCACCTAACAACAGCAAAATACACATTGGAAAGAAAAAAATAAGTGTTTTTAATCGACATGACAATCAATGTAAAAATCATAAGGAATCTACTATTAGAACTAATAAATGAATTTGGCAAGGTCATAACATACAAACTCAAGACATAAAAATCAACTGTATTTGTATATGCCAGCAAGAAATAATT
>NW_012148408.1:2684073-2685995 GCF_000956105.1 Propithecus coquereli | reverse complement strand
TGTATCCAGATTATATAAAAAACTGCCACAACTCAATAAGAAGACAACTAATTTAAAAAATGGGCAAAGAAACACACACCAAGAAAAAAAATGGGCAAAAGATTTGAAAAGACACTTCACTACAGAAGAGATATGGATGATAAATGGGCATTTGAAAAGATGCTCAACATTCTAAGTCATTAAGGAAATAAAAATTAAAACCACAGTGAGATACCAATATATAATTAATAAGATGGACAAAATTTTTTTAATAGACATTTCCAAGTATGTGAAACAACTGGACTCTTACACATTGCTGGTAGGAATACAAAACATTGGAAAACTTCAAATAAGTTTCCCAGGCTCTTATAATGTTAAATGGGCCAACAATTCCACCTTTAAGTATTTCAGTAAGAGAAACAGAAACATATGTCCAAACAAAGAGTTTAATATGAACATTAATGGCAACTTTATTTATAGTAGGTAGGAATAACCCAAATATCTATCAATAGGTGAATGAATAAACAAATACATTGAGATATATCCATACAATGGAATAAAGCTCAAAAGAACTAACACATATAACATGAACGAATCTAAAAAGGCTTCTTGATAAGTAAACACAAAATATTACATATTATAACATTCTATTTACATTAAATTCCACAATGAGCAACACTATAGTGATAGAAAAGAGATTGGTAGTTGCCAGGGGTTAAGGGTTATGGGAAAGGACTAAACACAATGGGGCATGAGAGAACTTTCTGAGGTAATAAAAATGTTTTGTATCTTGATAGACATGTTTTATATCTACATTTGTCAAAATTCATTGAACCATACACTTAAAGTGAGTGAACCTTACTATATGTAAATTATATTTCAATAAAGCTAACTAATAGAAAGCAAACATACATGCACACAGATGAATACCACTACTGTGGCTAAAGTTAAAAAGACTGGCCAGGTGCAGTGGCTCACGCCTGTAATCCCAGCACTCTGGGAGGCCAAGGCAGGAGGATCGCTTGAGGTAAGGAGTTTGAGACCAGCCTCAGCAAGCAAGACCTGTCTCTACTAAAAATAGAAAGAACTTAGCCGGACAACTAAAAATAGAAAAATTAGCTAGGCGTGGTGGTGCCTGTCTGTAGTCCCAGCTACTCAGGAGGCTGAGGCAAGAGGATCGCTTAAGCCCAGGAGTTTGAGGTTGCTGTGAGCTAGGCTGACACTACGGCACTCTAGCTCAGGCAAGAGAGTGAGACTCTGTCTCAAAAAAACCCAAAAAAACAAAAATAACAAAACAAACCACTAGAATCTAATAAAAATTTACATATTTCCAAAAAGTCCCTTTTAAAGCAAAAAAAAAAAAATAGTAAGTTTCCTAAAACTTAAAAATTTGAACATATCCTTAGCAACCACATTCTAAAATTATAACTAAGTTTAATAATAAACCTCACAACCAGTTACAGATTCAAAAAAAAAGAAAAAATAATACAGCCCACCTTTTAAATAATTGTTAAATGTAATTTACGATAATCAAAATTCAAAACTTACCAGGGAAGGAGTACTGAAATTGATTTCTTCAAAGCAACCATCAAACGTTAAACTAAATGTTGGATCTATACACACAAGACAACATTTTTTAAACATTAAGACCACTAAATAACTTTTTCCAGTTATACTTTTCTATGAAAATAGCAGTTCATCAGTAATAAAAAATACAATGCTTTGCAAATTATAAATCTTCAAGGAACTAATTTTCTATCTTGACCTAAAGTAACTGTGATCTTTTGATTAAACTAGCACCTAACTTGTGATTAAGATTTTTATCAAAATTTGTAGAGTATAATCACCATCAAATGGGCCATTAATTTGTAAATGTAGTCTAACACAGACACATTTTCCTATATAAATCCATAGCAGAGCTAGCCTCATATATATTTATAATG
>NW_012148408.1:2681254-2682908 GCF_000956105.1 Propithecus coquereli | reverse complement strand
TAAACCGTTTCCAGGTAACTTAACTGCATCCTGGAAAAAAAATTGAAGAATAGCTAGAGATGAAAAAGAAAAAAGTCTTAAAAAATTCTCAACACAGTATCCCTGGCAAAAAGAAAAAAAAAATAGTTAAAGGAATACAGAAATACCCAGCACCCAACAAGGTAAACTGTACAAAGTCTGATGTGCAATCAAAATTAACAGGCAGAAAAAAGCAGAAAAATTCAATCGGTAATGAGGGGGTAAAACATCAATCAATTGAAACACCAACTTACAAATGACACAGATGATAGAATCAGTAGACAAAAGCATTAAAAGTTTTTTGGGGTTTTTTCTTTTGTTTTAAAGACAGGGTCTTGCTTTATCGCCCAGGCTGGCGTGCAGTGGTGTCAACATAGTTCACTGTAACCTCCAACTCCTGGGCCCAAGTAATCCTCCTGTCTCAGCCTCCTGTGTAGCTAGGACCACAGGCACACACCACCATGCCCAGCTAAATTTGTTTTTTTCTTTTTAGAGATGGGGTCTCACTATGTTGCCCAGGCTGCTCTCGAACTCCTACCCTCAGTTGATCCTCCTACCTCCTAAAGTGCTGGGATAAGAGGTGCAAGCCACCATGCCTAGCCAAAGTAGTTATCATAAATGTATTCCATATATAAAACCTAGAGGAAAGACTGGGCACATGGTAAGTAGAAACAGAAGATATAAAAAGGACCCAAATCAAACTTCTAGAAATAAAAACTACACTGGATGGCATTGACAGTATACTAGATATTGCAAAAGATATGTGAACTTGAATAAACAATAATAGTAACTATCTCAAACTGAAACACAGAGAGGAAAAAGACAGAAAAACTGAACAAAGCATCAGTGAGCTGTGAGACAGTTTCAAGTAGTCTAAAACACCTATAACTGGAGTTGACCATGGAGGTGAGGAGGACAGAAAAAATATAACAAGAAATAATGGCTGAAATTTTCCCAAAGTTGATGAAAACTATAAACCCATATATCCAAGAAGCATAACAAACCCCAAGCACAAAAAACATGACCAAAACTATACCAAGGTACATCATAATCAAATTTCATAAAACCAGTAGAGAAAATCTTAAAATCAGCAAAGAACAATGAACACAAAGGATTAAAACATTAAATATGTACAAATCCATGAATTCATAATAATACTTAAAAAAAATAAAACCACAAAAAGTCACTGGTCAACTTTCAAGGTGGTTAGGACAGCATTACTCTAAGAACTAATAAATAAAGAATGAAGCATTTCATGTGCCTACAGATTACATTACAAAGTATCTAAGTAGTTGATAAGGGACAGTGCTTCTTAGAATTCTAATAAATGCAAAAACACTGAGAGAATTACAAAATCATCATTTTTTAATCCCTAATGAATAATGAGTCCACTAGACACAGATCACTAATGATTGCTAATTACCACTAAATAAGAAAGTGATGGTGGAACTTTATAATGGATGAGTCAGAATGAAAACACTTGAACTCATCAACAAACCTTAATATCATTAAAAGTGGGCTGTGTTTCCTGCTATGATGTCATAGAAAGTACACAGCCTGGCTGAGACCAGCCTGGGCAACATAGCGAGACCCCATCTCTACAAAATATTTAACAAATTAGCTGAGTGTGGTGGTA
>NW_012148408.1:2678013-2679974 GCF_000956105.1 Propithecus coquereli | reverse complement strand
GGAGGGTGTAAAAAAGCATGTGTATTTATAGAAGATAAAAAATGAATGACAAAATGCTGATAATTGAAGTTATTCTTAGATTTTATTTTTTTCAAAAGGTGATGGCTTAGGGAAAATAATTTACTTACTTGGTGACTTGCCTATGTTGTAGCTATTAAAAAAACAAGGTTTTTGTGAGTTTACACCTTGCTTGTCTACTTGATGGGACTGAGTAGCTTCCTTCAGTTGGGATAGAATTTGTCTGCCACTGCGCTGGGAAGAGGCATTCACTTCAAATATCTAAAAGAAGGATATAAGCAAAAAAGGCAGAATGGTTTATGTTTTCTCTTAATTCAAGGGTAATTATGTTAACATTCATTCTTCCATTGTAGCTATTACTAACCTTAAATCCAAGCTCCTGAGCACAAGCATACACTGCAGCAGTTTTTCCCACTCCTGTGGGCCCTGTTATAAGAACAGTATTGCAAAGGCGACTCTCTTCTTCATCATCTGAACTGTCTTTAAAGTCTATGCTAGCCGACAAATCTGAAAAATTATTCAAATGCATATAAAATGCATAATTGCTTAGGCAGAAATTCTACCTCATGAAACCCAATGATTAAATATCACAAACTTCTTGCCAATAAATGCTGAAAAATAAATTTGTAAAAAGTAGAAAATCAATTATAACATGGCCAATTAAGGAATTTTTTATTTTTTTATTTTTTAGAGATGGAGTTTCACTCCATTGCCCAGGTGGAGTACAGTGGCACAATTATAGTTGTCTGTAGCCTTGAACGCCTGGGCTCAAGTGATTGTCCCAGCTCAGCCTCCGGAATAGCTGGGACTACAGGAGCATGTCACCACACCCAGCTGATTTTTTAAATTTTTTGTAGAGATAGGATCTTGCTATGCTGCCCAGGCTGGTCTTAAATTCCTGACCTCAAGCGATCCTCCTGTCTCAGCCTGCAGAATAGCTGGGATTACAGGCTGCTGGGCCTGGTCCAATTAAGAAATTTTATAAAAATTTTTAGCTAATCTAACTCTAAAAATGTTCGGTGAAAGGAAAAAAAATGACTCAAAATACCTTCCTGTTTCTCATCTCTTTTTCCCTTCAAATTTTGTCTTTCTTCCAATTCAGCTCTTCTTTTCCAGTCTTTCAACCAGCTGCCATAAGAAAATGTATGTTAATAAAAATAATTTGTAGACTATAAACATCTCCTTAAACTTTATGTTAAAATGGTTGTTGAGGGAAGTTATGGCATACTGATAGTTTTTAAGCACTCCATAGTGAATCATCTAAGTAGTAAAATATTTTTACATGGGCATGAATATTTTAAAATGAAGTAATTTTGCCTAACTATACAAGACTATAACATGCAAGAACATTCATTGCAGCATTATTTATGTTAGCCTCTGAAAAGAAAAACCTAAAAGTATACCAGTAGGGGAAAAGATACATTATGGTATACTCGCATAGGAAACCAGCATGCGGGAATTACAAAGGACTGAGGTAGACTGTATGATGACATGAAAGGTGTCTAATATCAAATGCTAAGTACAAGTGGAAAGATTAAATTCTAGTCTGGAGCTAGATTGCCTGAATTTAAATCCCACTTCTACCACTTTCTAGCTCTGTGACCTTGGACAACTATCTCAGCCTCTCTAGGCCTATTTCTTCATCTATGAGATAACAGTATTTACCCTTATGGGTATTGTTCTAAGGATTAAATGAACTAAGAACAGTGCCAGTACTCAGAACAGTACCAAGTTTGCAGTATTAACTATTATTATGGGTTCACAGTTCCTTATATGAAATCCTTTGGGCCAGGTAGTTTTAGAATTTGGAATTTTTCAGGTATTAGAAAGGTAATTTGGTACATATACCACATATTACATAATATCCCTAATGTGGCCTGGGGCAGTACATTCATAATCACTTAATATTTCTATTTAAAAAAGTATGAATTCCTACTAAATGT
>NW_012148408.1:2674124-2677408 GCF_000956105.1 Propithecus coquereli | reverse complement strand
CGCCAAACTCTTCCCCCTTAAAAAACTAACCACCATAACGTTGTGAAAGAAAGGTATAAAAGTGTACATTTAAATTTTTAATAACCACTCAAGAAATGAAGTATGAAAAACAATTTATAGCATAAAAACCAGTAATGTATAGAACAAAGGCAGCATTATCTTAGCAAAGCCTCTTTTGACCACTGAAAAGAAACATTAAAACATCCTATAAAATCAACCTGAGTAAACAGAGAGAGATGCTACACTCTTAATTGAGAAGACTGAATAAAGATGTAACTTTTTTATAGCTAACTCATTGCCTATGAATTCATTGGCAGTTTGAGGTTGATATTTTTCTCTCCAAATGAATCTATAAATTAACGCAAAATCAAAATTTCGATGGGATTTATGGAGATAAGGTACCCTATAGTTCACTTAGTGAAGTAAATGCATAAAAATTCTTTAAAACAGGACAGACTTGCCATACCAAATACTAAAACATATTACAGGTTGAGCATTCCTTATCCAAAATGCCTGGGACCAGAAGTATTTTGGATTTCAGATTTTTTTCAGATCTTGGAATATTTGCATGTACATAATGAGATATCTTGGGGATGGGACCCAAGTCTAAACACGAAATTCATTTGCGGTTCATATACGCCTTATACACATAGCCTTAAGGTAATTTTATACAATATTTTTTAACAATTTTGTGCGTGAAACAAAGTTTTGGCTACAGTTTGACTGCGACCTGTCACATGAGGTCAGGTGTGGAATTTTCCACTTGTGGCATCATTTCAGTGCACAAAAAGTTTTGCATTTTGGAGCATTTCGGATTTCAGATTTTTGGATTAGGGATACTTAACTTATATAAAGCTACATAAATGGATTAATTAAATCCATTCATTGGAATACTCTGGAAAGGCCACATTAACTGGATGGGAACATGTCAAAGACATGTGAAATACATTGTAAAATAGTATGTAGTATGATCCCAGATTTTTAAAGAAGCATATTTATTTACAGAAGCACAGAAAAATCAAAGACTACTAACATGGTTATTTGTAAGCCTCTAATCAGTGAGGCTTCCACTTATCTTATACACATACATACTTTCTGAAAGTTGTGATAAGTGTATATTAAAAGAGAGGGGAAAACAATGAGAGGTTAAAAAACAAGAGAGTTTTAGAACCAGAGGGAGAAAATCCAATTTGCCAGGAAAAGAAGATAATTCTGATGCAGACTCTTTGTCATTGTCTGTTATCAGAACATCAAAATCTTCTGCTTCTGTTTCCACTTCATGTGGATTCAAAGCAGTTTGTTTCTTCTGGGATCTTTTTGAAAATATACCTTTGGAAGAATCTATCTCGATGACAGAAGAGTTGTTTCTTTTGTCAAGTTCTTCTGGCTTCCGATTTATCTTTTCTGGACTTTCTGAATTTTCATTTGGTTTCTTTCTTTTTGACTTATGATTTCCTGTTTCCACTCGTTTCCTTTTGGTTTCTTTTTGATTGACATCAGGCTCTTGCTGTGGACTTTCTATTATGGGAATTAAAGAAATGCTTACTAATCAACCAAAAATAATTTTTAATACTTAATAAGCTTTTATCACCTTCAAATATCTAATTTTTTTTTAAATTTAAGACATAGGGTCTCACTCTGTTGCCCAGGCTGCAATGTAGTGGTGTGATCATAGCTCACTACAACCTCCAACTCCTGGGCTCAAGCAATCCTCCTGCTTCAGCCTCCCAAGTAGTGGGGATTACAGGTGAGAGTCACAAGGCCCAACACAATAGCCTTATGACTTTAAAATGAAAAGGCAAGAATCAAACGTAACATACTGAAAACAAGCTAGAGATCTTAATATTTAGATTGCCTTTGTTCCAGCTATGTAAGTTCACATTATCTCATCTAAGGCTTTCCTTAAATGAATGATAAGTATTTTAACATAATTAAAGTTGTCTTTGGGTTGGCATCTTTGGAAGCTGGCAGGGACTAACATGGCACTGTACAAGATGCTTTTACTTCAGTTGAACAATTTTCCCTGCCAACTGTAAGCAATGTTTGTTTGTAGTGACCACTTCCAAGAGTCAATGGCTAAGTCTTAGTGTTTTCAAATCCGACATATTAACATAGATAATAATTATCACTAACCTTGCTTCCCATGGCACTCAGAAAGTACCTGATGCTCAATTCGTTTTTTTAGAAGAAAGGGAAAATATTTTCTCAAAGAAAATTCAGGATTTGACAACCTAATTTCCTCCAGCAAAAGATTTCTTACTTCTTCAGTAAAATCTTTACGTGTCGTCATAAACTGCAATAAAGAATAAAATGCTCCTTGGGTCTACAGAGGAGTGAAAAAAGACAAAGAAAAAAAAAAAAGAAGAAGAATAAAATGCACAATAACAGAGCCAAATCATCTACTCACATTAATCACAATATTACCAACCACTTGTCCATAAGAAGTCAGTATCAATGTAAGCTCTACTCACTGAACACAAAGCTGTATTTGCATAGCTTCTGAAGGATTTAGCTCATATTTTATTTCTCTCCCTTTCAACTAACTATAATTTATACACTTAATATACTATAATGTTGATTTATAATGTATCAAAATGTGCTATATAATCTAATATTCTTTCAAAACTGGCTTTCATTAATTCTTTTTTTTTTAATTCCTGCTGTGTGGTCGATATCTGAAAATTCATTACTTCTTAAAATGTTTTTAAAGCTCTATGAGTATTTAAAAGAAATATGTGCTACAATTAGGATTTATTTTTTAACATTAGACTCTAGGAAAAAAGGAACTCTAGGCTACAATAGTAGATATCCAAAAATTTTTTTTTCTCTGAAACATGTAGGAGAAATGTCCTTCAATGAATGTGCTCTCTAATACTTACCACACCTGCAGAATTTTTGCTTTTTGAATTTGAATTCACTGTTGAAAATTCACCAAGAGCAATAACACATTTTGAAAGATCTATTACTTTAGTACTGAGTTCTTTAAATGTAGTTAAGAGAGGACAAGAAGGTGGTTTCAAATGCCACAAATGGCACCCTAAAGAAAGAAAAACAGAAAAGTTATCTTAATTAACTTTATTTATATATTATTCATTTATTAAATGTAAAGTAACGTGAAAAGATTCGACAACTACATAGTTAACACGAAAGTACCAAAAACCCAAATGAGTATATAAAATCCTCATCTCCAACAAATACAATTAATAAAAAATACCTAGTCTTCCCTCCCAATTGTTAAAAAACAAGTAAATATTAGCAAACTTTCATTTCATTTCTTTTCTTTT
>NW_012148408.1:2667468-2671344 GCF_000956105.1 Propithecus coquereli | reverse complement strand
TCCTTTTGTTGTACATGAACAACTCTCTGGAAACTGGCACTCACTGCACTGTATACATCCAATGCAGCAGCTTTCTTTGCAATTTGGCGTTTCAATAAATCTGGTAAGCCACTCATTAGGAAGTCACGTTTTGCTTTAAATTGTATGTTGCAATCCTGAGATTTTTCAGATGTATCTTGACTTTTAAGAAAATAATTGGAAAAAGAAAAGCTAAGGTTATAAACACTTCAAAGAATAAACTATCTAGAAAATAAAACCTTTTAACCTAATTTTAAAAATTGGTGTGGTGGCTCACACCTATAATCCTAGCACTTTGGGAGGCCGAGGAGGGAGGATTGCTTGAGCCCAGGAGTTCAAGACCAGCCTGAGCAAGACCTAGACTCCCATCTCTACAAAAAATAAAAAAATTATCGGGGTGTGGCGGTACACGCCTGTAATCCCACCTACTCAGGAGGCTGAGACAGGAGGACTGCTTGAGCCCAGGAGTCTGAGGCCACAGTGAGCTATGAAGACGCCATTGCACTCCAGCGCAGGCAACAGAGTGAGACTCTGTCTCAAAAGAATAAGTAAATAAAAATAATCAGCTACCTAAGATGTTAGCTGGTCAAATTCCTTTTTGCTTATCACAAAAATGAAAATCTATTTATGTTAAGAAATTAAATAAAATAAATTTTAAAAACGCCTGGAAGGACATCCACCAAAATGGTAACTGGGGCTAGCTTTGGGTGGTAGGTGAGTTTTCCCCTCTTGTGTTTTGTTTTCTTCTTAAACATGCATTTGTATTATAATCAGAAAAAAAATTCAGTGCCATATTTCAGAAAGTTAATACAAGAACTTCTAATGTTATATTGTTTCCAATGTAATAGGAGGGAAATTAGGGCACTTATTGATATCTTGGTTTAAGCTGGCTTATCTTCAGATTACAACTTATAAAAATGTTGACTATAGCACAGGAGGTAAGAAGGGAGTGAGAAGGTGCAGAGAATGGGAGGCTGGAGTGGTGGCGGGGGAAGGAGTGTGGTGGTGTGTCACAGCTTCTATGCCCTTCCTAGCCTGCCGTAGAGACGGTAAGAATTGCAATATTCTCTGCAAATAGAAATTTGGGTTGGTAATTAAAAAGAGGCTACAAAATCTTTTACTGTATTTCCGTTTTCCTTTACTGTTTGAGTGAAATGAAAACGAGCTCTGAAGCCAGAATAGAGGAATTAATTGTAGAAAAGAGGAGGTGCACTTTTTTCTATAGTTACCAGGAAGGAAAGAGGAAAAGATAAGTAAAGTTGTAGTTAAATTAGTATGTACCTATAGCAGAAGGTAAACTTAAAGGAGAGGAGTACAAGGTACTATTATAAAATATACATATAAGGCCGGGTGCCGTGGCTCACGCCTGTAATCCTAGCACTCTGGGAGGCCGAGGCGGGCGGATCGTTTGAGCTCAGGAGTTCGAGACCAGCCTGAGCAAGAGCGAGACCCTGTCTCTACTAAAAAGAGAAAGAAATTGGCCAAACAACTAAAAACAGAAAAAATTAGCCAGGCATGGTGGTGCGTGCCTGTAGTTGCAGCTACCTGGGAGGCTGAGGCAGGAGGATCGCTTGAGCCCAGGAGTTTGAGGTTGCTGTGAGCTAGGCTGATGCCACGGCACTCTAGCCCAGGCAAGAGAGTGAGACTCTGTCTCAAAAAAAATAAATAAATAAAATAAAATATACATATATACTATATATATATGTATTATATGTTACACATATATCATACACACAGAAATATAATAGTTTTGGATATGTACGTGTGTGTATGCATATACATACATATATATACCAGCTTTATCTGTTGAAAAAGTCTAGAAGCATTGACACCTCCAGGAGCAATGAGCACAATGAACACCTAGATCTTGGTTTCTAAATACCATTCTCCACTAGAAGGAACCAGGGATCATTGTAGAAATGGCTGACTATAGGCTGAGGCAGGGCAAGTGAAAGATTAGCCTGGAACATGTACCTGTTTCAGAAAGTAAGAAATGCTCAATAAATTATGAGGACGTGTCAAAGAGACATATTTACCAAGCTGAAGGGTTCACACTGGCCAAATTAAAAACATTTTGAGCATCACAATAAATAATATTAATGGGTTACAAGCTGCTGAATAAAATAAGAATGAAGAGGTAAATGAATAAATAGATATATGTGAGGAGACACAAAAGCTCTTCCCTAAAAAGCAGCCAACTAACAAATGAAGAAACAATGACCGCAATGGAGAATCACCATTTGGCGACCATCATAATGTGATTAATCCAGGTAGAAGTCACCAATGTTAAGGCCAATAACTCTGCAGGTTTGATGAGGAACAAGATATTGGCATTACCTTAGAATACCTTCCAACAAAATATTAATTTCAAAGGGAAAAAGATGAATTTAAGATTGACAAATCTGGCAGATACCAACACATCCAGCTGATCAAGGAGGAGGAGCAGGATGGGTTAATGTCACATGCCTGCCTCCTATGTGATGCATTGAGAAGAGCAAAGCAGTGTTTCCATGGTAATCCTGACCAACAAGAGTGTACAAGCTGAGTCTGGTCATGAGGAAAGCAGGGAGACCCAGGTTGAGGGTCATCCTATAGCACATAAAGTCTACATTTCTTAATAAAAGCAGTCAAGGACATGGAAATCTTGGTGAAAAGGACATGGGAGTCTTTGTAGTTTTCTGGCAACTTTTCTTAAGTTTAAAGTTATTTCAGGGCCAGGCGCAGTGGCTCATGCCTGTAATCCTGAACTTTGGGAGGCTGGAGACAGGAGGCTCATTTGAGGCTAGGAGTTCGAGACCAGCCTGCGCAACAGTAAGATGCAGTCTCTACAAAAAATAAAAAAATTACCTGGTGTGGCGGCACACGCCTGTAGCCTCAGCTACTTGAGGGGCTGAGGCAGGAGGATCACTTGAGCCCAGGAGTTTGAGGTTGCAGTGAGCTATGATGACATCACTCCACTCTACCCAGGGTGACAGAGTGATTGATATGATATACTTCTCAAAACTGTATGTTTCAGATTTGTGCACTTAACAATATGTACTTATGCCTCAATAAATTTGAAACGCAGGCGGGGTGCAGTGGTTCACGCCTGTAATCCTAGCACTCTGGAAGGCTGAGGTGGGAGGATCCCTTGAGCTTGGGAGTTCAAGACCAACCTGAGCAACAGCAAGACCCCGTCTCTACCACAAATAGAAAAATTAGCCAGGCACAGTGGCACATGCCTGTAGTCCCAGCTACTGAGGAGGCTGAGGCAGAAGGATTGCTTGAGCCCATGAGTTGGGGTGAGACACAGTAAAACTCTGTCTCAAAAAAAAAAACTGAAACAGAAAAAAAATAATAACCTAAACCCATAATGTCCCAAGACCTGATCTTTTTCCATCTTGCCATCCAAGTGCATAATCCAGAACTTAAACGTCATCCTTACAACCTCCTCTCCCCTACCTCCATCCCCCAAATCTAATTAATCATCACCAGTTTTTATTTAAATGTATCTCCTAAAAGCTTTTTATACATCATCTCCAACACCCTAGACCTCACCTCCATCATCTCACCTCCATCATCAGATCCCCTCTAACCCTTCTCCCATTCCATTCTTTATGCAATAGCTAGATTCATCCAGCACATAGATTAAACTTTCAAAATCCAAATATGCTTATATCCATACTGTTGTTTCAAACCCTTTGGCTACTTCTTATTGCTCTTAGCATAATGACAAATTTTTTAACATGGGCTGCGAGGGCCTAAGTTGGCTGGCACCCACCTCTCCAGCTTAATCTCACATTCCTGCGCCTTCCCTCCCTCCACACTTCTTTCCTCACATTTCTTTCCCTCCCCAGCTCTTAAAAAAAAAAAAAAAAA